>NC_082699.1:18123660-18477410 GCF_949987515.2 Delphinus delphis
GTAAAATGTGTGTAGGGAACGGGAACCTTAAGGAAAATTGTAAAGTTATTTTTAGATATTTCTGATTTTATTTTAGTTTTTGTTATTTTTGTGTTATTAAAAAACAACCCCCCTCCTGGATTAATTTGAAGCAAATCTCAGATATTATATATATTTCACATGAAAATATATATTTATAAATATTTATAAATGTAGGTATATTTAAATATATATAAATATTTCAGTATGTATTTCTAAAAGCTAAGGACTTTTTTTTTTACATCTTTATTGGTGTATAATTGCTTTACAATGGTGTGTTAGTTTCTGCTTTATAACAAAATGAATCAGTTATACATATGTTCCCATATCTCTTCCCTCTGGCGTCTCTCTCCCTCCCACCCTCCCTATCCCACCCATCTAGGTGGTCCCAAAGCGCCGAGCTGATCTCCCTGATCTCCCTGTGCTATGCGGCTGTTTCCCACTAGCTATCTATTTTACGTTTGGTAGTGTATATATGTCCATGCCACTCTCTCGCTTTGTCACAAGCTAAGGACTCTTTAAAAAGTAACCACAATACCATTATTACACCGAAAACTGTAGCAGCAATTCCTTAATGTTGTCAAATATCCGGTCAGGTTTCACTGATTTTATCATCAGCTTTTAATTTCATGGTTGGTGTGTTTGACTCGGGATCTTTTGGTAAGTCCATATGTTGAGGTTCCTCTTAAATCTTTTTTTATCTACAGGTTTCCCCTCATGTTATTTTTCCCTGCAATTTACTTGTTGAAGAAACTGAGTAATTTATCCAAGAGGGTTTTTCATAGCCTGGATTTTGCCAGTTGCTTCCCCTTGATTTTTAATATGTTCCTCTGTTATGTGTAGTTACATAAAACCGATCGTTAGAGCTAAAGGTTTAGGCTTGAGTTTAGAGTAGAAATGCCTCATAAGTGGTGGTGTGTACGCTTCTATCTGGAGACACGGAATGCTCGCTTCTTTCTGTTTGTGATGTGAGTGGCCCTTCATGGTTATTACCTTGACCCAATTTAGCTTGTTAGAGGTCGCTAAATGGTAATATTTTAATTCTATCATCGTTTCTTATGGCTAAGCTGGAATACTTTTCATAAAGAGAAGCTTCTGTCATTTGGTTACCCTGAAATGCACTTTGTATGGGAAAGGAAAGTAAAGGCTTGATTCTTTTCCTTTATTAATAGGTTTTAATGAATTTAACTACTGTGAAGATTTCAGAGGCTATAGTCTTCCTCACCCCTCTCGTTTTTCCTTTCCTTTGGTTACTCTGAAATCTAGAATTTCTCTCATTCATATTCTCTCTCTCTCTTTCACCCAACTTTGTGGAGCTTTGGAGAAAGAATTGCAGACTCAGTCACACTAAAGTACAAATGACTAATAACAACTTATAGTATGACTATTTCAGAGAGATTTTCTGTTGAACTTGCATCAATGTCTTAAATTAGAGAAATGAAAAGAAACTTCCTGGATAAGAATAGCATTTGTATGCACTTACTGTTCTGTGTCAGCTGCTCTAGTAAATGACTTACAAATGTTGTAAGGTGTTCATGTTACCCCCGTTTTACAGATGTGAAGAACAAGGCTCAGGTTGTTTAGGCTCAGCTAAAAAGTGGCAGAGGTGAAACTAAAACCTGGGTTGTCTGGCTACAGAGCCGGAGTATTGAATCTGCCTTTTCGATACAATTTCAGGCATCTTGAACAGGAGGAGAAGGGGATGAGGGAGAGAAGGGCTTCCCAAGCTTGAAATCATCAACCTGACAGACCCAAGTTATTCGTTGTGTCAATGTGTAAGGCAGAGCCTGGCAGTCACCCACAAAACCGAAGATTTGCCCCCAGGAGTGTTAACTGTGGAATGGTTCTCTGCCTCTGCAGCAGTAGTGATGATACCTCTGCCCCGTCAGGATCCTGTCTTCTTTTCCAGCTTCTCCTCCATCTTGTTCACTTGGGCCAGCCCCAGTGGCCTTTCTCCTGTTCCTCAAACACGCCAACCTCCTTTCAGTCTCAGGGATTTGCATCTGCTGCTCTTTCCCTGGATCTTTACATGCCCGGCTTCTCCTTGACATTTAGGTCTCAGCTTAAATGTCAGTCTTGCAGAGACACTTTCCCTGACCATCCTCTCTAAAGAAGCCACTCCCTACCCCCCAATCACCCTCTCTTTCCCAGTTCTCAGTGTCTTTTCTAGCTCTTATTACCACTTGAAAGTATCTTCCATCTTTGGCTACCAGAATGTAGGGGGAACGTGGCCAGTTTTGTCCACGGCTGGGACTCTGGAGCCTGGCACATGGTAAGCACTCAGAAAGCCTTTGTTGAATACATGAATCGGTTCAGGCATCCTTTGCTCGTTGCCTTCTACGTGGAGGCCTCACCAGCCCAAATCCATCACCACTGGTTCCAATTAATCACCAGAACTGCCACAGCTGTTACGATCTACGCTTCCACCTAGAAAGTCAAAGGTTTCTGCCTTTTGTGTTTATACCCAAAGCTTAACAAAAATGGTCAGATTTAGTTCCAGTTATGAATTAGGCTGAGGTCCAAGATGATTCATATTTTAACTGAAACCTGTTTGCTCAAGCTAGTCTGTTTCCTCTGACATAGATTGTGCTGGGAAGAGGAAAGAGGTAGGGGAGCATGTTTTTAGGCCATGTTTCATAGCAGATCCATCTCACTCCTCAGTTTTGAAACGTGGCATCTGTCTTATTCGGCCTGGGTTGCTCTAACAAAATACCTAGACTGGTGGCTTAAATAACAGACATTTACTTCTCATAGTTCTGGAGGCTAGAAGTCCAAGATCAAGGTTCTGGCAGATTCAGTTCCTGGTGGGAGCTGTCTTCTTGAGGTGTCCTCACAAGGCAGAGAGTGAGAGAAGGAGCTCTGGACTCTCTTCCTCTTCTTACAAGGCAGGTAACCCCATCATGCGGGTCCCACCCTCATGACCTCATCTAAGCCTGATTACCCCTCAAAGACCTCACTTCCAAATACTATCACGTTCAACGTATGAATGTTGGGGGATACAAGCATTCAGCTCATGGTAGCATCTCTCGAATTCTCCCTTCTTGATGTGAACCTTGAATGCCTCTAGGCGAAAGAAAATGATGACAGAAATGGAAGCATCTCAGACATTCTTCCAAAGTTGGATGGCAAAAGCTCTTGATGGCCCATGAAAATAAATTGGAAGCTGATGGGTTTGCTCAGTTAACCGGTGGCTTAGGAGACAGTTCACAGGGCAGTGCAGATACACCTGTATCAGAATCACCTGGCGGGGGAGGGGGTGTTTAAATGCAAATTAGTAAACCACAGAGCTGCTGAATCAACATCTTGGGGGATGGGGCTTGCGGGCCCCATTTTGACAGGTACTCAGGTGTGTCTTATGTTCCCTAAAGTTTGAGAACCACTGTCGTTAGAAGTGAGATTGTACTTTATCACAACTTACTTATCCCGAGGAGCCTGAGGTAAGTCGCCTCGATCACGATGTCATTTCATGCTAGGGTTTTTGCTTCTGACCCGCTTACTTTCTATGTCACAGGGGTGTGAAAAGTGAGACTTCCTGACCAACAAAAGATGTCTCCAAACATTGCTAGAAGCCTCCCCTGTCAAGAACCTCCTTTGCTTTTTTAGATGCGGCCTTTATTTATTTATTATTATTATTATTATTATTATGTTGGCCATGCTGAGCCACTTGCAGGATCTTAGTTCCCTGACCAGGGATCGAACCCAGGCCCCCTGCAGTGGAAGCACAGAGTCCTAACCACTGGACCGCCAGGGAAGTCCCAAAATGCTGCCTTTCTCTTTCTTACCGGAGGAAAGGCATAGTTTATCCTCACCTAGATGTAAACATTGTTTAATATTCAAAGTAATAATTGGACTCAGACATCTCTCTCCTGTTTCTTCTTGTCTGTATGGGTCTTTCTCTGAAAGATTCTCCCCTGACCACTAATTTCTCTTTATTATTTTCCCCCTGCTGCTCTGAACCGTCTTGATCCTTCAAGAGCAAATTCAAGTCTGTCTTCGTCCACTAAACTCCCGTCTAAGTCAGGCTTTTTTCCTCCCTTGAATTCCCGAAGTTGTTGTACCATATTGCTTAGGACTTAATTGTGTTCTCCTGTGGTATAAATTTGAAGACAAAGAGCTTGAAGGTACCTTTGTTGAGTACTTGGTAAACACCTGATAAGGGCAGGTTGATTGGTTGGTTGATTGGATCCTTAGGTGAACATTGCAGAACAATGGGGTGGGACGCAGCTGAGTTGAGCTCATGAAGGAGGGAAATTCAAAAGGAAACATTACGAAGTTTCTGGTACATATTTATACTACTGATGGGAGGACTGATTTTTTGGCAGCTGTAGACTTATTAGTCTACCTAATATGTTTAAAAACAGGTCTTACCTAGAAACATAAATCTTTATGCCTTTATTTCCTCAAGTTTAGTAGTGAGGCAATACCAATGTGTATTTATAAAAGTATGTTTTTTAGGCATAAATGAAGCAGGGCTTTTTAGAAAACTTTAGAAAGGAACTGAAAATTAATTCCTGTTTCAGAAATAAGGTTATATACATTTTCTTGTTCCATCCTAAAAAGGTTTAAACAGTTCTCTGCAAAATTCTGTCCAGATATATTTCTTTGGATCTAATGAAAATGAGATCTAATTTTCACCTTATGTTTAATGTTGCTGAGGGCTGACTAGAGAAGTTACTGGTAACTACTTTTTTATAAATTAATTTTTATTGGAGTATAGTTGATTTACAATGTTGTATTGCTGGGAACTACTTTGAATGTAAGACGTGCCTTTTTGTCTGGCAATTTCTCATGACTGCCTTCAGTCAGGGAGGGAGGAGAGAAGGAGACTGAGAAACAAAGTAAGCATCTTAAAAGTTTGATGTTTTTCTGTTCTATGTTGCGGACTGCAGCCTTCCAGTCCGTACTTAAGTGTCTCAAAGAGATGACGCTATGATACCATTCTAGCCCCTCTCTAAAAACATGAGCTGCTCTCTTCCCCTTTCTGTTTCTACATGGATCACCAAGTAATTATCCTGTTAAGAGAACTAGGTTTGAAAGTGTTCCTTAGCCTTATCTTATCACCTCCCCCACTCCCAGGCATCTGGCTTGTTGTGTGGGCATCCATCACTCTGGAAAAACCCTTTGAGGCCTTGCCAGCCCTGCGCACAGACATTTTCTTCGAGAGCCAGCAGGGGTCAGCTGGAACATCGGCTGCTCTGGCCGCTGGTCTTGCCAACACCAGGACAGCACAAGGAGCCATTTGTTGGTTCCCTGAGCTGAGACAGAGCAGTTGCTGAGTCTTCAGAGATGTTTTGCGTGCCTTCCCTACCTTTTCGCACTGCCCCCTGCTTTGCACCACATCATACCCCTAAGCGTTCACTCCTTCCTGGGCTCAGTACCCTTTCTTCCCTCCCATCAACATCTAAGCAAACGCCACAAACCATCTCTTTTCCCCACTGGAGTGGAGCTTTTCTGTCTCTTTTAAATTTAAGCTCTGCAGTAGTTAATTTTACAGTTTTATCCATGTGAACGTGCTATGGCCTCTCTCTTGCCATTCGCTGACCTTGACCCCGGTGTGGGGGAATTCCAGCTTGTGGCCTAGAGGGAGGGAGACCTGGGGGAGAGAAAGGTGCAGAGGAGAGATCTGCTAGGAACCATCCCATGACCCACCAAAGGGTTTTGGTGTCCTAGTCTGAAGAGAGCGAAAATCCCATATGCCTCAGGGACCAAGCTCCCATCCTTGAATTAGTAGTGACAGAAAAGCTGGTGGCCGTGAACTGCCCAAAGGGTCATGCATTGTGAGAACTGTTCCTTGCAATATTTTTTTCAGTGGGCTATTTTACTGAGACATCTCTTACCTGAAATCCTCAAAACTGGGCCAGCTACATAATTTGTGGGATCCAGTGTAAGATGAAAATGTAGGTCCACTTGTTCAAAAACTATTAAGAACTTCAAGTCGTTGACTATAGAGGATTAAACCAAGCACAAGGCCCCTCTGAGGAGCCCGGAACCCGGTGTGACTGCAGGTCGTACACCTACGATTCCAGCTCTGCTCCAAACATACGTAGGAAAGCCCTTCCTTGTCCTGGACCAGGGGCTCAGTGTGAGGGCTCCACATCTGATTTCTCCCCTGTCCTTAGGAGCCAGTGTCCTGGAGAGGGAGAGAGATACACAGGGAGAGTATGTGAGACTTTACTCGACACATACAGGACATACACTGTTTTAAGCTCGAGATTCTGCAGTAAACAGAACAAAATCCTTGCCCTCATGGGGTCTGAAATCTAACTGGGAAGACAACAGCTAACAAACAGGCAAATTACCTGCAGGTAGTGTGTCAGATAGTGACAAGTACCACGGAGGGGTGCCAACGTGGAGGGGTGGCGTCTTGCGATTTTATGAGAGGTGGTCGAGAGGGGCTATTTGAGTAAAGGCCTGGAGGGAGTAAGGGAGTGAGTCATGCAGGTATCTGAGGGGTGAGCATTCAGGCAGAGGGTCTAGCAAGTGCAAAGGCCCTGGGGCCTCTCAAGTTTGAGGGAGAGTAGAACAGTGTGGCTGGCATGGTCGATGGGGGTTTGGAAGGGGTAGAAGTGGAGAGGGGAGGCGAGATCTCACGCAGCGAGGACTTTGGATTTTACTCCGGATCAGATGGAAGCTTTGGGTGTTTAGAGCAGAGCAGGGTCGTCATCTGACTTAGGTTAAAGGGCTCCCTCTGTACTCTGTTGAGAAGAGATTGTGGGTGCAGAAGAGTGAAAACTGGGTGACCAGTGAAGAGGCTCTTGCAGTAATCCAAATGGCTTTGACCAAGCTGCTCCTGGTGGAGGTGATGAGAAGTGGTCAGATTCTAGAAGTATTGTAATCTTAAAAGGACAAGGGTCCCAGTCTGTCTTGTTTATCATTGTAATACTGTTGCCAGACACATGGTCTGGCACATGTAGGTGCCCAATAAATATGTATTAATGAGCCAGGAGTGAATACAAATTAACACGATTTCTTATAAGATGTGAGAAATAACGTTAGAAGAATGAAATGAGGCAGAATACCTTGCCAGCGTTTTAGAATTTTTTATCCCCATTTTGCTTCAATGAAATCTGCAAAAATGTTAAAGGTCAGTTCAGCTGAAATAAATTACTCCTCTCAAGGCCATACAGCCCGTCAGCCTAAATACGCTAAAATGGACAGTAAGACTGTATTTTTAGTGTGTGATCCATAGGTGGCGCTGTCTCTCGTTAGGGCTTCCTCTCCACTAGGTCACGTGCATGAGGCCACTTACACAGTGTTAAATGCAGTTTTTCTTCCTTTTTTTTGAAAGAGTGTTTTATCGCTTTTTTTTTTCATTTACATTTTTTGGCTGCGTTGGGTCTTCGTTGCTGTGCGCAGGCTTTCTCTAGTTTTGGCGAGCGGGGGCTACTCTTCGTTGCAGTGGGCGGGCTTCTCACTGTGGTGTCTTCTCTTGTTGTGGAGCACGGGCTCTAGGCGTGCGGGCTTCAGTAGTTGTGGCTCACGGGCTCTAGAGCGCAGGCTTGGTAGTTGTGCCAGGGCTTAGTTGCTCCGCGGCACGTAGGATCTTCCCAGACCAGGGCTCAAACCCGTGTCCCCTGCATTGACAGGCGGATTCTTAACCACTGCGCCACCAGAAAAGTCCCTAAACGCAGCTTTAGCTGGAGTTTATACTTGGTCTGTAGAAAATTAGATTAGCTTCTTCAATGATATGGTAAGTCTCTCTCGGAATTATATGTACAAAACTAACATTTGAAAATGTCATTCTTCCTTAATGGAACACTTAGATTATTATTTAAATGATAGAAAATTCGTCTCAATATTGGAAATACAGCAGTGCCTACATGTTGTAGAGACCTTCACTGATCGATGACTGTTTAATTTTATTTCCTTCTCTGTGTGATTCTGGTATATGTATGTATGTATATATATGTGTGTATATATATATTTTTGAGGGATTTTTGTAAAAAGACTATTTGTGAAAAGACCACATAAGGTATGATAAGACTTATTTTCCTTACTGAATTTGTGCAGGGAGGTGGAAGTACGGGAAGGGGTGGCGTAGGGAGGGGGTATCAGGAGGAGATGAAGCTGCAGTAAAATTCAGGAGGCTGTGAGGTTTTGTGGGACAGCCTGTGCGCACTCTTCAGATGGTAAGCTTCCTCCAGCTGTGGCCCTTCTCCAGCCGCTAGGCCATCTTTCTCCACCCAGAAAGCTTGCTGAAGCTGCACCACCTGGCAAGGTTGCTTCCCCTGGAGCCGTGAAGCTGGCTAGTTCTGTCTTGTCCAATACCTACCTCCTTGCCATTGGAGTTGGTCATCCCAGATGAAACCTGGCCGAAGTCAGGCGTTCTGAGATTCCTGTCTTTTCAGTCTTGAAGAATCGGACGATGAAAGATTCCAGTGAATCCATGGCTTTTCTCTGCGCCAGGAGGAGTAAACATCCCCCTACAAGATGACTCGTGTCCCCTAGAGAGTCCCCAGGTGGTTGTAGAGCTGTGGGCCTCTGAGGATGAGACTCTGTTCTTCACAGGATTAGGATGCAGAGCTCCCAAAATGTAAGGCCTTCAGGACTGCCTCTGCCAGGACCTGTAAAAAGTGCTCAGGCCAAGAGAGTGGCTCAGGTTGCTTTCTCTCCCAGCAGTAGATTCAGCAGATGTGTGCTGTGAGCCTACCACATGCCAAGCATTGTGCTGGGGAAACAGCAGGACACAATTTCTATCCTTGACCTTCCCTTAGAATACATCTCCCTCCTCTTGGACTCATTTGTAGCCAGATTTTCCTTTCATAATACTGCTTGTCTTTGGTTCTTGCTGAAAAGTTTCCTGTAGTCCAGGGCTGGACAGTGTTGTATCTTTTCACCTCCCCATCATTAATGTTTTGTCTTTGTGCCATCTCCTGGGTGACAAGCTGGCTCCCAGAACCTCTAGGCATCATGTCCTCGTTCAAGGCAGATAGAAGGGGCTGCACCAGCTACGTCTGTTTCTTTGATCAGAGAAGTGTGTCTTCCCATAGGCGCTCAGCAGACTTCCTGTATCATTGCATCGCCATCTCTAGCTAAAAGCAACACCAGGGGGATGGGTACCTGGCTTTGGGAAGAAGAATTTTGGGAACGGCTCCTGATGTAGCCAGCTGCGAACATCTGCCCCAAAGGCCATTCTCTCCAGTCAGATCATGCTGTTCCGTACAAGTTGCCGTAACATGTCGACATCCGGGTCATTCTGTCACATCCATTTGCTCTTGGGCCACCGTTTCCTTCCTGTCTCTGTTGCCTGTTTTCATCCTGGCTGCCTCTCTCTGCCGCATCAGTGACTCCTGGCCTTAGAGTGGCTTGACCTTGACCACCTGTTCATCCCTCCCCCACCTCCAGCTCTCAGGCGGCCACTGGACACAGTGCTGAGCAGACGTCTTCCCCCAAGCTTGCTCTCCTCCTCCTGGCCTCCCGTGAGCGGGTCATGAAAGTCTGTCTCCTCTGTCGCTATCATTGCAATCACTGGATTCAGCCTGCATTCCTCCCTCTCTTTCGCCTCTGACACCCAGAGGTCCCTGAGTCCCGTGCATCTCATCTCGGGAATAGCTCTTGCCGCCTCCACTCCCTTTGCCTGGCCCCAGTTTCCCTTCAAGTCCTGATTGCCTCATCCTGCTTCAAGCCATCCTCCAGACTGCCATGATTATCTTTATGTAACTTGATTTGATCGTTCTCTCTTGACTAAAAGGCATTCACGGTTCCTTATTGTTTGAGTATGACATAGAAGCATAGCATTCAGATCCCATCCTGCCCAGCCCGTCACTCCAGCCCCACCTCCTCCGTGCTCTTTCCCTTGTCACTCGTCACTCAAGGTCTTCAGTTTCCCAGATCAGTCTCAGGGCTTTGCTGTCGGGAACACTTGTTCTGCCCTCCCCGCTCAGTGACCTCCTTCTCGGCCTTATGGACCCGGCTCAAATACAACCTCTCTAGGGTGGTTTCTCTCAAACCGAATCATGTAGCCTTCTTGTCTCCTATTGTACTGTTGGTATCACATTTGCGACGTGGTTTTTCACATCCATATCCATCTCCTTTGAGAGAATCAGTCTCTCTCTCTCTTTTTTTTGGGGGGCGGGTTGGCGTGCAGCATGCGGGATCTTAGTTTCCTGACCAGGGATCGGACCCATGCCCCCTGCAGTGGAAGCACGGAGTCTTAACCACTGGACCGCCAGGGAAGTCCCAAGAGAGAACCCATCTCTGATGCAGCTTCACATCTTCAATAACTGCCGCAGGGCCTGGTATCATAGCAGGTGCCCTGAAGATGTTTGTTGAACAGACATTTTTGAACTACTGTGGAGAGCAGTGGAGGAGATTTTCTGAATGTTGTGTGTTTGGTACATTCTTCACATGCGGTCGGTATGAATCCTGAAAGTTTAGTGAAGAAAACTTCAGAGAACAAATGTTTACTGCAGTGGAGAGCTCTTCAGTTTCCAGGATCGGAGGTGGTGTGTGTGGTTGGTGTTTTTAGAACAAGGCAGTGGCTCAGCCCCGTGGGAGCAGATTGCATGAGACAAGCACCCAGAATGGGGGAGATGATGCCAGCCAATCTGTCAGATTTCATCATCTGCTGGTCTTGGGCTGGGAAGATTCCTAATACACGCCTCTCAGACTTAACGTCTTGTGAGGGACCGCCTTCAGTTTTCATCTTCTGCAGGATACGTATACAACCCATCTAAAAATAATATTTTAAGAAAGTATATTATTTATTTCAGGTCTAGTAAATGAATCTTGGTGTATTGGATTTATTAAACATGGATTCGGATCATTTCTGCCCTGTGAGGAAATCTACAGGCATGGGGAAGAGGCAGATCTCTTTTATGGTTATAGACTTCTTAGTCAGCCAAGAAATAACATTTGTTTTCTTTTAATTTTACACTGCTAAAATTGCAATTATATAATTGTGAAAAAGCAGTTTGGGTAGTAGTCCATTTAAGACTCAGTGGTAGAGGGAGCTGTTACTGTGGACCAAAAAAAAAAGATCAGTGATTTTATTTATTTTTTTAATCTGGGAAACCTACTTGCTGGTGGGTGTGGGCATTGGCAGATAAAGTGTGTGGGTTGGTAAGTTGTTTGTATATACTTGCATGACTGTAGGTGAGTGTGAGTGTGTGTGTGTGTGTGTGTGTAGATCAGTAGTTACAATAAAACCTCTTAAGTTTAGAAAAACGGTGAGAATGACGTCGTGAACTCATGGACACGCATCCATCATGTGTAAACATATATACTGCCTTTCTGTACTAAAAGTACAGTGATTGCACTTGCCTTGTAACTGATCTCCAGGCTTCTGTCCACGTTCTCCTTAATCAGCTCAGAGAGCCTGTTAGGTTTTTCAATACACCAGTCAGGTGATGTCAATTCTCTGCTCCAAACCCTGAGCGACTCCCTATTTCCCTCAGAGTAAAAGGTCTCCTTTAACAAATAGATAATATTTGAAACATATTATAAATGGGTTAGATATCTTTCCTGCACAGTTTATGTTATTAATTTTCTTTTCAGTGCTCCCTTTCAAACATGCTACAAAAGTAACCTTCAATCAAGGTTTAATTACTGTTATTTTCAAAGCAATTGTGTCTGAAATAATGGGGTTTTACTGAAAGTTTTCTAATTTTTTAGTCATCGAAGTTGATGATAGTTCTTTCCATCAAGTCGAAACAAAGAAGAGGACAAAGCAGTATAAATATAATCTCTTAGGTACTTTCCTAGAAAAATATATCATCTTCTGGTTCAACTGGAAAAATAAGCAATTGGTAGTTGCTAATGAGCTGGTACTATTCAGGATTTTTTGAGGTGAACTTCCATTTTTAAAATAGAAAAGAAATTATTCTGATGGGTTTAAGTATATCATCTCTTCTGCATTCCACACATGGCTTTGTATGAAAAAGAAAGACACAGTTCTAAATGGGTGACTTGGCAGGAATACTGGTGATAGATGATTTTATGGGAGACGGAGTGTGTGTGATAGGAAGAGCAAGCTTGGCCTTGAATGTAGAACTCTGGCCCCTTTGGACCAAATACCGAGAAAGAACAGTGTGCGTTTCCCAGTATTGTTGCTCCAAAGGTGTGGCCACATATCAAAAGCAAAAATCCATTGCTGGAACAATGAACTTGAAGTTGAAGAAGAATGTTGTAAGGCTCCCTTTTATGTAATGAACTGAGTCCAGGTTTCATATGTGTGATGGCTTAATAGCTGGTAGGTGACCTTTTATTATTTTTTCTTCCATTTAAAAGATTAAGCTGTATTCAGAACAGAGTTGAAGAGAGAACAAAGAGTCAGTAAGCTAGTAGCATAATCTGTTGAGTCATGAGAACATAAAGGCTTCCACACACACAGAAGAGCTCTGCTTGGCTTACGCACAAGTCTGTCCCTTAAATGCCAAAGGCAGTGTCACGTCTTCTTCCCTCCCTAAAGGCTTAGTGCCAGGCACTTGAGCCCCTTTCCTCTTTTTATCATTGAGGTTTTCCTATCCTTTCTGTAGATAAAAAAAAAATTCTTCTCACTCCCCTGAAACTGCCCGTGAAGGTCGCCGTGGCCTCCACTTTGCTAAGTCTAAAGCTCAGCTCTCCGCCTTTGTCTAAATTGGCCTCTCAGCAGAGTTGACACCCTTGATGACTCTCTTCTGGCAAACACTTTCTTCTCTTGACTTCCAAGACCTCATACCTCCCCGGTTTTCCACTGACGACTCCTTCCCAGACACTTGCTGCTTCGTTCTCTCTCTGTGGACGTGGCCAGGGCTCAGACCCTACAGCGCTTGTTCTTCTCGACTTGACTCCCTCCCTTGGGAACCTCGTCTGGTCTCCTGGCTTTACAGGCTCACGACCACGCGGCCATCTCTGGCCCACATCCCTGAATTCCAGACTCATGCAGCCAACCATCTCTTCTGTGTCTCTACACTTCCATCGTCATGTGTCTAGACCCGAACCCTAGATCTGTCCTTCAAGTCAACGTCCCTTGGAGTCTGTTGCATATCAATGAAGGACAACTTCATTCTTCCAAGTGCAGGAAACATCCCTGACTCCTCTCTTTCCCTCACATTCTACATCTAAGCCTTCGAGAAATCATGAGATCCAGATCTTATTACACGTCTCACCACCTCATTGTTACCCCTTTTAGTCTGACCCACCAGAGCCCCTTGCGTGGGTGATTGCACTTGCCTTGTAACTGATCTCCAGGCTTCTGTCCACGTTCTCCTTAATCCGCTCAGAGAGCCTGTTAGGTTTTTCAATACACCAGTCAGGTGATGTCACTTCTCTGCTCCAAACCCTGAGCGACCCCCTATTTCTCTCAGAGTAAAGGCCACAGTCCTTCTCAAGGCCTGTAGGGCTCTCCTAGATCTGCCCTTTTCCCTACCCATTGCCTCTCTGGCTTCCTCTCCTAATAAATCATTCACTGCAGGTACAATGGCCTCTGATTTTCCTTGACTATTCCAGATGTGATCTGTTTCCATTTTAGGGCCTTTGCACCTGTGTTCCATCTGCCTGGAACGTCCTTCCCCAGACATGTGTGTACTTAACTCCTTCATTTCAAGCCCTTTCTCCAATGTCACCTTCCTGATGACCCTAAGGGCCACTGCAGTCTGCAACCCCCCAGCACTCCTCATCCCCCTTTTCTATCTTTTTCCATAACACTTATCCTCTATTAACATACTGTATAACATGCTTATTTATTACGCTTATTATTTTTCACTGTTAGCTTCTCCAACTAGAATGTAATCTTCACGAGAGCAGGGAATTTTGTCAATTGTATGTCCTAACATCTAGTATGGTACGTGGCACAAGTTCTCAGTAGATACGTGGTGAATGAATAAAAGAAAGTTGTGGATGCTGGGAGCCACGGGCTGGCTTTCTCCCAGGTACTATGACTTGTTCTCTCTCAAGCCTTTTTTTTCCCTCAAGACCCCACTTTCTGAAGTGTTTGTTGTACGGGCTGGGGCAGGAGTGAAGTCTCCCTTGGGATGGTTTCTGGGAGAGGGAGGAAAAAGAGAGAAGGGAGCGCCTCTTCTGCTCGTGCCGTAATGAGTTGGCTTGTATCAACTTGAGTGATGGAGCCAGGTGGTCAGAGGGCCTGGCCTGGTCTGATGTAGTTTGTATTCTGATGTTTTTACTTAACGTTATGTCATGAGCACTTCCCCACTTTTTTCTCTTCTGTTTTTTTACGAATGTTATTCGGATGGCTACATATTTAAAATACAGTCCTGATGACTCAGCCCCGAAAGCTGACATATGTAAGCATGGAGATGATCTTGGATTGCTTTTAAGAACCAACGGGTAAGGTAACAGTTAAGAGCACTGGTTCGAGTTTGGCTCTCTGGGTGGAATCCTGCCTCCGGCCCCTCCCAGCTGTGTGACATTAGGCGATTCACTGAACTCAGCCTTAGTTTCCTCCTCTGTCAGACGGCAATAGTAACAGTGCCTGTACAGTACCTGGATCTGTCACGGTAGCAGGATTGTTCTGGAGAATGAGAGTTCATGGTTATAAAGCACTTGGAACCTTGCTGCCCCGTGTCTTCTTCAGACCAGCATGATTAGCAAGCCCTGGGGTGGGGTGGGGGGGCTGGTCAGTAATGCAGACTCCTAGGCCCCAGCCCAGACCTGCCGAATCTGAATCTGTATTCTCACAAGCTCCCCAGGTCTTCCTGTATACACTAATGTCTGAGAAACAGTGACTTCAAATGGTGACTGGGACATATTGAAAACTACATGACGTTGGTTCAGTTTTGGAGCAGTTCCAATTTTGGACCAGTCAGACCTCTGAAACTTCTTTCTTGTCTGTGTCAAGCAAGCTTTTCTAATAAGTACCTGTGGGATCCCAGGCCCCTCACTGTACATCTCTGGCCTTCAGCTTTCTCATCTGTGATGTGAAAGTCAGAAATGAGTAATTTCAGAAGCATCCTGCCAGCTCTGGCCTTCTGGGATTCAGTACTCCTTATCAGTTCACATTTTACCGACCAGAGAGTTTAAAAAGACCAGGATTTCTTTTGGAAACTGGATAAGAGTAAGGCCTTGGAAAAATGTTCACAAATATTCTTGTGGTGCAAGCTAACCATGCCAGAGTTATTGGTCTTTTTTTTTTTTTTAATCTCCAAGTACATCTTATTCTGTCGTAATGTCTGTTTGACATCACTCTCTAAGAACCAGCAGGATCTTGGTGCTTTTGGTGGAAGCTACTCCATCATTAACCTTTTTAGAACAAAAAACAGTGCCTTTAAAAATTATCTATCTTTTGGTGACATAATTGCTTCATAGGCTATATATTAGAGAGAGCAACAAATTCTAAGAGATTAATCTTCTAAAATGTAGTCAGTAATCATGGTCTGTTAGTCTGGAAAGGCTCCTAGAAAATAGCTCTTATTTTATAGACCAGGAAAATGAAAAGGATGGTGCCTCTCTTGAAAACATTTCCATAACCACTTTCAAGATTTCCAGCATCTTTCCACCATCACCATTGACAGAATGGAGGTCAAACTCCTTGGGCTAGTTGGTAGTCTTGACTCATCTTGATTTGGCCTCAGATCATCTGTTGTGGACTGAATCGTGTTCTCCCAAATTCATATATTAAAGCCCTAGCCCTCAATGCATCTGTTTTTGGAGATAGGGCCTTTAGGGAGGTAATTAAGGTTAAATGAAGTCATAGGGGGTGGAGCCCTAATCCAATAGGACTCATGTCCTTATAAGAAGAGGAAGAGACACCGGAGAGCTCTCTCTCTGTGTACACACAGAAGATAGGCCACATCTGATACACAGTGAGGGGGTGGTGGTCTATAAACCAGGAAGAGAAATCTCACCAGAAACCAACCCTGATGACAGCTAATCTTCAGAACTATGAGAAAACAAATGTCTGTTTTTTGGTTTTTTTTTTTTTTTACAATTTAAAAGTTTTTTTTGTTTTATTATTTATTTTGGTTGTGCCAGGTCTTAGTTGTGACAGGCAGGCTCCTTAGTTGTGGCTCACAGGCTCCTTAGTTGTGACACATGTGCTCCTTAGTTGTGACTCACAGCCTCCTTAGTTGTGGCATGCGAACTCTTAGTTGTGGCATGCATGTGGGATCTAGTTCCCTGACCAGGGATTGATCCCGTGTCCCCTGCATTGGAAGGTGGATTCTTAACCACTGCACCACCAGGGAAGTCCCAAATGTCTGTTGTTTAAACCACTAGTTCATGGCAGTTTATTACAGCAGCCTGAGCAGACTGACACATCATCCTTTCAACTTTGTTATAGCTCCCCTTGGGTCCTCCTCTCCTCCTAGGTGTCCAGGACTTGCCTTCTTCCATGTCTTTGCTCCTGGATCCTCTTAGGGTAGCTTTCCTCTCTATTGATGGTGTCAAAATCTTAGTAGGGTCTTGGCAGATGTAATTCGTTAAATAGGGTCTCTGCAGATGTTATTACTTCAGGGTTTTGAAAGGAAATCACATAGGGGAAAAGGCCATGAAGATAGAGGCAGAGATTGGAGTGATGCTGCCACAAACCAAGGAATGCCAGGAGCCACCAGGAATTGGAACAGGCAAGGAAGGATACTCCTCTAGAGCCTTCAGAGGGGAACACAGCCCTGCTGATACCAATGTTAGCCTTTTGGCTTCCAGAACTGTGAGAGAGTAAATTTCGGTCCCCAAGTTTGTGGTAATTTGTTATGGCAGCCCAGGAAGCTAATATGCCTTTTTTTCTTTTATTCTTTTAATTTTGTTGAAGTATAGTTGATTTACAACGTTGTATTAATTTCTGCTGTACAGCAAAGTGACTCAATTATACATATATATTCTTTTTCATAGTCTTTTTCATGTTTTTTCCATTATGGTTTATCACAGGATATTGAATATAGTTTTCCCTGTGCTATACAGTAGGACCTTGTTGTTTATCCATCCTGTATATAATAGTTTGCATCTGCTAATCCCAAACTCCCAATCCTTCCCTCCTCCACTCCCCTCCCCCTTGGCAACCACAAGTCTGTTCTCTATATCTGTGAGTCTGTTTTTTTTTTTGTAGACATGTTGATTTGTGTCATATTTTAGATTCTACATATAAGTGATATCATATGGTATTTGTTTTTCTCTTTCTGACTTACGTCACTTAGTATTACTAACTTCACTTAATATTCCATGTTACTGCAAATGGAATTATTTCATTCTCTTTTTATGGCTGAGTAATATTCCATTGTATATATGTACCACATCTTCTTTATCCATTCATCTGTTGATGGACATTTAGGTTGTTTCATGTCTTGGCTATTGTAAATAGTGCTGCTGTGAACATAGGGGTGCATGTATCTTTTTGAATTATGGTTTTGTCTGGGTATAGGCCCAGGAGTGGGATGGTTGGATCTAATATGCCTTTTCTGACACTCCCAGGGTGAAGTTCCCAGAAACCCTGTACTTTTTCCCTAGACTTTCCACCTTCTGGAATAGGATATTTAAGTGCATCCTATTGTTTCACCAAGACTGGGTTCTGGAGGGGAGGATCTTTGAGCCAAGAAAATGCTCATCACAGAGTTTTGGATATTGCAGCCTTCATGGTCCACAAAAATGTCAGTGCTGGACTGTTATATTTCCTAAGGGAAGTACTATAATGTTAATTGCCGAGGACAAAAATCTCAGAATGATGAAACCTGCACGTGTTACTATCCAGATTAATTTACATGGAAGTATGTAGTAGAGAATGAGAGTTTTCTGTACAACTGATTTAGTGGTGGTTTATAGAAACTTTATGAGGAACATTATTATAGAGTAGAAAGGGCACCAGACTGGGAATTTAAAACTTTGGGTTGGGGTTTGAGTCAAGATCCTGCTTATTCATGGCCATGATGCATTGGACAAGTCACTCTCTGAGGCTCAGGGTCAGTATCAGCAAAATGAGGAAAAAATTGCCAATGCTGCCTGCCACATGGGGGTGTTATGAAAATTCTATGAGGTAGGTTATGAGAGAAGGCTCTGGAAGGTGCAAAGCCTCTAAGAGTGTGAGCTGGTTGACTGTTATCAAGGTGTCCCTGTGGAGTCATAGTCACAGAGATGCAGGATTTAGACCCATAAGGGAGTTAAAGGATCATGTAGTGAACTCCCTAATTTTATATGAAGAAATGATGCCTGAAGAAACTGTGACTTATCCATCTGGTTTGAATCAAGGGAACCCACAGTGGGAGCCTGTGCCCCTCCTCACTGAGCTGAGGTGCTATGTGTGCAGAACAAAGGGCCACAGTGAGCAGGAAACCTGCAAAGCTTCTGCTTTTGCACAAACTAAGCAAACTGAGTTCACCTGACAGAATGGACAATTAGAACAAGTACACAGTTTCCAGAAACACAATAAGAACTTCGTAGATAATGTTAAACTCATTTCATAAAATGATTCTTTGGAAGTCATTTTGAAGAATGTGATAAAAAATCTTAGCAATCACAGTCTGTTAAGGGCACAATTTACAATGGCATTTGTTCAGCGCTTAGGTTGCAGGGTAATATTATATCCTAGATTATCTGACGGGGGTGTGGGTTTTGAAGGCAAGTGGATTAGATGGAGATGCCCAGAGAAGACACTGACAAGTCAGCAGCTCTCAACGAAAGAGGAAGATGAATGATTGTGTCAATGATGTGATGTAGAGATTGACAGCCTAGTTCTTGGATCTGAAACTATTAAAATGCTAATTCTGGTAATCCCACATGCTTGCTGAGGAAGGAAGGATAGAAACATGTTATAAGGCACTGTAGTTGCAAGTGATCTGTTAACTTTATAATATCTTTTACTGTGGGAAGGAAATAACAAAGATCAGAGCAAAAATCAATGAAACAGGCTAAAAAGACAGTAGAAAAGATTAATAAAACTAAGAGCTGATCCTTTGAAAAGGTAAAATTAGCAAACCTTCAGCTAGACTCATCAAGAAAAAAAGAGAACACGCATAAAGTCAGAAATGAAAGAGGAAATGTTACACGAGATACTACAGAAATATAAGCAATCATAAGAGAATGCTGTGAACAATCACACACCAACAAACTTGACAACGTAGAAGAAATGGATACATTTCTAAAAACATACAACCTACTATGACCGAATCGTGAAGAAGTAGAAAATCAGAATAGACTGATGACTAGTAAGGAGATTGAATCAGTAGTCAAAATGTCTCATCAAACAAAAGTCCAGAACCAGATGGTTTCGCTGGTGAATTCTACCAAACATTCAAAATATATAAAATATAAAAGAGGAGGGAATGCTTCAAAACCAATTTTATGAGGGCAGCATCACCCTGATACCAAGAACAGACAAAGCTGCCATAAGAAAAGACTACTACAGTCTAATGTCCTGATGAACATAGCTTCAAAAATCTTCAACACAAAATTTGCGAACTGAATTCAACAATACATTAAAAGGATCATATACCACCATTAAGTGGGACTTATCCCAGGGATACAAGGATGGTTCAACATCTGCAAATCAGTCGATGTGATACACCACTTTAACAAAATGAAAGATAGAAATCATATTATCATCTCTATAGATGCAGAAAAAGCTTTTGACAAAATTCAACATCCATTTATGATAAAAACTCTCAACAAAGTGAGTATAGAGGGAAGGTACCCCAACATAATAAAGGCTGTATATGACAAGCCCACAGCTAACATCATACTCAATGGTGAAAACCTGAAACTTTTCCCTCTAAGGAACAAGACAAGGATGCCCACTCTCACCACTTTTATTCAATATTGTATTAGAAGCCCTAGCCAGAGCAGTCAGGCAAGAAAAAGAAATAAAAGGAATCCAAATTCAAAAGGAAGAAATAAAACTGTTATTATTTGCATATGACATGATATTATATATAAAAAACTCAAAAGATTCCACCAAAAAAACTGTTAGAACTAATAAACAAATTGAGTAAATTTTCAGGATAAAAGGCCAACATGCAAAAGTCTGTTGGGTTTCTATATGCTAATAATAAACTGTCAGAGAAATTCAGAACACAATCCAATTTACAACTGCATCAAAAAGAATAAGATATCCAGGAATAAATTTAACCAAGGAGGTGAAAGATCTGTTCACTGAACACTATGACATTGGTGAAAGAAATTGAAGGAGATACACATCAATGGAAACATATTCCATTCTTATGGATTGGAAAAATAAATATTGTTAAAATGTCCATACTACCCAAAGCAATCTACAGATTCAATGCAATCTCTATCAAACTTACAAAGGTGTTTTTCACAGAAATAGAAAAAGTAATCCTAAAAGTTGTACGGAGCCACAAAGACCCCAAATAGCCAAAACAGTCTTGAGAAAGAGCAAAGCTGGAGTCGTCATGCTTCCTGATTTCAAGCTATATTACATGGTATTGGCAAAAAAAACACAACAAAAAATCAGACACACAGATCAATGGAACAGAATAGGGAACCCAGAAATATACCCACGCATATATGGTCAGTTAGTTTACAAGAAAGGAGCCAAGAAAATACTGTGGGGAAAGGATAGTCTCTTCAATAAATGGTGTTAGAAAAATTGGACAGTAACATGCAAAAGAATGAAACTGGACCACTGTCTTATACCATACACAAAAATAAACTCAAAACGGATTAAAGACTTGGACATGAAACCTTAAATCATAAAATTCCTAGAATAAAACATAAGTGGTTGGCATGGACATATATACACTACCAAATGTAAAATAGATAGCTAGTGGGAAGCAGCTGCATGGCACAGGGAGATCAGCTCAGTGCTTTGTGACCACCTAGAGGGGTGGGATAGGGAGGGTGGGAGGGAGGGAGATGCAAGAGGGAAGAGGTATGGGAACATATGTCTATGTATAACTGATTCACTTTGTTATAAAGCAGAAACTAACACACCATTGTAAAGCAATTATACTCCAATAAAGATGTTAAAAAACAAACAAAAAAAACCCGTAAGTGGGAAGCTCCTTGACATTGGTTTCGGTGATGACTTTTTGGATTTCACACCAAAAGCAAAGGCAACAAAAACAAAAATAAGCGGGACTGCATCAAACTAAAAAAACTTCTGCACGTCAACGGAAACCATCAACAAAAGAAAAGGCAACGTAGGGAATGGGAGAAAACATTTGCAAATCATACATTAGATAAAGGGTTAATAATCAACATATATAAAGAACTCATGCAACCTAATTGCAAAAAACAAACAATTTGATTAAAAAATGGGCATCTTTTCCCCCCAAAAGACATACAGATGGCCAACAGGTACATGAAAAGATGCTCAACATCCCTAAGCATCAGGAAAATGCAAATCGAAATCACAATGAGATGTCACCTCACACCTGTTAGAATGGCTGTTATCAAAAAGACAAGAAATTACAAGTGTTGGTGAGAATGTGGAGAAAAGGGAACCCTTGTGCACTGCTGGTAGGAATGTAAATTGGTGCAGCCATTATGGAAAATATTGGAAGTTAATTAAAAAAATTAAAAATAGAACTACTATATTGATAGCAATACCACTTCTGGGTATTCACCCAAAGAAAATGAAAACACTCATTTGAAAAGATATATGCACCCCTATGTTCATTGCAGCGTTATTTACAATAGCCAAGATATAGAAATGACCTACAGGGAATTCCCTGGTGGCCTAGTGTTTAGGATTCCAGGCTTTTCAGCCCGGAAAAAAAGAGTGAAATCTCATTATTTGCAACAACATGGATGGACCTTAAGGGCATTATGCTGAGTTACATAAGGCAGACAGAAAAAGAGAATACCTTATGATCTCACTGTATGTGGAATCTAAAAAGACAATTAAAAAAACCCAACATAAACCTCGTCTCATGGATATAGAGAACAAATTGGTGGTTGCCTGAGGTGGTTTGTAGGTGGGGCTGTGGGCAAAAGGGGTGAAAGGTGCAAACTTCCAGTTATAAAATATATTAAGTCACAGGGATATAATGTACAACATGATGACTGTAGTTGATAACACTGTACTGCATGTTTGAGATTAGTTAGGAGAGTGAAGCTTGAAAATCCTCATCTCAAGAAAACAATTTTGTAACTATGGTGATGGATGTTAACTGGACTTAACTGTGGTGCTCTTTTTGTAGTATATACAAATACTGAATCGTTATGTTGTACAACTGAAACTAGATAACGTTATGCCAATTATTCCTCAAAAAACATCCTTTACCATTATTTTAAAAAAATTTATTTTTTACTTTATTTTTTGGCTGTGTTGGGTCTTTGCTGCTGTGCACAGGCTTTATCTAGTTGCGGCGAGCGGAGGGCTACTCTTTGTTGTGGTGGGTGGGCTTCTCATTGCAGTGCGTGGGCTCTAGGGTGCACGGGCTTCAGTAGCTGTGGCACGCAGGCTCAGTAGTTGTGGCTTGCGGGCTTTAGAGCGCAGGCTAAGTAGTTGTGGCCCACAGGCTCAGTTGCTCTGCGGCATGTGGGATCTTCCTGGACCAGGGCTTAAACCTGTGTCCCCTGCATCCGCAGGTGGAGTCTTAACCATTGTGCCACCAGGGAAGTCCCAACATCCTTTACTGTTGAGGAAGATTTCATGGTTCATTAGGTGAAAGAATGCTTTATCTTGCTAAGGAAATAAGAAATATGAAGATGAAACATGGCTAATAACGTTTTCGGATGGGAGCTTGTTTTATTTTCTAAAGAAAACATTTGGTGGAAAGGTTCTGTGATTGTGGCAAGGTGTATGTCTCAAATTAAGGTTCTGCTTTGCTAGATCTATGAAGAGCTATGTCTTTAAATGACTTAACAGGACATTTTCAAGCAACTCAGCACTTGGCAGATTTCATTTTGACAAGCAGGAGCAGGTGGGTGGCTCAGGCTTCTCAACCTTGAAGAGATGACCCCGAATGACTTTGTTTTTTCCTGATAGTTGCAAGATAAAATAAGATTTAATTAAGGAACTTGGGAAAGGTACCTCCATTGTTCAGGTGAAAGGGAGAGGAATTTGTGAGGAATAGAAACAGATGTAAGGAAAGCACAAGAAGACGTAAGCCCTGGGAAGCACACTGGCAAGGCGTCCCTGGGGGTGGTGGTAACTTGCAAGAACAGCTTCTTTAGACAAAGAAATGAAACCCAACCAGCAATAGCGCTCATACAAGCATGCGTACTTTTCTAATTTCTGAGTTTGAGATCTGTTTTTCTACAGTTGGGTGAGAGACCTCAGGGCTGGGGGAAAACATCTTCCTGCGGGCTTGTGCCTTTTCAGAGCTCTGAGAGGCTTTCAGTGCTTTGAAAAAGTATGTAACTTTTCTGAAATTGTTTCAGATTGTAACCATCTTGACCTCATTTTTCATTTTTTCCCTAATGATTCTATTTTCTTTCTTCATCCCCCTCCCTCTTCTGCTTCCTCTCCTTTCTTTCCCTCCCAGTCTGGGTAAAATTTCTGGCACCTGGCTTGTTTGCCAGGAAAAAGACAACTGCTTGCGCAGGAGAAAAGCCTTTTCTGCGTGCTGGGCTGCGCTGGGATCCGACCCTCTGGGCTGGGATGGATAGCTGGGCTGTGTAATGGCTCCTGGGCTCCTGCAGAGGGAAATGCCCCTCCTCGGACCCCTCTTCCCAGGATGTGGGCAAGTTCAGGGGTTTCCTGAAAGATTTTGAAATCCTTGAAGTCTGCCTATGTTTCCAAAAAATGCTTTGGTCGGTTAATCATTTACTTAACATTTTGTACTTGGGAGCCTATGATGATGGTGACAGAACATCCTCTGTTGTTTGGCTTCTCGGAGAAATCTCTGCGCCCTGCAGTCTGGGGACATACGCAAAGCTGCGGTCAGCGACTGCTGGGAGAATCCGTATGTTGGACTGAACAGGGTTAGAGTGAGGTGTTTGATTTGCTTTTGTTTGGTATAAAAATTCTATCAGTTTCTCTTGTATTCAGATCTCACACTGCATTCATAAAAGCTTTGTAAACCAGGATAAAGTTACATTAAACTTTAAAAATTATGACTCCTATTTGTACTGTTTCTTCTTTCACATCACTTTCTCTCACTGTTCTCTTCTTAGATGTTTCCATGAGTCTATCTACACCTATGAAATAGAAAATTAACACGAATTGTTTATAAAACGTGAATTCCCAGAAGACTTACACATGAAGCAGTCAGATAATGATTTAAAAATTGTTCCTTCAGTTCTTACATTTCATTTTGCTTCCTCCTCTCACTTTCCTCTCCCTCCTCCTCTTTTTTTTTTTTTTTTTTTTTTTTTTTTTTTTTTTTTGCGGTACGCGGGCCTCTATCTGTTGTGGTCTCTCCCGTTGCGGAGCACAGGCTCCGGACGCGCAGGCTCAGCGGCCATGGCTCACGGGCCCAGCCACTCCGCGGCACGTGGGATCTTCCCGGACCGGGGCACGAACCCGCGTCCCCTGCATCGGCAGGCGGACTCTCAACCACTGCGCCACCAGGGAAGCCCATATGTTTATTTATTTATTTATTAAATTTTTTTTTTTTTATTTTTTGGCTATGTTGGTTCTTCGTTGCTGCGCGTGAGCTTTTCTTTAGCTGCGGTGAGCGGGGGCTACTCTTTTTTTTTTTTTTTTTTTGCGGTACGCGGGCCTCTCACAGCTGTGGCCTCTCCCGTTGCGGAGCGCAGGCTCAGCGACCATGCCTCACGGGCCCAGCCGCTCCTCGGCATGTGGGATCTTCGCGGACCGGGTCACGAACCCGTGTTCCCTGCATCGGCAGGTGGACTCTCAACCACTGCGCCACCACGGAAGCCCCTGTGGTAATTTTCTTATTCCTCACCTGTTTGCTTTAGACTTCTCCTTTGTGTCTTACAGGTCTTGGACACATGAGACTTTTCTGTTTCCACAGATGCATAATGTGTTGATATGAGGGTTTGGAGAAGAACATCAAATAGCATGATCTACCCAACTGACCACTTTTTGGGGATGAATACAAAGGTTAATATTCCCTTCAGTAAGACCAGAAAGACAAGAGACATTTCCTGGAACTCAAACCACGGCTCTAAACATTCCACACACTTCTCCCTGTCAAATTTTGCAGGTGTCTTTAACTTCACTTTAAAAGTTTTTGCCCCTCAGTGTTCCTAAATGTAGATGAAAATCTGGAACAAGAATGTGATTAGACAACGGGGAAGGTCTGGTTTGGGAAGGCTGTCTTGCCACATTGAAACAAGAAGCATTATAAACAAGTGCTTGAGTGACCAGCAGTCCAATCATGGAGAACCAGCCTGTTGCTAATCTTCTAAGTAATCAAGGATGTTTTGACAAAAGAGGGCCTGCACCACCTGATTAATGAATCTGTTATAAACAATAATAATGTAAACTAGTGAAAGGAATCTTAAGGGGAATTCTGTTTGAGGGGTTTTTGTTGACCAAGTCTGGACAGACATATTAACAAGGACCTGCCGTGTCACTATTTGTCATCATTGGTGTAGTTGTTGAGTCAGTTTTCTCTATCTCTGTCTGCATCTTCCTCTTTTGCTTCTTCAGACCTCCCATAATTTGCTTTCTCTACTGCTTTCATGTTCCAACCTTTCAGACTTGATGAGTCTGATGTCTGCCTGAGCTGACCAAACGGTTTCATGACCTTCCTGCTCTAATGTCACATTTACACATTTTCATAGGTCAGCAGCAGGGAGAGACTGGCAGTGTCCACCAAGTGAAGATGGGGTACGTTAATTTTGTGGTCTTTTCGCTCTGTAGGGTTTTTTTCCCTTTGTTCTTTCAGATTGTTTTATGCAACCTTCCCTTATCGAGAATCTTTTTCCCCTAGGAGTGTCCTGGGTGCGTTGATCCAGGTCGTTACTGCTTGGGATTGCGGTAACATAAACTGGCGTGACAGGACACAAATGAGTTGATTATTTCAGCTGTGTTTGCTGGGAGTTTCATTCACAATAGGAGAGAGGCCGCGTGTGTAGAAAATGGGAACGCATAGCTCCTCGGTAACCTTTGTTGTATGATCCATTCAGCGAATGTTTACAGAAGTCCCTTTATGCTTCCTAGTAGGAGACCATGAATATGGTATAGGAGGCGGGGAGGTGCAAAGAATTCGGGGAGGCGTTGGATGGCTCGCCCTGCTGGTGCCCCCTCTTACCAGCTAACATGTCTGAACCTGAGGATCCTTAAAAAATTACCTGATTTGTCTACAGTCCAGTGTGATCGTGAAGGTCAAATGAAAGAAGAAAATTTCAAGTATGATTTAAAACATTTTTTTACAACAAGACACAAGGCAGCTTTTTGAGACTTGGGAGCTTGGGGAGTCTGGGGTACAAGGGTGCCAGCCAACCAGATGGTAGCTCTGCACCTCTCAGCGCTGCTGAGAGGACCACGCATGACAGAGGCACCCCTTTGAACGCGGGTGGAGTGGGCGAGGCAATGAGCTAGCTGTCCTGTTGTCTCTTCAGCCTCAAGATGTCAGCATTGAACTCATCACAACTCAACCTTGGCTTGAGGCCACTACCTGCCCTTCCCGGTCCTCTCTGGCCCTAATACCCCAGCCTTTTAAAGTTGATGGCCCGGAAGGCAGCCATGTCCTCCCCCAGTGTGATCCTTGGCTGCCCCAGCAGGGCCAGAGTGGACATGGCTTGGACAGCTTGTGATGGTCCCCACTGTAGGCTCACAATTCTGTTTACTGCATCTGCCAAGAATGGAGACCGTGGAGAGCAGGTTTTCACTGAATAATTCAGAGTGTGTTGAGCAAAATCAAACAGCAAATGATAAAACTGGAGAAAAAGAACTGAATTTAGGGTTAGACGATCCACGGTCGAGTCTGGGCTCTCTGCTTACCTCTTGTAAGGCTTTGGTAAAATGGCTTCACCTTTCTGCACCCCCGTTTCCCAATCTGCAGGAAGAGGCTAACGATGGGCGCCCCAATCCTGTTACAGAGCTATCGTTGAGAGTCAGGTGGAAGGGTGTATGGGGATGTTATCAGCTGAACTGTTCCCTGTGGCACAGTGAACACAAAGCAGATTTGGGTTGTTTCACTGTTATTAAAAAAAAAAAAAAAAAAAAGCAACTGGATTTTATTGAGCATTTATGATGAACCCGACAATGTTAGACATTTTATGTGTATAATCACATTAATCGTCATAACTGTCCTCTGAGGTAGGTACCGTTATCTCCATTTTTGTCAGAGAGGTTAAGTAACTTGCCGAAGATGACACATTGCCAAGTGTGTAATTCAAATCCAGGTTAGGCTGACTCTCACATGACACCCGCTTCCTCGTGGAACTAATATATACTTTGACCCTAGGCACTAAATTAGTGATTTCTGTGCTTGGATATACAGAGATAAACGAACAAACAACAAACCCTCATATCTAATCTTTGTATCTTAATCCAAAAAGGACTTCTGTATCTGAGAAAGGCCAGGCTAACCAAATGAATCAGGGAGATTAAAAACCGTGGGTTCTTCAAACACCACACCTAAATGGGCGTTTAATCTGGGAGTATTAGGAGGAGATGCCCATTGACGGGACTGCTGTGAGAGTCCATAGTGTGATTGCTTGGAGCCAAGACACATGCCGTCAGCAGGTGGTTGGATCCACAAATCCAGCTGAATCTGGCTGCTGGGAAGCATTTCACATCATCCTTTCTGGCCAGAGCGAAAACTTGCTAGATTTAAATGAAAACTACTGACAGGAAGTGCAGAGATTTCATGGAGAAATGTGTGAAGTGGAAACTCAAGTGTAAACCTCTAAATGGTTTGTTTCTAGGGATCTAGGGGAAGGTTTAAGAAGCTGGGTATTTTAGATTCATGGTCTTATCTTTAGAGTCACATTTTAAAACTTGTCCCTGGATTGCAGGGAGACAGAAAAAAAACAATACAGCCATTTGGTACGACTTGTTATAAAACTTAGCTGTGCTTTTTAAAAATAGTTGCAAACCAAATTAGCTCTGGGCACCTGCTGGAGCTTAGCGTGTTTTCAGATAGACTTGTTTGCTGTCAGCCAAAAAAAAAAAAAAAATCAACCCAACAAAACCCTCCACCCACATGGTTTCTTATAAAAGCTGACACTCCTAATGCTTTTCCAAGCCACTTCTCTTTGATCAAATCATTCAAATAAAGAAAAAAGACATTTGACATTTTGAAAGAATGGGGCAAATTATTTGTTGTTAGGTGTGTTCTCAGAAAGGGTCAGGGAAGAAGAAAGGTAGATATTAAACAATGTGATGTATTAATCACGTGGTAGAAGTTTTTCTAATTCCTTATGTGAAAAATTTCAACACCGATATTATATTATGGCTGGAATTTGGGGGTTTACGGTTTTACTGGGCAGGCCCCTTAAAGCACCTCTGTTATCATACTATTTATCCAAGATGTGTACGGACAGCTGTTTCAAGCGATTTGGACATTTTATTTATTTATTGGACTGAAGAGATATAGATGATGTCTAAATGAACAATGGCATCAATTATAGCAAACAAAAACGGCAAAAATCATTTCATGGAGATTTGATATTCTAGGCAATAGCACAAGCTGTTAATTGCTCACAGAGGATACTGAAATCTGGACCAACATTGACAAATGAGAAACTCATGAATTCTGAGTGCTCTGGGAGTGACCTAGGCTTTGCAGACCTTACCTAAATTTTCACCTCCACTGGTTCTCTGACTGCAGTTCAAAAACAATTCTATTTTGTGATACATATGTTTTATGTGGTAGAAATGCTCGGAGAAGCCTATCTTACCATCATTAGGTGCATGTCATTGAATAATACAACTGACTGACTAGTGATTCACCCTGCTTTCCTGAATAATTTTGAATAATTTCTTTCCTAAGCACTGCAGGCTCTTGAAATCAAATTGGTATCACAGAAGTCCTGATGGTGGAATTGTAATAATAATAATATGGTTAATGATACAGCTCCCGCTTATTGAATACCTGGTACTGAAATACTTTCTGTGCATTTTTGATGTACTTGATAACAACCCTGTAAGACAGTTATTCTTAGTCCAATTTTATAATGGGGGAAACAGCATCTTAGCATCCGGACAGTTAAAAACAAGGGAATGTTAGAATTTGAATCAAACAGCCTGACTTAAAACAATGTTGTTTCCATTATACAAGGGGCAAAAAACGGTCAAAGAGAAGGGAAAATGAGACATTTATTCCACAAAATGACACACAAAATGGCAAACTTGCTTTACTCCCTGCCGAGGGTTTTGAAACCCGAGACATAAATGTGATATAGAAGCACATTCTCGTTAACTCTAAATGAGGAGATGCGGGTCAAAACTTGTAGAAATTCCCTAGACACCCTTCTAAACAGGTGTGGTTTAAATTAACCCAGGGTAGCAGAGTAACAAAAGCTGTCTTATTTGTTTGCCAGTAGGACTGGTCAGATATAACCATTAAAATGTGTGCGTTCTCTGTTGAGAAATCCACTTTTGCCATGGAAATCTTAAAATAACTTCTTTTTCATGAAGGTGAAGGCTCGCCAATTCTCCTTTCACTGAACCCCAAACCCTGTAATTTTTACTAAGTACCCGAGAGGCTCACAAATGCTAATACTAGAGCATTTTAGTCTATCACATTTTGTTTAAATTATCATTGCAAAGTCGGATTCAGTATTTTCTACAACTATTTGAATTGAATCTAGATATACCAAATAAAGCAAAGTGTTTCAGTGGAGTTAGTCCCTGATCTGCCTTATGGGTAGCAATTGAGTTAAGCCTTTGGCTTTATTTCTCTGCACTGTTATTTAAGGTTATCGGATAGGGTTGAAGCATAGCATTGTTATTGATGTATTCAGTTATTCATCTCACAGTATTTAGATAATCGGCTTCGCAACCTGAAAAAAAATATTTATAGGTCTTGGACTCAGTTTCTTTTTTCTTCTTTGCGGAGAGAATTCAAGCTCTGTGTACATCCTTGTCTGTACACCTGTGACCAAATCAGAATGTATGAGAAATTTGTTCAGCCTCATTTGTCACCACTGTTTATACAGGTGAATCAGGGGTTAAGTATTTGGAAGCATCTCCCACTACCAAATTAGCCCTCAACTAATTGGACTAGACTTAAAAAAAAATCCTATCATGATTTGTCTGAGGTTATGTAGCCTTGGCTAAAAATACCCTGTCTCATCCTTATAGTCCATTAAAACATTGGAAATGTCATATAAACAAACAACTGAATGGCAATGCATTTATCTCATGGTAAATGTAATCATGAGATGTCCCCTAGTTGAAATCTTTCTTTACTGTCCCCAAGCTGTTACAAACCTTTTCTCTTACTACCCAAATTGCTTAGGTCAAATCTTTTTCTTATGCAAGACTACCTGCTGGGACATACCACTTCTTTGTGCATATTATCAAAAGGTACCTCCCTGGGTGGACTAATTCCATAAAGATAGCCCTTCCTGTGGATCAGGCTGAGGCAGCTGTGTGCCAGCTCTGTGTAGACTGGATCTCAGCCCCGCTTGTCTTTCTTTGCTGTGTATGGTGGCCTGTTCTTATGCTATGTATAGTCTGTCTTGTATTCCAGATATTTGCATTTTATCATTCATTCAGTCAACAGATGTTTAGTGAGCACCTCTTATAAACCAGGCACTGGTTAAGCTCTGGAGAATACAATAGTGAACAAGACCCTGCCCTCAAGGAACTCATAATTTAGTGGGTGAGAAAGATGCTTGTGTCAGTGTTACAGCAGCAAGCAGAGAGCATATCTATAGACTAAATTGAAGAGGATCTAATAAAGTGGTAAACCCAGGTCCAGGTGTAGGGCCCTCAGAAGGGACAGTGCAGGGTCTAGAAGCTAATTATGCAGGGCTTCAGAAGGGCCGATGGAAGGAAGCAGTTACTGGAAACTACAGAGAGAGAGAGCACGCGTGCTAGTGATTGCCAGGGTCCCTGGCTGGAGCTGAAATCTTAGATGGAGGGATATAGGTTGGGACTGGGGGGCTCTGCAGTTAGGGAAATGGGTGGAGGGAATAAACACCCCACCTCACTCTCCTTCTGTCCTCTGATCTTCTGATATTCCTCAATCAGAGGTCAGGAGGCAAGGAAGTTCACAGACATAGTCCTTAGTGGTCAGCTTTCTGGGAGCAGAGAACAGGGTGGAAGAGAGGGGAGAGTAGATCTGGAGGGGCACAGTTCACTCCTCTCCCCTTTCTAGATCCACTCTTGTCCTTCCCTCAGGTAAGTGTTTGTGTCCCAACACAGTGTCCCACCGATAATCCCGTCAGTTAATCATTGATAATGATGTCATCAATCTAGTTGTACTCCCAGCTGAAAATGTTAGCAATTACCAGCGTTCTTCACATAAAATCATGAGGATATGGGGGAGGAAGGGGAAAAAGAATATGAAGTATTGTTGCCGGTAACCACTGTAACCAGACTTAACTGGTAACACTTGTTGCCTTTGTTCAGCAGCCAATCCATGCTTCCTCTGCTAGCTTCTCACCGGATAGAGTGCTTTACTTAGTGAGGTGGTCCAAACCTTCATTCCCATGGGATATGCATCCTTGGATATCTGTCTTAATTGAGTCGCTGCAATTTTCCATTGACCAGGGCTATTGGGCAAGAGAGTACTAGGAGATGCTCTAGTGGGTCTCTGTGTTTCAAACACAGTCCTTCATACCTCCATTATGTAGCAGCAATTCAGTTGCCTCCTGGTAATTGGGATCAACCACCCTGGCCACTAGAGCAAACTTATTCCTCTATCTGTTGACTCAGCAGCATGAGAATTTCAAAAAGCTCAGAATTCATCAGAACAGTGACTGTGTTTCCCTTGGGCACTAAGATGTCTAAATCCACTGAGCTCAAAGTCACGTTGACAGGACCCAAAATTTCTTTGAGTTGCAGGGAAGATGAAAAAATTCACTAGATATAATAGCGAGAGGCAGGGCTTTTGCCTTCTCCCTTTGGTTCCTGGACCCATGAATTCTGGCTCCGGAGGACATAGAACCACCTAATGGAAACTGGTTTGGGGCATATACTGCGTCCTGTAGGATAGCGCACCAGCCTCACAGTGTCTGCCAGTGGTCTCCCAGCTGGTGCCGTAGATGATCTTTAAACAGGCCATTCTATCATTTTATCAAGCCAGTTACCTTTGGATGAAAAGCCCAATCAATTACATATATGCAAGGTCATTGCTATTCTTCCTTTGCCTTGAAATATTTCCTCTGGATGGAGCATGTGTGTGGAACACTAATGGCAATGATTAAAGCATTCTGTAAGTCCATATGGAGGTGCTGGAAAAAGCACTTCAGGCAGCGAAGACAAATCTGTACCCAGAATATGAGTCTAACATGTGAGGACAAATTTTCACTCCTTCCATCATGGAAGAAAACCAGCGTAACTCCAGGTGACTGGTTGGACGTCTGGGAAAATCATTTTATATCAGGGGTTTGGTGTCGGCTTCTACTGTTGGCAAGTTGGACACTCAGGAGAGGTGGTAGCTGGATGAGCTTTGGTGAGCCCATGCCTAGCCTTTATCCCTGTTACCGTGGCCTTTTTTTTTTTTTTGCAGTACGCGGGCCTCTCCCGTTGCGGAGCGCAGGCTCCTGACACGCAGGCCCAGTGGCCATGGCTCATGGGCCCAGCCGCTCCGTGGCATGTGGGATCTTCCCGGACCGGGGCACGAACATGTGTCCCCTGCATCGGCAGGTGGACTCTCAACCACTGCGCCACCAGGGAAGCCCACTGTGGCCATTTTTTACATGGGCCCATTGAACAAACACTGAAGATGCTAAGGAAAGAGTCTACTGTTAGAAATTGAATAGGTCATTTTGTCTACCTGATTGAGCAGACAGGATCACTCCTTCAAAGTGATCCTTCTGGTGAATATCTTCATACTTCATGTCCATTCTAAGAGTCCATCCACATATCTCTCCCCGACTCACCCTCACCACCAATTTCCCAATTTTATTTTCGAGTCTGACCAGCCAGCCACACTATTAGCCCCTGCCCATGAGTCAGTGTAGATCTAGATCTCAGTGGCTTTTCCCTTCTCGTGAAGCAGATAACCCAAAGTTCTGCTTGTGGGGAGGGCTTATACTAACCACTATCTTTCAGGGATGGCCTGAAAGGCATACAGTGCCGATGTGTCTGTTACCAGGACCAAGCATTTTCTTCCTCTTTTAACTAATTAAAAGAAACTCCCAATGACCCCCTAGGTGGATTGGGGGAGAGATGTCCCTTCCAAACATGCTGAGTCTGATCTGTATTGTACACTCTCTAGTGTATAATGGAATGCTGCTTTGAACAGTCAGTTTTGTGATTTGGTGGATCAGATAAACACCCAATTCATGATAGTTCAAATTGCAATGTCATTTGATGCCCCATGGTCTGGCTTTCACTCTCTACCAGGGATTGGGAGTAAGCCAGAAGTTGCCTTTCAAATGGAGAATCATTGTTAGCAAAAGAGGGCATGGCTTGTTGAAGGCACATTTGTGGCACCAACGGGTGGTATCTCTTGCAAATTCTCTTACAGAAGAGGAGCTGAGTCAGATTTTGAAGGATGACTAATACTTACTGGGTGGGTAGACAGGCTGTTGAACAGCATGTACATAGATAAGAAAAAGTGAAATAACAGAATACTAAGGTAGTTTAGTATTCCTGGATTATGGGGTGTAAGGAGGCATGCTTAGGGTCCTGGTCACAGAGGCCCATTGAACCCTGGCAGAGGAAACTATTGAATTCTTTTAAGCAGAGGAGTTATCTCTTTAAGGAAATGGACTATTCTTTGTACCTCTTCTGGTGTCTTGTACAGTTCCTTTCAATAATTGATTATACAAATTATTTTGTTAATTGGAGATATGGTTAGTTACATATCGTGTCACTTATTACCATTCACAACTTTTACTACTAGACCTCTCTCTCTCTTTCTCCCTCCCCGCCCCGCCCCCCCCCCCCCGCCACGCCCCATGTAAATGAGACTGCATGGGGACACTTAAATGAGAATTGCCTCCTATTCTGCTATTGGATTCTCATCATTATAATTTCTAAATCTATTTGCCAAGTTCTTTGACAGGTAACTTCCTAAGAACAAAAGGTTTCACCTCCTCACTCCTATGAGTAAGATTCTAATGCAAATATATCCCATCTGTTAACCTTTTTGTATTGCCTTACTGCATGTAAAAGTATTTTGCCTAAGCTACATGAAATATTCTATGGATAATGAGCCTTGTGTTTTTGTAAGTGCATAGTGTTTTTAAAACATGAGTGAATCCATTGCTAAAATATTTATGGTCTAGTCAACATACACAAACTTGAAGAGTGATCAGTTGTGGTAACAGACATCCAAATCTTAAAAATATTTCGAGAAGTATATTACCTTACATAGTAGAATGGCATCAACCCTGAAACATTGCTTCCATATTTGGAAATTAAACTTTTGTTGTTCTGTGACAGGAGTGGGGCATAGCATCAATGAAAAGTACCATCTGGACCAGGATCCTAGGAGAGAGGGAATAGAAAACAAATGGCGGATCAGAAGTTTGGATCAGAAACTCACGCAGCGTTTAGAGTAGATTTGAGTGTGGCATGCCTTTGATTTCAGAGATGGCTCCATGCATGGATAAGTTTTGTAGACCATGGAACACGACCATAACTGGCCCTAAGGAAACACACACAACACTGGGTGATAAAAGTGAAGGCAAAGATCAAGTTTGCAAAGGAAGCATTAACCAGTATACCAGGAGTTGAATTCCCTTCAGCAAACATTCTGAAAACATGCAGATGTCACTCAGCCATTGAGCAGGGCTTCCAATTTTGTGGCATTGGAGTTGAGTCTTTGGAGAGCTGGGGGTTGGTAATATTGTCTATCAATAAGAGGTGGAGAAGCTTTTTATTTATTCATTTGTTTTTATTGAGGCATAGTTGATTTACAATATTATATGAGTTTCAGGTGTATAATACAGTGCTTTACAATGTTTAAAGATTATACTCCGTTTATAGTTACTGTAAAGTATTGGCTATATTTCATGAGTTGTACAACAGGGGTCCCCAACCCCTGGGCCACAAACCAGTACTGGTCCGTGGCCTGTTAGGAACCAGGCCACACAGCAGGAGGTGAGCGGCTGGCAAGCAAGCGACGCTTCATCTGTATTTACAGCCGCTCCCCATTGCTCGCATTACCACCTGAGCTCCGCCTCTTGTCAGATCAGTGGCCATTAGATTCTCATAGGAGCGCGAACCCTACTGTGAACTGCGCATGTGAGGGATCTAGGTTGCAAGCTCCTTATGAGAATCTAATGCCTGATGATCTGAGGTGGAGCTGAGGCGGTGATGCTAATTCTGGGGAGCGGCTGCAAATACAGATTATCATTAGCAGAGAGGTCTGACTGCACAGAGACCATAATAAATCAATTGCTTGCAGACTCATATCAAAACCCTAACAGTGAGTGGCAAGTGAAAACAAGCTCAGGGTTCCCACTGATTCTGCATTATGGTGAGTTGTATAATTATTTCATTATATATTACAATGAAATAATTATAGAAATAAAGTGCACAATAAATGTAATGTACTTGAATCATCCCCAAACCATCCCCCTGCCCAGTCTGTGGAAAAATTGTCTTTCATGAAACCGGTCCCTGGTGCCAAAAAGGTTGGGGACTGCTGTTGTACAATATATCCTTGTAGCTTATTTTATACCTAATAGTTTGTGCCTCTTAATCCCATACCCCTCTATTGCCCCTCCCCCCTTCCCTGTCCCCACTGGTAACCACTAATTCTCTATATCTGTGAGCTGCTGGATGTTTGTTGAGGATTTTTATCTTTCCTGGAAATCTTTTTTTATGTTATTTCTATCAGTATTTCTTCTCTGTGTTCTCTCTTTTTGGAATTCCTATTAGGTGGATGTTGAAACTTTTGAATCTTTTTTTTTTTTTCCCCATATTCACCTTTTTGTTGTTGTTCTTTTTTTTTGGGCCGTGTTTCATGGCTTGTGGGATCTTAGTTCCCTGACCAGGGATCGAACCTGGGCCCCCAGCAGTGGAAGTGCAGAGTCCTAACCACTGGCCCGCCAGGGAAGTCCCTCCATATTCACCTTTTATTTGACCTTTTTGAGCTGTGTTCTAGGATCCTTAGTTGTATATTCTAGCTAAGTGTTCATCCTTCAGTTATGTCTTTTGTGTTACTCAGCACATTTATTGAGTTTTAATTTTTTTTAATAAATTTATTTATTAACTTTTTGGCTGTGGTGGGTCTTCGTTGCCGTGTGCGGGCTTTCTCTAGTTGCGGGAGTGGGGGCTACTCTTGGTTGCAGTGCGTGGGCTTCTTATTGTGATGGCTTCTCGTTGCGGAGCACGGGCTTCAGTAGTTGCAGCACGTGGGCTCAGTAGTTGTGGCACACGGGTTTAGTTGCTCCGTGGCATGTGGGATCTTCCCGGATCAGGGCTCGAACCCATGTCTCCTGCATTAGCAGGCGGATTCTTAACCACTGTGCCACCAGGGAAGTCCAAAATTTGTTTCAATAGTTACAGTCTTCCTTTTGAAGGTCCCTAGTTGTTGTTTATAATGTGTTTCTGCTAAAAGAAGAATTCTTCCTATTCCTCTGAGGATGTTAACTATATGTTCCATACATACTTCTTTTAAAGTCTCATTTGTTATCTTTGTTTCTTTGGATATTAGTTTATCCATATGATGACTGCGGTCCCTTTCATTCAGAGGATTACTTTCCCTTAAGTATTTGCTAGATTTGCATTCTCATAGGGGATCTGAGCTCCTAGGTCTGTCTGTCTCTGCTGTATCTGATTACCTGGCCTGTTTCCAGGATTCCAGGCGAGATGTAGCCTATGGCCTCCTCCTTCCTTCTGGGGGGCAGTGAATCCTGTACCAAGTCCTGACTACCAGGAGGGACATCTTCCTGGCTGTGCATTGCTCCTTTCTGGGGACAGAAGCCTCTACTGAACCTGCATGGCACAAGGAGAAAGGTCAAAGGGTTCGAACTTCCTGGATGACTCTGCCTCAAGCAGTCACCCTTCTGGTTGACTCTGGATCCTCTTTTGTTCTTTTTTATTATTATTTTATTGAGGTATAGTTGTTTTACAGTGTTGTGTTAGTTTCTACTGTAAAGCGAAGTGAATGAGCTATATGTATACATATATCCCCTCTTTTTTGTATTCTTCCCATTTAGGTCACCAGAGAGCATTGAGTAGAGTTCCTTGTGCTATACAGCAGGTTCTCATTAGTTATCTGTTTTATACGTATTGGTGTATATATGTCAATCCCAGTCTCCCGATTCATCCCACCCCCGCTTCCCCTTGGTGTCCGTATGTTTGTTCTGTACGTCTGTGTGTCTATTTCTGCCTTGCAAACAGGTTCATCTGTACCATTTTTCTAGATTCCACGTATATGTGTTAATATACAATTTTTTTTCCTCTTTCCGACCTACATCACTCTGTATGACAGTCTCTAGGTCCATCCACGTCTCTACAAATGACCCAATTTCATTCCTTTTTATGGCTGAGTAATATTCCATTGTGTATATGTACCACATCTTCTTTATCCATTCATTTGTCAATGGGCATTTAGGTTGCTTCCATGAAATAGAATTACCATATGACCCAGCCATCCCACTACTGGGCGTATACCCTGAGAAAACCATAATTCAAAAAGACATATGCACCCCAGTGTTCATTGCAGCACTGTTTACAATGGCCAGGACGTGGAAGCAACCCTCTTGTTCTTTTCATCTGTAGTCTCTCAGCTTGGAGCCCAAAGATACTCTCACACTCTTCATCAGTTCTGTCTTTTGGCTATTTATTCTTCCTTCAATATAAACTCATCTGCCTTTAATTTTTTAGGAACTTTTATAATTTCTGGTCATTGAGGACACCAGGTCTTCTTTTCTAGTGCTGTTTTCAATTAAAATTCTTTTCAATTCCCATTTATGGGAATTGAGATGAGAGAAAGGTTTTAACATGTTCTTAGTTTGCAATCTTGATCTGATCTCCTCCTTGTCTATTATAAAGCATGTGAGCCCAGTTAAAAGGAAGTACATCAGTGTATCAGGCAAGTAGTATTAATTCTACCACTGAATTCTACTGGAAATTTTTGTTAAATATATTAACATTTATTAATTTCCTGCTTGTTAATGCCTTTAGTTCGGCCTTCTCAAAAAATCCTTAGATATATCAGTTCTAAGATAGGAAAATAGAGGCTTATAAGGAGAGGTGAAATAATTTACCCAAAGTCTAATAGATAGAAAGAGACAGAGCTAGGATTCATACCTGTGTCTTGCCATGACAACAGCTTCCTTCCTTTAAAGACAAAAGGTAACAATTATGAACCATGTCCTCGCTGTGGGATATCAATAAAATAAAGTTAGCACTCACTAGAGTGGGTTCTGTTAGAAATCCTGAAATCAGCAGTTACTGATTATCAAGGATAATTTGTCAATAAACCACTGAGCTGACAGCATTTTTCAGTTTCATTTTGTTGCCTTGTCAATAAGATTTATTCTTAGAGAAATCTGTGAACTGTTAGTGCTATTTCAGTGGGCAGTGCACATAAATGGTGTGTACATATTGGTAAACATCTCTGCGGTGTTGGCAAGTTAGAGGTGTTATTTTGCGCTGATTTTTCTCATTGCTTTCAGCTGAGGTTTATTTTCATATAAGCAGTAATTACAGAAAACGAGTGCCTGTGAGGGTAAATGTAGTTATGCTGGTTAAAGAGCATTATAATGTATTATGTGGCATGCTATAATTATTGAAGTTATTTCACAGGAAGCAAAAAAGCTTTCTCAGCAATTGTGATACATAGGGTTCAGGTCAATAAAGGCAGAGATTGTAGATGATTTAAACATTTGTAAAGTCTATGCTGTGTTCAAGAAGCATTTTTGGAGAATCTGCCGTAGTAAACATTTGGGAAATGATGGATGCAGAAATAAAAATACTTCTGTATTTTAGCTGAGAAGTTTTAAATACACAAGTGCAAGAAGACTTGAAAATGTTGTTAGAGTGCAATGGGGTCCATCAGACAAGGTGGGTGGCATGGAGCTGGGTTGGCAGTGGTATTGAATCCCAGTTGAACAGCCTTCTTTGCTGTTCTATTTCCTTGATGTGGAGTGAAGTAAAATACAACCTACCTCCCAAGGTTGTGAGTTAATGGATGGGAATTCCACAGCATTCACTTTCGACCAATCATTTGAGACAAGTTTCGTAAACCAAATTCACACACCTTTCTCAGTCCCTTTCTGGTTTCCTCCCTGCCCCAGGGTCAGCCTAGGGGCTGATGTCAGAGCAGACACCAGAGGAGACCGCCTGAAGAGCCACCTCTGAGGGACCTGGAATCAGTGGTTGCCTCCTTAGGGGCTTTGGTCCAGATGATATAGGTGGGACTCATGCAGATGACTTTGTGCCTAAAATTCTAAGTCCGAAGTAGTGAGCGTGTGTTACATTCATGACTGTTCATCATCTTCTGTGTGGTCTTTCTATATTTAGGGAAACCTCTCTTATAGTGAATTTTTACCTCCTTAATATTAGAAGTAGATGCAAATTTCAAATCTTTTTGCCATGAGGATGCAAGTATGGGACCCAGACTGCAACCAGATACATCTGCGTGAGTCTGCAGTTCACACGTGAAGAACACGAGAAAACATGCTGGGATTGGAGCCTCCATTTTTGGTGGAACTGGTGACCACGGCAGCATTTCTGCCAGTGCTTAGTACGGTGCTGGTTTCCTCATCTGGCCAGTTCTGTGGGTTGAGATTGGGCTTTGTTTTTAAAAGGTAAGCCTTGCATCTGGTTCTCCAGACTGCCTAGCAATTTATGTGCTACCCAATATCTTTTTTTTTTTTTTTTTTTTTTTGCTGTACGCGGGCCTCTCACTGTTGTGGCCTCTCCCGTTGCGGAGCGCAGGCTCAGCGCCCATGGCTCACGGGCCCAGCCGCTCCGCGGCATGTGGGATCTTCCCAGACCGGGGCACGAACCCGTGTCCCCTGCATCGGCAGGCGGACGCTCATCCACTGCGCCACCAGGGAAGCCCTACCCAATATCTTTTAAATAAACTTCTTTTCTGATTAATCAGCCAGAGTTTTCTTCTGCTTCTTGCAACTAAGAGCCGCTCCTGCTAGTTAAATAATCTGGTGTATTTGGATTCCCTGGCATGGCTCGTCTTTAAAGAACACACCTGCTTTCTCATATAAATTAAGGCAGACTTTGAGGTGGAATTCAGTCACCTATTCAATCAGCAAACATTATTAGATGCCTTCAGTGTATAAGATACTGCATTAGGTACCAAGTGTTCAACGAAGAAGACTCTTCCCAGTCTTGTGGGACTTGAGATCTTGTAGAGCAGACAAACATTAGTATATAAACCAAATGTGCTGTGACAGAGGACTGAACCAGATGTGACCTGTGAAAGTGATATAATTGATAAAATGCTGGGACCCACAGCCAGTTGGCAGTTGAGGATGAAACAGCTGGGGATAATTTATAGTAAAATGACCTAATACATGAAAAGAACTTTCTTTAGAGTAGAAAGGGAAGGAAGGAAATGTCCTATAAATTGACCACCTTGCTTCCTTTTTCTTCTAACTTGCTTTGGGGGCTGGTATGGGTGCTTGGATAGGTCTTATTTCAAGCTTATTGGGACATTTGAGATTAGGGAGGTGGAGGAAGTTGGAGAGTATTGGCATTTATTTAATGTTATTCTTGATGATGATGATTTGACTGAAGGGTAAAAGAGGTACAGAAAGCATAGATTTAGGTTCCACCGTTGTTATTGAGTGCCTACTGTGTGCCAGACACTCTGCTAGGGATTTTCCATGTTATCTCAGTTTTTTTTTCTCCCTTCCTACCTGTGTGTGTGTAGTGTTCTTTAAATTGCAAGTGGAGGAGATGCCACTCAAACTAGGAAGAGTGGAAAAGGAAGTGTTGTGGTTCACATAACTGAAAAATTTGGAGGTGACTTCATGGAAAACTGGATCTAGATGCTCAAATAATATCATCGGGAATTTTTGTCTGTCGCTAGGCCATGCTTCTCTCTCTGTTGACTTTATTTTCTATTTATTTATTTATTTATTTATTTGGCTGCATTGGGTCTTAGTTGCGGCACACGGGATCTTTCATTGAGGTGCATGCGCTCTTTGTTGCGGTGCATGGGCTTCTCTAGTGGTGGTGCACAGGCTCTTCTCTGTAGTTGTGGTGCATGGGCTCCAGAGCGCGTGGGCTCAGTAATTGCGGCACGTGGGCTCTCTAGTTGTGGTGCGTGGGCTCTAGAGTGTGAGGTCTCAGTAGTTGCGATACATGGGCTTAGTTGCCCCGCGGCATGTGGGATCTTAGTTCCCCGACCACAGATCGAACCCGCGCCCCCTGCGGATTCTTAGCCACTGGACCACCAGGGAAGTCCCAGTTTTAGGTTTATCAACATTTATACCCTGGGGCTAGGTATGAGCTCTTGGATATTGCTAAGGTTACACAATAACTAAAAAAAAAAATTAGAATTTAATTTGCAAGAAAGAAGGGGTGGGCTGTGTCAGTCCTCAGCGGTATCTGCCAGGGTCTCATTGGATTAACTCAGGTTGTGTATCCATTCCTGAACCAATCACAGGGACCATCCCTAGTCATACACCCACCTGTGGCACTGTGGAGGTGGTGGGCATGGTGGTGGGTGGAGGTATTCTGCCAGTCTGCTCAGCTCACATGAACTGAGTGGAAGAAGTTGGGTCCTTATTATTCAAACTATGACTCCTAAGCTAACTCTCCTGCCCAGAGGAGCAGGAAAACCCTTTGTTAGGTTCTTGACCCAACTGTTCATTAGGAAAAAAGGAATCCCTGTTCCCGTCATTCGTTCATAACCCAAGATTTGGGGGTGGCTCATGAATATTTCAGAGTCACCGCAGAAAGTGACCCTGGTGGTCAAAGATGAAGGAAAGCCTGTGTTAGACAGGATTTCTCAGACAGAAGGCATGTTATAAGCTGCCCAGCAGAACACTGTTACTGTGGACCATCTGCAGAATATTGAAATGTTTGTTAGGCAGAGTAATTTATTGTCATGCTACTTGGCATTGTGAAATTTCACTGTTCGTCTGCTTCTTCACCTTCTATATATAACTTTGTATTGGGCACCAACATGAATACCCATGGGATGAATCTTATAGACCACATTTGGATTTAGTGGTTAAACATTTCCATCGTGATGTTCTCTTCAAAAATGTGTAACAGCTTCTTGTTCTCTATTGTGATAAGGCTTCATTCTTCTTCCTGATTTCTGGACCCCTAGTAATCTGCTCCTCCCTTGCTTTTCAGTCATCAGGCCTGTACTCTTTAACCTAAGCTTCCACTTCCACCTTCTGACTTGGCGTGTGCATGTTCTGACCATTGAAATGCCCTTCCTCTGCTTGTCCAAATTCCACTTATCCCTCAAGGCCAAGCTTCCTTTCTCCTACTCTGCTAGCTGGCATGATTCTCCCTCCTCTTTGAACTCTGAACCCGTGATTACCCCCTTTAAGGAATTTAGCATCTAAAACACTCTACATTTCTTTGTTCATTAATTGTTTCCATGTATACATCCTCTCTTGTCTCCTTAGTTACATCTCTTGAAGATAGAACAGGTACCTCTGGCTCAGCTATTTCTCTGCTCCAAATGGCTACTAGAGATCTGAACTTGGATGTCTCAGAGACATCTTAACTTTAACGAGACTGAAGCGAAACCTGTTACCTGCCCCTTCTTCCAGCTCCAACTCACTCCTGTTGTTGTAATCAATTTCTATAAAAAGCTCCTATGCCGCTGCCCAAGCCACTCTTGATTTTGCCCTTTCTTTCAGGAACTCGTCATCCAGCCCCTGAGTTCTGTCAGTTCTATTCCTAAACATGTCTTGGGATCCTTTTCTCCATCCCTGGCACCACTGGCTTAGTTCAAGCCTTTGTCATCATACACTGGGACCATTATACTTCCAACAGATCTCCCTGGCTCCAGACTCACCGCTTTAGTTATTTATTTTTATGAAGTATAGTACATTTACAGTGTTGTGTTAGTTTCTGATGTGCAGCAAAGTGATCTGTGTGTGTGTGTATATATATACCTTTTCACATTCTTTTCCATTATAGTCTATTACAGATATTAAAAATAGTTCCCTGTGCCATACAGTAGGACCTTGTTGTTTATCTCTTTTATATATAGTAGTTTGTATATGCTAATCCCAAACTCCTAATTTATCCCTTCCCCTGCCCCTTTCCCCTTTGGTAACCATAAGTTTGTTTTCTGTGTCTGTGAGTCTGTTTCTGTTTTGTAAATAAGTTCATTTGTATCATTTTTTTAAGATTCCACATGTAAGTGATATCATAGGGTATTTGTCCTTCTCTGACTTACTTCACTTACTATGATAATCTGTAGGTCCACCCATGTTGCTGCAAATGGCATTATTTCATTCTTTTTATGGCTGAGTAATATTTCATTATATATGTAATGGAATATATATACACACCGCATCTTCTTTAACCGTTCATCTTTCAGTGGACATTTAAGTTGCTTCAATGTCTTGGCTATTGTAAATAGTGCTGCTATTAACTTTGGGGTGCATGTATCTTTTTGAATTAGAGTTTTCTTCAGATATATGCTGAGGAATGGCACTGCTGGATCATATGGTAACTCTATTTTTAGTTTTTTAAAGAACCTCCTCCGTATTATTTTCTATAGTGCCTGCACCCATTTACCTTCCCACCAGCAGTGTAGGAGAGTTGCCTTTTCTCTACACCTTCTCCAGCATTTACTGTTTGTAAACTTTTTGATCATGGCCATTCTCACTAGTGTGAGGTGATACCTCATTGTATTTTTGATTTGCATTTCTCTAATAGTGATGTTGAACATCTTTTCATGCACCTATTGGCCATGTGTATCAGACTCACCTCTTTTAATCAGTCATCTTCACCGTTGCCCACAGAGCGTAGATTATGCCACTCCTCTACTTAAAACCCTTCGGTCGTTCCCACTGCCAGAAAAAAATTCAGACCTCTCGACATAGCTTATTACAAAGCCATTCATAATTTAGTTCCCTGCCTAGCTTTCCAGCTTCGTGTTCTGTATTTCCTGATGATGAGTCCTTTGCTCCAGCCAAATTGAGCTTCTAGTGGCCACGTGAACACTTGTGCACCTTCAGGTCAGCAAACATGGATTTGGCATATGGAATTACCAGGTGCTGTGCTAAATTCCTCATAGTACCAATTATATGTTTTTGTGTTTCTTTCCTACACTGGACTGTGAGATTTTGTCTGTTAATACCTGGTATAAAGTAGCATCTCAATAAATGATAGATGAATATATATCATCATTATCTCATTCATAATTTAAGTGTCTCACAGGTGAACCACAGTATTAGGCCCAACACAGGCATTCGATACATGCTCTTCATTTGATGGAATGTTCGCCAGTGCTCAAGTCAAAGAGTCTGGAATGTTTGCTAATTTAACCTCACGATCCATCTATATTTTTACTCCTATTAAATGCATTATTGACTACGTTTTTTTTTTTTTTTTTTGGCGGTACGCGGGCCTCTCACTGTTGTGGCCTCTCCCGTTGCGGAGCACAGGCTGTGGATGCGCAGGTTCAGCGACCATGGCTCACGAGCCCAGCTGCTCCGCGGCATGTGGGATCTTCCTGGACCGGGGCACGAACCCGTGTCCCCTGCATCGGCAGGCGGACTCTCAACCACTGCGCCACCAGGGAAGCCCTGACTACGTTTTTGAAACTGGTACTGGGTTTGCATATCCTCGGGTTCCTTTACGGGTAGAATTCTGAGTATTTCAGGAAGTCGTTTGCTGACGTGCTCTGAGTGTGGTAGGGAGTTCCCTTGGGCTGAGCCTATGCTAGATCATCTACAGACTAGTTTATTCAAAGGAATAAGAGATACCTGAATTAGAACATGATTTAGAGATGGAAACCTACTGTGAACTCTCTGTTGGATTAATCATTAATATATTTTAAACTCCATACTTTGGGTGGAGGAAGGGTGTAAGTGTGTTAAGTGTAAATATGTAAGGCAAACGCAGTAAAATGTTTCCGGGTAAAGTCTAAGGGGGGAGTTCTATTTTCTAGTGATGACTAACATCACAGGAGAGATTACATCTATCTAGAAACAAAGCTGTCACATTGACACAAGCATAGTAAAGCCTGCTCTACTGGTTTTATCAACAGTTCCTCAAAGGGGAAATCTTCTGTATGACTCAATCTTAACCCTGTAAGCCTCAAAGCTTTTTTTTTTTTTAAAGAAGATGTTGGGGGTAGGAGTTTATTAATTTATTTATTTTTGCTGTGTTGGGTCTTCGTTTCTGTGCGAGGGCTTTCGCTAGTTGTGGCAAGCGGGGGCCACTCTTCATCGCGGTGCGCGGGCCTCTCACTATCGCGGCCTCTCTTGTTGCGGAGCACAGGCTCCAGACGCGCAGGCTCAGTAGTTGTGGCTCACGGGCCTAGTTGCTCCGTGGCATGTGGAATCCTCCCAGACCAGGGCTCGAACCCGTGTCCCCTGCATTAGCAGGCAGATTCTCAACCCCTGCGCCACCAGGGAAGCCCCTCCACTGTCACTTTTTGCTGCTGGTAATTTTTGTGGTCTTGGCTGCTTCTAAGCTCTAATGTCATGTCTTCCATCCACCACCTCTGCAGCTTGCCATCCTTTTTCTTCTGTGTTTCACTTTTTATTTTAGTTTTGTGATATCTCTGTCTTCTCCCTGACTCTGCTGCCAATGGTGCTTAGCTTTTCAGCTATTTCTAGCCAAGTGCACGTCTCCTTCCGTGTGTTTATTACTTCTAAAAGTCCAGTTGCTTCTTAGCTGGAAACAGCAATATTTTCCGTGGGTTTCTGAGGTATGAGGTCTGGTGTATGGAGAGGTGAGGCTCTAGAGTATAACAAAAGTGAGGCCCCTCATCCGTTAGAAAGTTTGCATGTTCTCTCCCTATTCTATTAGGAATAGAGCCATTTTATTTAAGGAAAAGTTATTGCATCCATGGTCTAGTGAGGGAGACAGAAATTGTAATCACTAATCACTAATTTACCTACCTCTTCTGTACTAGAGTGTAAGCTCCTTGAGGGTAGGAAACATGCCATATTAATGTCTACTATGTATCACACACACACACACACACATGCACACACACACACACATTATACAGCATCTACAGTTCATTAAGTGTTCAAAACATGCTTCTTGAACAAATGAAAGAATGGCTGAATAATAAGATATATGGCAAAGGTATCAGAGCACTGGTTCTTATTAGACTCACTTAAGTCTCACTTAAAACACACGGATGCCTAGGTCCGCAGACTAGGCCAACTACTGTTCTTAGCTGATTCTTAGATGAAAATTTCCCCCACATTCCACATTTCAGAATTCAACACTTCCTACAGATGCTTCTTATAATTGATGTGATGGAAAGGAATTGTGCTATCATTTTATTTGAGGCATTTTTCTTTCTTAGTTGTACATAAAATACACTTCGGATAGCCAGTGACATCTTAGATTTGATGAAACACAGTAAATCAGAATTTCTACAGAGTGTAGCCTGGGCAGAAATATAAAGTGCTCCAAGTGAGGCTGCTACATGCTGAGAGTTCTAAGGCTCTGGATGGTTCTAAGGCTCTAAGGCTTATAGGAGGGTATCAGGGTATCACAAGGTATTAACAAGGTATCACTTTTACATCTACCTTTGAAGCCCGAGCACAGCATCTGGTCCGTTGTAAATAACCAGTCCCCGTTAGCTGAACCAAATGGAATTATTCAGGGCATTGGAGAAGCCATTGAAACTATATGTCTCTATAGTCTATACTATATACACCACATTTGCTCTCTATATGCCTGTATCTATATTTATGCCTATATCAATACTATAGATGATATAGTAACTGTCCTAAAAGACAATCAGGCATTTCCCACGTGAGTAAGGAGACGTCTAAGAGAACTCAGCAAAGGTAGACAAGTCTGACAACCTACGGTGTGTCTGGGTGGGTGTTATTGGAGGGGAGGCATGTTGGGGATATCTATGGAGGAGGCTGGGAAGGGAGTCATTTCACTCTTTAACCCAAAGTAAATCCTGTTGGGATTGATTTGAGAGGAGGTCAGTGAAATTCAGGGCGGTTAGAAATTCAAAACACATCTGAGTGCTAATCCAATCTGTGGGAGTTCTGAGCAGCCCCAAAATTTCTTCAGTCATCTCCCAGCTCCCTTTTTTTTTTTTTTTTTTTTTGCGGTACGCGGGCCTCTCACCGTTGTGGCCTCTCCCGCTGCAGAGCACAGGCTCCGGACGCGCAGGCCCAGCGGCCATGGCTCACTGGCCCAGCTGCTCCGCGGCATGTGGGATCCTCCCGGACCGGGGCACGAACCCGTGTCCCCTGCATCGGCAGGCGGACTCTCAACCACTGCGCCACCAGGGAAGCCCCCCCAGCTCCCATTTTGTTGAGGTTTTTCCTTTGTATCAAGTGTCAGCAGCCTTCACGCCACTGGATGGCTGGCCTAGAAGTCCCCCCAGGCTTCCCTCCTTTTCTCTCCACCTTACTCTCATCCAAAACATCTCCAGTGCTTCACTGACTCCATCACTTTGCTTCTGCTTCAGGTTTGCCCACCTCAAAGGGCGCCGCTCGCACTGTCGTCTCTGGGAGTGGTGCCCATCCGTACAGCTCAGCGGTGCTAGGGTCACTGGGCACTAGGTGTTGCCTTTCTCTCCTCTGCATGTTCACAGAGGCCTTCTGAGGCCCTGGCCTTTCCATGGAATTAGTCCTCGGAAGGAAGTTTAGGTTTCCTGGTTGATTGTGGAGGAGGTTTTTTTGTTTTTGTTTTTTTTTGATCAGACCAGGCTTCTGTCAGAGGCAGCCTGACTTCATAGTTGGTAAGAGTAGAGACTTTGGAGTCAAACTGTGAGTTTGAATCCTGACCTCTACTTAAAACTGTGTAACAAGGACAAATGGGCTGCCCTTTGTGCCTTCATTTTCTCTTCTGGGAAATGGGGAAAATAATAGTACTTATCTTGCTGAGTTGCTGTGAGGATTAAATTGTTTAATGTGATAAAGCTTCTAAAAGAGTGTCTGTGGGCTCCCCTGGTGGCGCAGTGGTTGAGTCCGCCTGCCGATGCAGGGGACATGGGTTCGTGCCCCGGTCTGGGAAGATCCCACATGCCGCGGAGCAGCTGGCCCCGTGAGCCATGGCCGCTGAGCCTGCGCATCCGGAGCCTGTGCTCCGCAACGGGAGAGGCCACAACAGTGAGAGGCCCGCGTACTGCACAAAAAAAAAAAAAAAAAAAAAGAGTGTCTGTTACATGATAAGCACTCAAAAAGCTTAGCTAATATTATTTGCTCAGCCCTTTCTGTACCATGTGTAATCTTCTTTCCACACCACATGTAATTTCCTGCTTTCCAAGAGTTGTTTGCCGTTTCTGGTCCAGGTATTACTCATTTGGCGACGAAGAGGAGAATAACAGTAGAAATGTGCTAGTAATTTAGTAGCAATGCTTGTCTCAGATTTAATTGTGGTCCTGAATTTCAAAATGACCCACAACTTTGGTAATAGTTCTTTGCTTTACTATGTTCTGTTTGGTAGAAGATGATGAAATTCACAAGAGGATGAAAATTAATTTGATGGAATCTCTTTCATGATCTCATTAAGTGCCACCATTCTTTGGAACATCTTCACTTAGAGGCTTTGAAATGATCTACCTAAAGTCAGTCTAGAGTATTGGTAGAAAGACAAGCATCAATCCTCCCCGCCCCCCCCCCCCCCCCCCCCGGCAAACCTGGGACTCTAGATTTCTAGACTGACATTATGGCTAATCTTTTATTTTATGGTAAATGATTTAACTTATTCTTGGCTTTGCGATACCATGGCGCTTCCTAATGCACCGTGTAAGCAGCATTGATTTGAAGAAGAAATTAGCCCAGTATCAGGAGCTTCTTTTATCATAGTAAACTTTAAAACCAATCGGAAGCAAACCTACTCAGGTCTCTGCAGACCACATTTGATTGACAGTTTGTTGCAAAGAGGGCTGACTCCGATTTTTTAAGTTAATGTTAATTATGGAACAATGTCAGATGTCAGGGGGAGCACACACAACGTCTTTAACCCATTTTCAAAAAGCAGGTCAAATACAGCATCTGGAGGATAACTTGCAATTTGGTTGAAAATAATTGAACAGGTTTAACGTGAAATTCAATAAAGGGGTCAGGGGTATTCTAAGTTTCAAATTCTGAGATAAATGGCCCAAGGCTCTTGTCAGCCATCTATTATTGCCAAGTCCAAGAGGGTTCCTGGGTTCCCAGTTTTTCCAGAGTGTATCTGTCTTGTTAAAAGAAAATTGTGCTGAATCACTCTTGTTGGTATTTCTTTAGAAAAACATTAAAAAAAAAAGTCAGTGGTCTCTCTTTATAAGAAGTGAGATTTGCTAAACTGTGGTAGAACGAATGTAGACTACAGAAGGGGTTTGAGCTCACCGCTTCTAGGAAGAAGAAAGAAGAGAGGGGGAGAGACTTAGTAATATACCCCTGAAGCAGACCCGAAGAGAAGGTTCACATACAAGTGATGTGTTCAAGACAGTAGCCAGGGAGACCGGGGAGGAAGTGGGGCCTCAGTGCATGGAAGGAGAGCCCGGAGAATAGCTCCCTGCCCCACTACCCTGCCAGGGAACTCTAGGGTACATCCCACCCCACATCAAGACTGCTGAGGCTCATATGTTCCTGCCCCATTAGCTGTTGGTCAAGGACCACGGGGGGGGGAAGGGGGTTGGGAATGGGGGACATATATTCGCAGACACGTCCAGTTTCCAGGCTTGCAGGTGAAGTGGGCTCTGGGAGCTCTTTCAGAAAAGACCCTTAGGTGCTGGCTGTTGAAGGTAAAATCCAGGGACCTGGTTTATGCACAAAGTGATAGAAAGGGACGCCAGGGGACCCGAGCAAAGTGCTGAGCCTGTCCACTACAGAGAAGAAAAGGAATGAAGCCGGGGCGTGTCGATTTTCTCCCTGCCTCCCTACTCCCCCGGCCAAGCTTTAATCTGGGTGGCTCTGGTAACATCTAGATACGAGGGAACCACGCAGGGCAGAGCCAGGTCAGGGTTCAGCCCTGAGTCTCCTTTGTCTTCCACAGGGCTGGGAGGACATCTGCACATTCCCACACGCAGGCGGATGGCACTGGGTTGAGGGCAGTGGGGAGGCGGCAGACCCCAGGGGACAGCAAGACCCCAGGGAGAACTGCGGTGAACGCGAGCCAGCGGGGAGGGCTGTAAGGTCACAAGACCAGGGGCGTGGAGGTGCAGGTGAAGTCGGGCTTTGCTGGAAGCCATCCACGGGGCATAGAGAAGGCCAGCTGGACGGGTCAGTGCCCTTTCTTCCTGGCGTTCTTGTTTGGGCTCCTGTTTGGACAGCTCCTCTCCGTCCTGGACAGTGAAAAGCGCCAGGGCAGGGCCTGGAGAAGGCGAGACAAGGCATCGAGTGCTTTGGCCTAGTTCTAGACTCGAAATTCAAGGGTGAAAGATAGGGGATTTCCCTGGTGGTCCAGTGGTTAAGACTCTGCGCTTCCACTGCAGGGGGCGGTCGGGGGTGGGGGCATGGGTTTGATCCCTGGTTGGGGAACTAAGATCCCACATGCTGTGCGGCCAAAAAAAAAGGAGTGAAAGATAAAGGGGACTTCATTCAGAAATCATCAGAGGAGGAAGGTAGGCAAGCAGACGCCCCCCCTCCCCGCATGAAGAGTGAAAGCGCGTCTAGCTGTAGGCTCCCTCTCCTGTGTGCCTTGGGGGCTGCCAGAGAGGGATGGATGACAGGAGGGTGAGGAATGAGATTAATGTAATATTTCCTGTGTCCATTTTTGCAAAACTTTCCTCCTCTGGTTGATCTTGGATGCCTTAATCATAAAACTGTGGCCCCTCACTGTGGCCAGCTTCATCTAACACAGAACTATTCCAGCATCTCATTTTCCTCAGTGCCCTGAGATCAGCAGGCTGGCTTTCCAACTTATTAACCGCGAGGTATTAACACCTTCCTCTCACGCTCATCGCTTAATGGGCTTCCTTTCCCAAAGTTATCCTTAGGGGAGAAGGGTACAGTCCTTTCATCTTTGAAAAATCATTTAAACATTTTCTTCCTTATTATCAAAACACCCCAGGCTGATTTTAGAAAATATGCATGTAGAAAAGGAACAGAAAGAAATGCCAACAATTCTACAACCCAGAGAAAAACGATTGTTTACGTTTTGGCTAAGTCCTTCTCATCTTTTTATCAATACGTAAATACTGAAGACATATGCATATATATACTAAGTTTATTTGCATTTTAACAGAGGATACTGAGGGAGGCAAGCAAAGTTCTCAGTCAAAGGAATGAATGTGTGCCAGTGAGATATGTGTTAACCCCTCTGCTTACATCTACTTGGTCGATGAATGGGGCAGGAGTGAGACTGGTCAACAGCCTGAGACTTTATGCCCTGTTGAACTCGCCTGGGGCTGGGCCTTAGACAGTTAGGTTGTAGGCTTGGAGACTTGGAAAGCAGGCATTCAAAAATAAAGATGTAGGGAAGGCAGATGGGAGCCAGGGTTGGAGCAACCCCAGACTGAGCTCCTAGTGGATTTTCTTGCCTGGAAAGTAATCCGAGTCAACTTTTGTTCAACTGACAGCTGAGGCCCTCTGCACTTGCTTTTGTTCATACACAAAGGCGTCTAAGTTTTAAAGATTCAGAAACTCTTAAGACAGTGCTTGAGCCTTTTGTAGGTGTCAGAATTCACTGTGTTCAAGGAATAGGCGGGTTTCTCCAGGAAGCAGACTCTGGGCTGGAGTTTAGTGAGCAAAATGTTGATTGGGAAGTGCCCTGGGGAATAACACCCATGGGAGGGAGGGAAAGGAAGCAGGATTGGGAAGATGGTGAGTTGTGATGCGTGCTGACAGCCTCATCCAGACTCACCAGGGCTCTGAAGTTGGAATGGCCCATCAGAGTCATCCTGTGTTGGGCCAAGATGGCCTGGCCTTTATCTCACCTCCATCAGTCATTGGATGTGGGCCGCCCTGGAAAAGATGTGATCTTGGGAGAGGCAGCTCTCTACAGCTGAGGCAAACCCTGAAGGAGCTGCCAGTTGCTTGTGACAAGTCCTTCCATGAAAGGGGAGCTGGGCAGTTCATCTCAGTGTCAATCAAGTTATGTAGGTGGGATTAGGACAAAATGGTATGCTCGGGAGGGTGGTGTACTTGTGGAGTGGGGTGCAGGCTATGGCCAAAGTCATTCAAATTTAACTTATGAAAGTGCTGTGCTAACCAAACAAAACGCATTTTGGGGTGGATTCTGGATGTGTCCTCTTGTTTAGAACTTCCCTGCTCCAGAGAGAAGGCAGTATCTCAGCTCCAGCCCTGGCTGGCTGTGAGACCTAGGACAAGACAATCTCTGTAGGTTTCAGTTGACCCATCTGAAAAAAATGGAGATAATAATTATATTTACTTCAAAGAGTTGTTCTGAGAATTCCATGTAATCCATATAAAACACTAGGCAGGGCATATTGTTATCAGTAACAATAAATGTTACTTGCTTTTATAGTAATTATGATACTGGTTATTCCCTTCAGATTATCCAAGAGCTGCTGGTGTTGATGACTCTGTGGCCCTCAAGTGTTAATCTTATCAGCCATGTCTCCTGGCCTCACAGCCTACTCTCTTTGCTTATTGGATTTTCCCTTCTGATTCCAACTAACCTGAAAAGTCAAAGTCCCCAAATAGAACTTATGACCTGTATCTCCTTCCTAACCCCAGGCTCATGCGCCATCTCTCCAGTCAGACTCTCCATGTATTTCAGAGTCACCCAAGCTGGAATCTTTAGAGCTATCCTTCTTGTTGTCTTCTCCTTTTCTTCCCAGATTCCACCAAGGTCTCCCTCCCACTTCCATATTCTCCTGAAGAGTGTCTGAAACCCTCCTCTTTTCCATGCCTGATTTTCGCTTTCATCCTTCTATCCACTCTTGATGAACTTGATTTCATTTTCCAGATGGCTGCCTAGGAGATGATTTCAATATACAAGTACAGTGACCTTCTCATTGCTTCCAGCAGAAGCGCTAAACTTCTCAGACTGCTTTTCGTGATCTAGATTTGACCTACACTCCAAACCTTGTCTTTTACCTCCTCCCCATATAAGTCCTTGCTGCAGTGCTGATCTATCTGCAGGTCCATGAATGTGCCTTTGCCTGGAAGGCTGCCTCCATCCTTGCCCATTCCTCCTGGAGAATTTTAATTTATCTGTGAATTCTTAGCTCATGTGTTGCCTCATCTGTGATGTCTCCCTTGAACCAGTTCAGGCTTAGGCATTGTCTTTTTTTACAACTCTCTATCATTCATCTATCTAAGATTTGTTTTTCAACAAGTACTCGTTGAGTTCCCATCAGATGTCAAGCACTCTGATCGCTGAAGCTCTTATATAGAGTTACTCGTTACATGTCTAGATAGTAAACTTTTGAGGTCTGGGGTCGTGACGTTCTTAATGTTGTATTCCTAGCATCTAACTTAGTTCCCTGCATGTAGTAGGTGCTCGATAAATGCTGTTTGTATAAATCAAGATCATATGGTAGTATTTCCAAAATAGAAAATCAGGGCAGGTGGTGGTCTGGCAAAGCATTTTTTTTCCTTATTAGTGGATGTATTTATATAGATTCTTATTAAAATTTTAATTTTTTCTGTCGGTCATGTTGAAAACAACAAAATGACATAGAATAGGACAAGTCCCCTAAGCAGGTATACTCTGATTATAGAGTCACTTTCTTTGGGCTGAATTGGGGTTTCCCTGGGACCTTGGTTTTCTATAGTTCGTGCGAATTAGACTCCTTCCTCATTAGCGCTGCCCTGTTCCATTAAGGACTCATGGTTCATCCTGGTCCAGAAGCAGAGGAGGTGCTGATTTCTCCTACGGCTTTCTAAGAATCCACGTTTATGTGACACCATTTTATTGTGGGCCATAACAAGAAAGCATTTCCTTCCCTCCTACTTCACCCTTTATTCCTTCTGTCCTTGAACTTGTCTTTAAATGTGCAGGCTATTTCGAGATCTACTTTCATCCTAGGTTTGCTGTGGTACCTGCAAACTGGGCAGCCCTTTGAGGCAGAATGGCTGGAAAGGAGCAGTGATGAGCCCTATTTATATTCAGAACCTCTCCCGCTCCAGCCTTAGGACACAGAGCCAGAGCAAAGTGGATCCGAGCTGTGATCACTTTCAAGACGCTGCCTCATTCTTCCTGGTGGTCACAGTCCCAAACTGAGGCATTGGGGCGGTTTATTTCAACTGTGAGCTCTTGCGTTTCTGGAATGGAGATATGGCGTGGAGCCATCACGTGGGGTAGAGGGTGGTGTTCAAGGGCCCGGAAATATCTGGTCTTTTATTTTTTTTCCAACAGAACTATGAGTATGGAAAGATACAGAATTTGGAAGTTGCTATTAATGTGGCATAACTAATCAGTGATCTAAGGAACTTTGAAAGCACAGCGAGTTCCGTAACAAGATGACATTTATATTAAAAATGATCTTGGGCTGGGGAAATGTACCAGACATGCAGTTTTATAAGGAAAGAACATCCTTCTGTCCCTGATACAGGCCCCTGCTGCTTTTAAAAAGTAGTTGGGCTTTCTTTGATGGACAGATGACCAGTTCATACCTTATCCATAATGCTGTAATCAAGAATCAGTTTCCCTCTAGTTGATTGTTATCAAATCATAATGTGGACTCGTCAGGGAGTTCACTCCTCACAAACTAATGCATTTATGATTCAGTTCTGGCTGAAAATGGGTAGCTGCATCGTGTGGGGATCTGGTCATCTTTTTCATAGACATTGATCACTATCAATTCATTTCAGAACAAGATCTGTTGACTCTGTTTCTGAGTTGAAAACGTGTCCCCCATTTGGAAATTTTATTTATAAGCCATGGTTACTAAGTCGTTATTAATTTAAGTAATTTAAAAAAGTCTCTTCTGGACTCACACATTCCTTCTGGGAAACGCTTACATCATTTTATTCAAAGGGATGCAAATCCACATAAATTTCTTATATTGCCCTTTATGTTTTAGGGTCAAAGGGCATGTCTTTTACTTTAGCTTGTTTTTAAATTCGTGTTTTTAGTAGATAATACATGTATCTGGTATAAAATGCATAAAATGCAAAATCATGTATAGTGAAAATTAAGCCTTCAAGAAAATTAAACCACCCAGTCTTTATATGCCTACCTAGAGCTATCTCCTTATTTTCAACATGGATTTCCAGAAATACTCAGTGCATATCAAGAATATACAGTATATGTAATATGTTTTTTTTTTTTTGCTGTACGCGGGCCTCTCACTGTTGTGGCCTCTCCTGTTGCAGAGCACAGGCTCCGGACGCGCAGGCTCAGCGGCCATGGCTCACGGGCCCAGCCGCTCTGCGGCATGTGGGATCTTCCCGGACCGGGGCACGAACCCGTGTCCCCTGCATCGGCAGGCGGACTCTCAACCACTGTGCCACCAGGGAAGCCCGTAATATGTTTTTTTTAACATGAAGAATAAAGCATGCTTTTTCCTTTCACTTAATAATGTCTCTAGGAGATGATAGTAAACATTGCTGCTCATTAATTGTTTCCAGTTCTCCTTTTGGCTCATCAGCAGGAATGCACTTCTCTGACCCTTTGCAGTTAGATGATCACATGACTTGCTTTAACCAATGAAACGTAATCAGAAGTGACAGGTGTCACTTCTGGGTAGAAGGGCTTTAGAGCAGGTTCATAATTCTCTTTTTCCCTCTTCCTTCTGCTGCTATGATTATGATGTTCTAGGTGATGAACCCAGGTCCTTGAGTACGGGTTATATGCAGCAGAACCTCCCGCCTGCTTCAAGGACACATGTTGTATACTGCAAAATAAAGTTTTGTTGTGTTTGTTATTGCATTATGACGTAGGCCATCCTGGCTGACGTAGAGTACTTCATTAGTATGTACAAGCTACTTCAATCTCTTCAACAGATGCACAGTAATCTATTGTTTGGAGATACTATATTTTATTTCACTAGTTGCCTGTGATGGACATTGGATGTGTTTCCAATATTTTGCCATTACAAACAATGTGGCAGTGAATACCTTTTCAGATTATGTCGTCTTAGGGCTGGATCCCTTTGGATTGTTATTTTTCCTTGAATGAGGTGAGATCTTGAAGCAGCTATTTGAGTCAGGTCATATTCAGGCTAGGAAGAATTTATCCTGTTTCATAGTAACATTTTTCATGAGATGGGTTATGTAGGCTAATATAGGCTTTACTTACTTTTAGCCAACAAGACTGAGCGACGGTATCTAACCTGCCTCATAGACAGATTGCTTCCTGCAACTATGGCATGATTATTGATTTCTCACTTAGCTCTGCCTCCCACTCTTCCCTTTGGTGCCATTCCTGATTCACAGAGCTTTGCAAAATCAGGAATTATGGGTTTTGCCCACCTGTATGTGTCACTCCCTTTACAGGGTCTGTGCTTTGCTACTTTTGCTGAGATTAGCAATCATGGGCATTCTCTTGCAGCATTTTCCTACTCCCCTGTTTGATGTTCCCTCATTTTGTATTCCGGGGCTACTTATATCTTCTAGTATCATCAAGGATGTAGTTTGATTTATATTTCCTGTTGTCTTTGTTTTGTGGTGATTTCCAGAAGAAGGGGCAGTGTCAGCTTTCTCACATCACTTTAAAACGAGAAGTATCCTCCAATTTTTAGAAATATTAATTTGACAGTTGTCGCTCATTCCTTTAAACCCATGCTGAATCCAGGAAAGCTCACTGTAGTGTAAGCACCTGACAATTAGCTTTTTTGATTGTAATGTAAGCGCCTGACATTAAGCTTCTGATTGGCCTGGCATCCACTTCAAATATACATTCATCGGAAATAACCACATTGCCAGCTATACAACCAGATGAAGATCCGGGCCGCCCCACCTATAAAGTTCCCTTTCTCTTAGAAAGCTCTGGTTGACTTAGATCACTGACCATTTGACCTCTTACTGAGCTTTAATTTCCACTCTTATGTTTTAAATTCACCAGTAAAGAGTGAGCCCGAGAAACCCCCTTCGCATTCTTCCCTGGACCCCGATAAATGCAGAACGCTGGTCCTCTCTCTGTCTCTCTCCAACCCTCAACCCCCAGCTGTGTGGCCCCAGGGGTGCCTTGTCCCTCCAGGACCTGTGAGTAATAAACTTGTTTTTTGTCAGAGTCCTCTGATGTTGCTGAGGTGCATCTTGCAATCATAATAAGAGCCACAGGGGCCGGTCCAGCCACAGCACTGGCTCTGAAAAGGGAAATCTCGATTGGTGGCTGACAGTGGCACAGAATATTCCTGCAACTCGGTTGGAGGGTTATACAGTATGAACTTGGCAGTCTTTGTAGTCAGAAAATCATAGAAGGGCTTTCCTGGTGGCGCAGGGGTTGAGAATCTGCCTGCCAATGCCGGGGACACGGGTTCGAGCCCTGGTCCGGGAAGATCCCACGTGCCGCAGAGCAACTAAGCCCGTGCGCCACAACTACTGAGCCTGTGCTCTAGAGCCCACGAGCCACAACTATTGAGACCGTGTGCCACAACTACTGAGCCCGTGCACCACAATGAAGAGTAGCTGCCGCTCGCCACAACTAGAGAAAGCCTGCGTGCAGCAATGAAGACCCCATGCAGCCAAAAATAAATAAATTAAAAAAACAATCATAGATGATCAGCAATCTTGTATAGCCTAACCTACCATATTGAGTTTATTCACTGCAAAAACCATAATGCTTTCTCTGCTAAACCCAAGGCAGGGTAAGTCCTGAGAGTCACTGGTGATCACTATACCCTCTGTCTGGCCACCAGGCGGACTGGCATGGTCATCCCTTATTTGTAATCCCAGCCTGGCTCTGTTTGGCACAATAGTTTATATTTTCTTTAGTTTCTTTCAAGACCAACAGTAACATTTTATAGAGAGCATGTAGATTATTTCTTTCCAAATGACAGCATTCCCTAAATTAGAGTGTAATTCTCACTAGAAATAGTTAAATAGCAAATGCTAGAAATCCCGCATTTGATCGTGGGGCTGATAGGTAGACTTTTTTCACGGTGTGACCCAAGCAATGACAATAGAGTAAATGACTTCCCTGTGCCATGTTTTGTTTGTGCTGGCTGGCATCCTGTCTAGAAGGTATCTTTCCCTAGGTCACGTCAAAGGAAAATTCTTTTAGTATTGTGGCAGTAGCAAGAAGACATTCTTGAGCCACTACAGCAAATAACTTCAGAGTCAGCACTGAACTCACGTAAGAAAAGCTCGCCTCCCTGTGTTCCAGCTTAGACTGTATATTCTGTCCAGCAGCTAGAAAAGGCTGGAATAACTTTAGTTGAATAAATAGTTCATGATTCTGTAGTTGAGCAAATGGCCTCTTAGCGTTCTTGGCCCTGAGTACTTAAGAATAGAAAAAAGGTTTACTTGTTAGGGGCGGTGACTAAGGAAAAGTGGCATCAGCTTTCTTCCTCCCCTCCCATTGCAGAGTTCGCCTCACCTCTGCCCCAACTCAAGTCCGCAAGGGCCGGGATGTGCTGTTCCACTGTCCCTGAGCGTGTTATGTTGGGAGTGTAGCAGTGTGGCCTGTATTCTGCCTCTATCCCCTCAGCATCAGTGTTCTTAAAAGGCAACTGCTGTTTCCAAGAGACCCGTAACTCTGTGTGAGCCTTTCTCTGGCCGCAGGAGCCTGCTTGGCCCATACATGGGGCAGACCAGAAGTGCTGGAAAGTTAACGCTCCCGGGAGCAGGTGGGAGCTGGTGTGTAGATACCCAGGCGTCCTTGCCCCTCCCTCAGGTGGGACACCCTGGGGTGAGATCTGTGCAGTTCCCAGACTCTCCAGTGGGGTTGAGCTCCACTTGCCCATTGTGATGACCGGCTCATAACATACCTGTCTCGGCTTCCTCCCCTTCTCTGTCTCATTTTTCTACACCCTTTTGGTACTTCCTGGGGTCACTTCCCAAACAAACTCCTTGTAATCAATCCTTATCTCAGGCTCTTCTTCTAGGAGATTCCAATCTAAGGCAGTTGATATAGGGAGGGGTCCTTAGGGAGCAGATTCTTAGGAGGAGATCCTGAAGTTGGATAATTCTCTGGCCAGATGACAACAGGGCCCCAATGCTGGGGTTTACGTGGTGGTGATAACTCCTGGTGTCCTGTAGCGTCACACTTACTCAAACTCTTACCAGGATTGGCTTGGGGTGGGGTGTAGGGGGAAGGAGGTGCATGGCTTGCATAATGGTCCTAGTGCTTGAAAAATTGGGGCAGTGGTTATTAGTTGACTGGTGTTCATGGCAAAGAAACCCTGAGGGAAGAAAATGACATATTCAAACCAGCCAACCATCAACTAAAGGCACAGTATGAAAGGTTGAAGGCCTTTATGGCAGCATTTAAACAGGCCCTGATCTTCTGGAGCTGGAAGGCAGCTTGTGCTGAGCCAGGCACAAGATTGGATTGTAAATGTGATAGAGTTACAACCCTAAAAAGTCTCCTGTCCTAAAATAGGGCTCTGGTAGGGAAGAAGTGGGACCCTGAGGCCTGGGATGAGGATATTAGGGTGTCAACTCCAGATCCCCTTGACTGCCATAGCTGGCTGGCCGAAGTGGGAAAGAGTGGCCTCTACTGACTGGTGCATTCGTTTCTCAGGGCTGCCAAGACAAGTTGCCACAAAGCGGGTGACTTAAGAAAACAGAAATGTGTTCTCTCACAGTTCTGGAGGCTAGAAGTCTGAAATCAAGTGTTGGTTCCTTCTCGCAGGCTCAAAGAAGTCGTTGCATGGCTCTCTCCTAAGCTTTTGATGGTTGCTGGCAATCCTGGGCATTCCTTGGCCCTTAGATGTATCATGCCGTTCTTCGTTTCCATCTTCACATGGCATTCTCCCGTCTGTGTCTGTGTGTCTTCTCTTCTTATAAAGACACCATTCATAGTGGATTCGGGCCCATCCGAATCCAGGAGGAGCTCGTCTTAACTTGATTACCTCTGCAAAGACCCTATTTCCAAATAAGATCACATTCTCAGGTAGTGGATGTTAGGACTTCTACATAGTTTTGAGGGGGCACGATTCAATCTGCACCATCTGGAGACCATATACAAGATTCACCTGAGATGGACGGTCCACAAGATCATCCTTGTCCTTCTCAAGATCTGCCCCTCCTTGTTGTTTCTAGACCAGCAACTAGGATGACATTTCAGCATTGACCAAGTAGGGGCACACTTCCTCTGTTATGAGAAGCAGAGGAGTATTCACCGAAAAATCTGGAGGACGGGCCTCATATGTACCAGCAAGAACAGGAAGACGAAGTCTGGGAATTGGTCTTGAGAGTTTGGACCGGGGAGGGCAGAATATAAGAGAGAGTGTTTGACATGGGGGCAACATTTAATATATTGGCAAGGGCACCGTGGAGCTGGTTGTCACATGCTGATGGGATGACCCCTCGAAGCTTGAAAACAACATTAGTGTCCAGTAAATGAGGTAGATATTCTCGACTGCCTTGGCATGTACTGAAGAAAGGAGTCAGAGGTTCATAAAGCTCGGTCTGTTAGCATGGAACTACAATGTGGATGTGGAACCAGGTAATTAAAGAATAAGACAGTCTGGGCAGAAGTGATCCAAGACATTTCTCTTGATTTCACTGACGTTTTCCTCAATTCATTATTGTGAAGGATGGGAATCAATACTCAAGGCACATTGTAATTAGACCTGTATATTACTGAAAACTCTATCTATGGAAGCTGGAAAACTGCCCGCATGCCCTTGCTGGCGGGGGGGGGGGGGGGGTCTATGTCACGACAGAGATCCTCCAACTCTTTTTAGAGGGTTTGGAGTCAGAGGCATTTTACAGAGTTCTTTAGCCGCTTACTTAAAGGAAATGGGAGGCGTTCTCTGTGAGCTACACTTGAAGTCAGGAGAGGTGTATTCATGCCTTCCCAGCGGATGCATCACGAATCCCAGCAGAGACTCGCAGGCAGGAACTGCCAGGTCAAGGAAGTGTCTAGCAACTTGGACTTATAACTGCAAAATCCACTTTGCATGCACGCATTTCCTAGCGTTTTCAAATGCCTTTCAGCTTTCCACCAAGCCCTGAGTTGAGAGCAGCAGCTTAGCTTTCACCACATATGCAGATGCATTTATTAAGAACTTCGTTCTATCTGACCTCTATTAAGTGTTGGATTTGGGATTTGCTGCAGAGTCCTGTTCTGCAGAAGACATGAACTGGAAGTCATATTCTTCCACGGTGACAGGGAGGCTTCAGTTACATCATGTGAGGGAGTGAAAATAAGCCCCTCCTGTGAGAGCAAGAAGGATGCTGCCTGTAACCCAGTGGAACCCCACCTGCCTGGGAAATGCAGCGACCACTTAATTGAACAACTGGTTCAGCAACTGGTGGAGTTTTACGTTTTCTGAACAAGACCATTCAATTACCATAAAAACAGAACACGTTGTGTTTCTCACATTTGAAGCAATACATAGCAATTAGGGGATGGGATCTGTGATGTGCAGAGCTCAAAGAAAAGATGAAACCTGAATTCTGATGGACTTTACGGGAATTCAGCCCATTTTCTTGCAAGTATCCTCTTTGAGGAAATTGATCACTGCTTACCTTGCTGCTTTTCTAGGCCTTTAGAGGATTTGAGGGACGCCTTTGACCCTGATACTCTCTTGCCCAGTTCCCTTTATTCCACTTGCCGCACTTATTTTTGGCTAGCCTATGTGATATCATCCCACGTGGACGGAGACTGCTACCCAATGCTGCTCCGGGCACGATGTTGCCTGCAGAGCTGGTATGACGGCTCAGCAGATTACACAGCGGGCGATGCTCTGAGACCAGTGATAACAGAAACCCCAGTGCTTTCTAGTTGCCTGGGGCAGCCAGCGCTCTCACACCTGTAGCTGGCAGCTCAGCTCTCGTTCACCGATCAACTAAAATGTATGTTAAATGTGCATAATTAATAAGATTAAAATGAAGGAGGCTGAGCACATAACTAACCTCAAAGAGTCCCGTTGAACTTTTTATGATGGGTGGAGCCACATTAGGCTGTTACGAGACAACTAGATGTTTCGCTGTTACCACCGATGACAAAATTGAATCTTACCCAATGCTTAAGCTTGTACGTACCATCATGTTCGAACTCAAATAATGATAGCCAATGTTTAGTGAATGTTAATTACACACTTGGCACTGTCTGAATGTTTTACAAGTGTTAATTTGTTTACTCCTGTATCAAACCTGAGAGATAGATGCTATTATTTTTTATTTTATTTTACTGGCCGCGCCACATGGCTTCGTAGGATTTTAGTTCCCCCAACCAGAGGTTGAACCCGTGCCCTCGGCGGTGAAATGGTGGAGTCATAGCCGGTGGAGTCCTAACCACTGCCAGGGAATTCCCAGTGGATGCTATTATATCCTCATTTCACAAATGAGAAGCAGAGTCAGAAAGGTAAAATTGCATACCTGAAACCAAGCAGCTAGTAAGTAGAGAAGCTGGGATCTGAACCTGAGCTGCCAGCTCCAGGGGTTTACGAACTCCACCACCACACCAGAGCTACCTCCTAGCTGATAGCCGTCTCTTTTGCTAACTGTTTTGCCTGAAATGATTTGCTCACGTTCTAGCACCAAGCTCGAGGCACCAGGGTTGTGAGGGTAAATCCTTCTGTGTGTTGGTCATGCTTTTCCGCAGCCTTTGTGTGCGCCGTTAGGGCTGGATCTCTGCTCACCACGAGAGCCAAAGGGGGAGGGTGAGAATGGTTCGTAGGACCCCATTTCCATTACCGGAAAAACAGCTCACATTGTTTGCTCAATGAGAGTAGGGAGGGTCAACTTTGTATAGATCTCCTAATTCCCAGACTGAACAGTCAAATGATAACCATTCAGCTCAGTTCCCTCCATTTAATGGGAAGAGGCTGAAATCATAAAGGGTACGGTGTGAGATAAGACAGGCATGTGAGCCAAATGACGACTTCTAATGGGCTCGGGTGGAGAAAAGAGTGAGAGTGGGTGAGAGTGACTGGGGGCTAATAAAATTCTAGGAATTTTTAAGAGATTACCATTTAAGATGGATGGATGCAAGAGAAAGGCAGAGCCCAAGAGCCACCCTTGCATTAGACAGGCATCCTCACCAGTCACTGGACCAGCAGGGCTATAGCTGGCCTCATCTGAATGTATAGGCTCCTTACCGTGCTCCCAGGAGAGCAGCCCCAGGTACCCTTGGCCAGGTTGGCTCCGCCTGAGAACCCCGAACGGGCTGAGTGGAGCACGCCTAGTTCATTTCTCCAAAGTCATCAGTGACACAGTTCACTTCTCCAGGGGGTGGGGTGGAGTGGGGTGGGTGAGGATGAGGGTGAAGGGCCAGCACTGTTAGTGTAGTTGATGTTCTTCTCATTGGGCACAAAAGGAGGTCTTTGCTAACCCCAGGCCAAGTTTTGTATATATGGTGACACAAACAGTCACATAGGGACTTGACCGCAGATACAATAAGACTGTAGCCGATGAATGAATGAATGACCGAGGAACAAACACTGACAGAACAGCCAGGCCTTTTGATGTCCTCCCCAGGGAGACCCAGCAGTGACCCTCAGTGTTAACATAAGAAGTTAGGAGAATAGATGGGAAGGTGCAATGGTCCAAAACTATTGCTTTGCTAGAGGAAAGTAATATCACATTTTTTTCTCCTTTCCAATTGTCAAAAACTGTGGAGGTACATGTGGAAGATTTAAAAGTAAGATCACATACCAAATATCGAGTGGAGGATAAGCTATAAAAAGAAGTTCCTGTGGGTTCCTAGATGGACTGTCCTGGCGATGAGGATCCAACTTAGATCCTGAGGAAGAGGCCCCAAGAAGATATTTGAATTCTTCTGCCTTGTACGTGAGGTAGAGGACAGACATGATTGGTTACCCGGAGTATTTGGGGTTCCTTGTAAAAATATTGACTGAGCTTTGTAATTGTTATTTCTAAATTCTTACTGCATTTATTTTCCAAAAACTCTATAGTTAGGTTGTCTGTAGATATTTTAGCTATTCCCAGAGGTGCTACAGAAGAGCTAGTGATGAGAATTGACATATTCCACAATGCCAGTTGTCTGGAAGATGCAGGTAAACTGAAATTGACAACATTCTGTACAGTTATGCTATTCACATGCTATTTTGTTGATTACACAGAGAAGGGCTTAGAACTACTGTGGTGACACTGCTAGGTGAAGAGAGGACTGTCATTGCCTAACCTCCCTGTGCTGAAGTTTCCCGTTAGCAAAATAAATGCTACATTTTTTTTTCCCCCCCAAAGAGAGACAAAAGCAATTATCTACAGATGTCTGATGTTGCTTGGAAGAAGGGAAATACTTTAACGGGAGGTTTTCATAAGGTAGCATATGAAAGACTTCGTAAATTCTTTTTATTTTTTTTGTACTTAAAAAAAATAAATTTATTTATTTTATTTTATTTTTGGCTGCGTTGGGCCTTCAGTTGCGGTGCGCGGGCTTCTCATCGCGCTGGCTGCTCTTGTTTCGGAGCATGGGCTCTAGGCACGTGGGCTTCAGTAGTTGTGGTGCACAGGCTTAGTTGCTCCGTGGCATGTGGGATCTTCCCGGACCAGGGCTCGAACCCGTGTCCCCTGCATTGGCAGGCGGATTCTTAACCACTGCGTCACCAGGGAAGTCCCAAGACTTTGTACTTCATCCCCCTGCCCCCAAAAGCACGGGGGCAGGGGGGTGAAGTCATTGTTTGAAAATGTCAAAGTGGTTAGCAGTTCCCCGGTGAGCTATGCTCACTATGCACTGTCAAGAGTGTTTCTTAGGGACTTTCCTGGTGGTCCAGTGGCTAAGACTCCACGCTTCCAATGCAGGGGGCCGGGGTTCGAGCCCTGGTCAGGGAACTAGATCACACACGCCGCAACTAAAAGATCCTGCATGCTGCAACTAAGACCCAGTGCAGCCAAATAAATAAATATTTTTAAAAAAACCAAAAAGAGTGTTTCTTAGAGGGAGATTGTCTACAATTTCATCTCTCGCTTCTGGCTTGGATTTGTGGGCATAGAAATGCATGTCACCCTCCACCCGCCTCCTACTCACCCTTTTCCATCTAGGGGAGTTGGCAGGAATACCGTGTATCATGAGAAGGGAACTCCCATGTTCAATGTCCACCGCAGCCATCCAGCCTGGTCCTGAGATGTGGAGCTCTCCAGCTAAGAACCTGGGCATTTTAGTTATGTTAGCCCCCAGTTTTGTGCAGATGATATGTTCTGAGTCTCATTTTGATTATTAATAATAATACTAATAAAGAATATTTGTTGGGTTTACAAAACATTTTTCCTTATTTTATTGGAGCATTTATTTAATGACTCTAGGATATTTTTATCATTGTTTTAGGGGTGGGAGAAAATAATTGAGATTCAAAGAAATTGAACAGTTCAGAACCATATAAGCCAATGAGTGAATCAGATTTTCGGATTCCAAACTCTGCTTTCTTTCTCTGAAAATCCCCCTCTCCCTTACCATGATAATTTTACGTGCACTGAAGTTTTAGGTCATGTTCAATTTCTGAGAATGGATAATGGATATGTTTTGAGCACATACTGTGTACCCGGCACTTTGTGGTTTACCTGAATTATTTCATGGAGTCCCCACACCAACCCCGTGAGTTATGCACCGTCGCCATCCCCGTTTTACAGACAGGACGTAAATAACTTGACCATAGTCACAAGGCTCGTACATGGCAGAGTTGGGATTTGGACCTGGGGCTTGTACTCCAAAGCTCAAGCTCTTAACTCCAGCATTATGTTGCCTCCCTGAGATCTGGTTTAATCTTGATGACATTGAGAGTGGCCTTTGAAACCAGTAAGTGAGAAATTGGGGGGCGGAGTCCCATAGGTGCCTGGAAAACACAGTAATGGATCCTTGAAGGGCCGGCAGGGCTCTTAGGCACGTGTAACCCGATCTGCTGATGCAGGAAAGTAAGCGATGTGCTGTCCTGGGGTGCAGCCCAGGGGCTTGGAAAGACTTCTGGCTTTTACTGTTGGTCCTTTTAAAGGGAATTAGAAGACAGAAAGGCTGCATAGGAAACTATAAACTTATGCGCTGATTTTGAAACGTCCAAGGACGAGCTGCCATGTCTGAAAGTAGACAAAATGTGATTCAACTGCTCTGATCAGCTTGTTTGTCTCATGTAGTTGTAATGCTAGAGAAAATGACACTTAGTATTTTTTCTTATTTTTTTTTTTTTTAGGATTTAAAAATTTTAAGTATTCTCTTGGATTATATTTTGTGTATGTGTGATTCTTAAAAAGTGAATGCTTCTTTTACTCCAAATTTAGTCTCATTATTATAGCAGCAGAGCTCCAGCAGCAAGATATTTTTTGCTGTCTCCTAGCAATGACATTGCTTTGAGAACATTTCTAGGGAGCTTTGACTACAGTGCACCTGGGAAAAAATATGATTTGCCGTTTTGTTCACCAACTTGAAAAGTATTGAGAAAGTGCAAATTCCACACGCAGTCTGGCCTCTGCCCTCGTGGGTTCCTGACGTTCATGTATCGTGATATACCTGTTTGATTAAAATCGGTGCTGCAGTTATGTTTTGGAGTGTCAAAGAGGGCGGGAGAAGCGTTTGGCTTTAGAACATTATGAAGTACAAATTTCTGTATGTAGGATGACTGTATGATTTATTGTGCAAGCCAGGATGCTTTTGAGAATAAAAGAGGGCACCATGCCTAGCTCTTCCAGGACAACAGCCTAGATTGCGACTGTCCCAGAGAAATGGGACACATGTTCACCCGGATTTCCTGAATCATGCTTTGCATGTAAGAGGTTTCTACAAGTCGAATGCCACGTGTTGTCAATTATTCTCCTCCCACCCCAGCTCCCTTCACCTCCCGCAAGATGAGCCGCTCAGTTATCTAGGGATCATCTAGATATAGAGATCTCACTCACTCACTGTTTTACTGCTCTGATATCCTCACCAGGCTGTCCTTGCTTTTCCTTCCTTGACAACACAATGCAGAAGAGTCATTCCCCTGAGCGTGCTGACTGTGGAGTCAGAGCCAGGGGGCAGCACAGCTGTTACCAGCTCAAGGAAGTCAGGTCACGAGCTCAGCCTTTCCAGATGTGCCAGCTTAGAGAATTTATTTTTCTTCTCTGAACCTCAGTTTTCCAGTCTGTGGTATGGGAATATGATAATACCCATTCAGTCTATCTTTGGGGTTTGTGGTGAGGCTCAGTGAGCAGAAGGGCATGATAAATAGTTCACGTTATACAAATGCTGGTTATTCATTACGTATTGCTTTGACTACTACCTAGCTGGGGAATTGGGCATGTTATTTCACCTCTCCGAGCCTCCCTTTTCCTGACCACGGAAAGAGGAGAATTTTATCTGCTTCTCCAAGGACCAAAGAAATATATAGAGCGTGAATTAGCTTCTCTTTAAGTTGGGCTGTTCCTGGAGCTTTGTAACTGTTGATAAACGGATTCTTTTTTCTCAGCACGGTTGTCAAGGGAATGAGGTCTTGCCGTCTTAAATGTCCCCGCTTCAGGCAAAGGAACCCCAGTAAGCTGCGCGGATGGCTTCATGGGCTCCAAGGCAGGAGTGCAGATGCTGACTGGTGCAGAAGACAGAGTGACAGGAGGATTCAGGGGACAGGCTCAGGAGTGGCAGACTGCAAGCCTGCCAAGAAGCGGCACAGGGAGTGCCTTCCCTCCCACTGCTAAAAATACTGCCGGGAAAGTCATTTCTCTGGTCCTATTTTAGAAATCAGAGACAGATCCACCATATTCATGTTTGGATCCTGGTCAGACTTCTCATTTGAGTTTTAAATTTCAAGAGAGATTTTTTTTTTCTGGGGAGAGTGAAAATAATCTGTATAGAGTTTGAACATCAAAATTGGAAAATCCTGTTAAATCCAAAATACGTGTTGGGCATTATTTATGTCATTACTAATGATTTTTAAGAAAGGCTTTATTAGAGATAATCAAGATGTCTTAGTGACAGAATACTTTCAGGTGTGTGCTTGCCCATGTATGTCAATGATTATACAGATATATATATATATATATATATATATATGCATTTTTTTTTACTTAAGTTAGATTTATGAAAGGATATTTTCCTTTCTCTTCCTTTTCTTCCTAATCTTCCCTTCCCTTCTTCTTTTCCTTCCTTTCTCTTCTTCTGAAACCTTCCTTCTATCCCTTTCCTGCCCCCTCCCCTTCCTTTCTCTCTCAGCGACTGTTTCACAGGCAGATAGAAACACTCTCTGTCCGTGTGTAACGGTTTGTATATCTCTGACGGATTCTGTCTGTCTTTGCTTCAGTATTTCACTGAATCTTCTTTCTTTTCATTCATTTTCTTTCACAAACATTTACGGAGTAGCTATTTGTGCAAAACACTGTATTGGGTCCTAGGAGAGGGCTGGGAAAAACACAAAGACGGGTAGCACATGATTCTCCTTCTGGGAGGATCCTACAGTGTAGTGGGAGAGACATTAAGTTTAAACCAAAACAGCAAGGAGTTGCACATGGGAGGCGCAGGCGTATTGAGTGTGGAAGTAAGTCACTATACCAAAAACCAACTTGCCAAAATCATCTTCAATATGCTGAAAGGCCAACTCTTTGAAAGTCAATTTGCCATTAGCTCTGAGCTGCCGGCTGTTGCTTGGCAGAAATAATTCACTCTGAGGTTCCACAAGAACAATGTTGGTATTAGGAGAGGGGCCCCTTTGAAGTTCAGGCCTAGGGATATAGCTGTGGTTGGTCCTCTTGAATCTGGCCGGCCATGGGAGAGTGTTTTGTATACGAAGTTGCAGTAATCAGAAGCTTGGTTTGCTTAAATAACCGAGACTGTTTTCTTCTCTTACTCCTGATATATCAGTCCCGGTTCCAGCAGGAAACAGATGGCACCTGCAGACTTGGAAATGTGAAGATAGTCTAGCAAAGGGACGTTTTTCAAGGCATGGGCAGGATTAGGGAAAACAACAGGGCCTAGTGTGGTGCTCTGGGGGTTAGCAAGAGCCGGAAGCCATGGCACCAGAAGCTGAGAAGGAGCTACATGGATGGGGCCACCCAACTGCAGAAGGGGTCTGTGGCAGTCACTTCTTACCTGTGACAGGTGCCCCTCCTTGGCCAAGCCCAACTGTGAACTGAGGAAAAGAATTTCCAGGCACAAAGAAGGGGGAGGGTGTATCTGGAGGGCACTTGGCATATCAGGTCACAATTCAAAAACATGGCACCAAACTACCATTTTGTTCAGTCAAGGAAGAATATGATCGTCACTTCAGACTTAAAGCTCAGTCTCCCTCCAGAAGTTCCCCAGTGGTACCAACTTTATTAATCAAGAGTTGAAATGCAAAACAGGGTGTCTGGTAAAATTAGTTTTAGCAAGAGAAATTCTCAGTAATTCACTCTGTAGGTGGCGACAGCAAACAATTTAGGAGTAGATCTTTGCTCAGAAAAGAGTCATTTGAGTGAAGCTCTCTGTTATGCTTAATGCAAGACCTTTTTGAAGAGTGTAACAGAATCTTTTGTTTGGCTTAACAAGGCAACTCTGTTGGTAGAGCTCTCGGGAGTCTGGTGGACCAGTTTGCATTAGGTGCCCTGGACTCATCACAGAGGCCCACAGGATTTTGGGAGAAGGCTGGGGCATGTGTGGGTGAGGCTGGAAGCCCACTGGCTTGACTCTGGCTCTGGAGGACAGTGCCTTAGCATGTGAGTCTGAAGTAAGAGAGCAGTCATAAAGTAAGGTTATAGGGAGCCCGTTCAGTCGGAGCATCGCTGCAGTGGGAAAGCGTTGTGGGCACCGGACTGTGCAGGACCAGTGTTCAACAGTGACACCTTGTGGTGGGCAGGAGCATGGGCCCAGCGGGGACTGCATTTCTCACTTTCTTTCTAGACTCACTCCCTTCCCGGTAAGTAAATTCCTGGATTCTTGGGAATCTCAGAGAAGAGGGAGTTCCTGGGGGGGTAAGATAGATGGGGCTTTGGGGGGTTAATTACAGTAATAAATGTGATGCGATTTCATTTGTATCTTAAGTTGATCAAGCAGATCATGCTGCAAGAGAATATTCCAATGAATAGAGGTCTATTCATTGCTGACTGGATATTCCAAGTGTCTTTTTTGTTTATTTTTAAAATTTTCTTACGATGGAGAACCCTATGGCTTTTATTGTGGTGATGGTTGCATGGGTGTATACTTACCTCCAAACTCATCAAACTGTACACATTAAATATAGACAGCTTTTGTATATCAATTATACCTCAATATAAAGTGATTTTAAAAAGGTGATAAATGCCATGGGAAAAAAAGAAGAGTAAGGAGTTCTGACTTAAGTCTTTGTAACTTTTTTTTTTTTTTTTTTTGGCGGTACGCGGGCCTCTCAGTGTTGCGGCCTCTCCTGGCCCCAGTCTTTGTAACTTTTACACATAAGTACATCATTAAATAAAAATCCTTTATTTAAAAAAATTCTGTGGCAGGGCTTCCCTGGTGGCGTAGTGGTTGAGAGTCCGCCTGCCGATGCAGGGGACATGGGTTTGTGTGCCAGTCTGGGAAGATCCCACATGCCACGGAGCGGCTGGGCCCGTGAGCCATGACAGCTGGGCCTGCGCGTCCGGAGCCTGTGCTCCGCAACGGGAGAGGCCACAACAGTGTGAGGCCCGCGTACCGCAAAAAAAAAAAAAAAATTCTGTGGCAAATGCTCTTTTATGTACAAATTTAGACTCAGAATCTCCCTAGATAGTAACCTAGGAAGATTGATGTGGTCACTGGTGATTATCAGGGTAACACTTTTTCCTTATGTCTAGGTAATCTTAGTAACTGGAAGGCTTTCTTCTTTCCAAGTGTGTTTTTGAGGCAGAGGCAGGAGCAGTGGTTAAAGTGGGAGGACGAAGGAACAAGAATACTTTGCACTATTTATATTTTCTCCATATGCATAGTTTTTATCCCAACACAGCCACAGCTTCTACGTAGAAGGTACAGAGATGATGGCAAGGGTGAAATACCATCTTGGGGGTAATTTGTGGATATAAAAGGTAGCCAAATCAATTTGAGACTTTTTGTTTGTTTTTGTTTTTATTTTTGGCTGTGTTGGGTCTTCGTTGCCGCGCGCAGGCTTTCTCTAGTTGCGGCGAGCGGGGGCTACTCTTCGTTGCGGTGCGCGGGCTTCTCATTGCGGTGGCTTCTCTTGTTGCGGAGCACGGGCTCTAGGCGCGGGGGCTTCAGTAGTTGTGGTGCATGGGCTTAGTTGCTCCACGGCATGTGGGATCCTCCCGGACCAGGGCTCGAACCCGTGTCCCCTGTATTGGCAGGTGGATTCTTAACCACTTCGTCACCAGGGAAGCCCCAAGTCGAGACTTTTTAAAAAATTCCTGAAAATTTTACTGTATTTCCTTCTAATCTCAGCCTTGTGCAACAACTTTAAGCCCTGGAAGGAAGATTCGAAGAAAGGTGTTAGATTTGAGGTGTGTTTAAGAGAGGGTATCGCACGTGTAGCTTGTTTATTGAGCACTGTGAACTGGGCGGGATGCAGTTGTCTTTTCTTCCAGTTACTGCCCCCACTGTGCAAGGTTGGATCTCTGCTTCTCCCTGGTACAGAACCCATAAATACGCCTTGGGCAGATTTGATAGCTTCCCAGTCATTTTCAGTTATTTAAACTCAGGACAGCCTAATCTAATTTAAAGCTGCATCTTATCAACAATGTGAATCTCTGCCCACCTCATCCAGGCTTTGGTTCAGGGGACTTGGAGAAGGGGGAGGGGTGGGTCTACCTTTCCATCTTTCCTCTGAATCCCGTACGTTGCAGGGGTATGTGTGCATGTATGTGTGTGTACACATGTGTGTGAGTGAGCCACGGGTCTGTTTCCAGGGCCTCCCCCTGCCCTTGCTGTTCCAGGCTCTAGCTACTCCCATATAGTGGGGAGGGGGCGTAGAGTGATGGCTGGGCTCACCTTCCACAGGAAGAGGCTGTGTGAGGAGGGAGGCAGCCCTGGTCTTGCTCTGGCTCAGCTGCCTTCCTGTGCTGCTGGTGCCTTCGGTCAACTAGGGTTGTCGCTGCCAAGTTCAGTTGCATCCCAACCCCCTCCGGTGCTGAGGGGCCAGCGGTGCCTCTCTTTGGTCCCTGACAGTGGTCCACAAACCTAAGCATCTTTCCAGATGGGACATCCCTTCATCCATGGCCTCGGGCACATTCCACGGCTTCTGTTCTCCCTCTTCCTCACCCTTTGAAGGCTGCAGGGATCCGGGGTGGGCTGGAGGGCCCTCCGTCCTTTTTCCAGGCTCACTAACTTCTCACGGTGATTCCATCTCATCCTATTGTCGCAGGTAACACCTCCAACCCTGTCAACTTCAGAAATTTCTGGATGGAAGCCAACTTGGCTGAGTTCGGGTGCGTTTCCAAATGCTGAGGACCTCATATGAAGCTCTTCCCCCAGTTTATCAGGTTCTGTTTCTCTCTGTGGGAAGAAGTAAGTGGTCCTGCTGCTAGTTCAGCTCAGCCAATGCCCACCCAGAGAATGAAAAATCACTTTCCCTTCTTATACGCACCTGCAAATTTGCACGTCATTTCCCTGGACCCCCTTCCCTTGTCTTGTGAATAAAGAAGGTTGGGAGGTACGGAGAGCAGCTTGAGATGAGCAGAATCTCTCCTCAGGTTTCAGAGATGTCAGGGAACGTGTCAGCCTGCGGAGCTGAACCTCTTTGGAAATAAATCATCTAGGGGAGGAGAGATTCAGGCAGGCCGCAGGCTGTGGTCAATTAGTTACACCTCAGGTGCCCCAAGAGAAGGGAAGCCCTTAATTCCTGGGTAGGGGGTGGGGAGAGATATTTGAATAACAAAGGAAGAGCTGTTTCTGCACAAACTCTCTTTGAAACATTGGGAGTTTGTACAAGGCAGCATTGTTTTGAGAGGCTGGCAGAATAGAGGCAACAGAATAACAAAGCCGGAGAGAGGCATCCGCACCTGCAGAGTGACTGGGGTGTCAGAGCTTTGGCATTTTGGGGGCTCCTGCATGCCCGTGGGTTCTCCAGTACCGATTTCTTCCACAGAGGCAGCAGGAGCAGGGAGAGGAGGAGAAGGCTTCGCCAGTGGCCAAGAGGGGCATCAAAAGCTTTGGAAGCAATGGGGAAAGGATGCCCTTGGTTCAGGTACCAGTGCCCTTGCCCTCAGATGGGGGCGGAAGTAGCATCCAGTGTCAGCTACGTTGGTTTCTGTCATAACACCGTGGCTTTGGTACGTGGGGAGGAAAGCTAATTTTCCCTCTATCCTTCTGAGTGCGTAGCTGAGACCCCTGTAATAAAAGATTAACAAGAGAAAACTACACAGAAGTTTGTTGACCTGTAAACCTCATGTATGCAAGGGAGTTACTTGGGAAAAAAATGAGTAATTTGTGAGGTGCCTTAGAATTCAGGATTCAACACCATCTTGAAAACTTAAAAAATTTTATTTTTTTTTAATTATTTTTTTCTTCCAGTTTTATTGGGATATAATTGATGTACAACACAGTACAAGTTTAAGGGGTGCAGTAATGATTTGACATACACATATTGTGAAATGATTACCGTAATATCAACACCATCTTAATGGGGGAAAGGGAGGAGGGATGTAGGTCTCTTAGGGGAGAGTAAATAAATTTTAGGAAAGGTGAATGGGCCCTTAGAAGGATACACGTGATGTATGACAGTGTGTGACAAAGTTTGAGTGTGGTGTCAACGTCTAGTCTCCTCCCCTGTGGTAAAGGTCAGTGCTCCCTGGTTGGTGAAACTCCTGTGAAGAGGATTTATGACATTCGAGTTCCTCTTAGAGGATCTGTCTTTAGGCAGATAAAGGGAATTCAGAGAAAGCTTTCCCCTGCATTTGCTGGTTTTCAAATGCCTACAGCACAAAATAATAGATATACAAAGGCAGTATATTTTGGGGGAGGCATGTCCTGAACTCCTACAGCCATACTTTGGGTGGCATATTCTGCTGTCCTTCAGGTCTGTCCCTTTGGCATTGATGCCAGGCCAGTGGGCACAACATGGAGGGACTCTCTTGAGTTTGAGTGGGACGCACACCTCAGAAGCAGAGGGCACCAGTGCTTCCTGAGCAGGGGAGGGGGCGATGGCTGTGAAGAGCTGTTCTTGGTCACTCCAAGACGCAAACTGTTACAGGGAAGAGGAAAACTTCGCAGGGAACTGGAGTTTCCAAAATGCAGAGTGGGGTTAAGAGGGTCATGTCTACAGGTAACAGTGATTGACAGCGGAGCTACCTGCACATAGGAAGACAGTAGTTATTCGTGTATACATCTATGCCTGTAATTTATCAGGAGAAGAGGAGAGGGGATAAGATAGACAAAAAAGAGTTTCTGAAAGGAGAAGTCCTGGGGATTTATCACCAGTAAATAGCCCAGTGGGCAAGGAAGTAACGGGGTGACAACTACTGGTAGAAAGTCAACAGCCAAAACATTTTCTGAGGTTATAGCAGCTGCTCCTAGATGAACCCATGGACAATGTGTCAGTGAGGCTTGCTTTCTTTAGGCAGGAAATCCATAAACGAACCTCTCTTTTCACTTGGCTTTGTGTATTTGGCTTGGTAAATGTTAACAACCAAAACAAAGCAACAAGTCCAGAATTCATAGCTTCTCTTAATTGCTACAGAGATACCAGCTGCCAGAGTTCTTAGCCTGGAGTTTCTTTTGGCCCTTAGTGAAAAAACAGGATTGATATGCATGAAAGCAAAAAAGAACAAGAAGTATTGAAGACTCTTATAAACATCACATAGTATCTGAGGAATTTGGGAGGAATAATGTGAGGCCAATGAAGAGGAAGAAGGCCCTCACCCACTTGGTGAGGGGAGCGAAAAGCATGCACATTTCAAATAGCTTGTAAACCTGAGGGGAGGAACAGACACCTGGAGATGATGAAAACTTCCCTCCCAAATACATTTTCTTTAGAAATACTGGGAAAACGTGGTAGATATTTTAAAAAGAAAGTTTAAACTTTAATAAGTGAAATAAGAAGGAAACACTGGTTTCGTCCTGTTGATTGAAAAAAAATGCACGACTTAAAAATTGAGAATTATATTTTATTTGGAGGACGTCCTGAGGACATAAGCCCGGAAGAGTCTCTCAGATAGCTCTTCCCTCCAAAGAGGGAAGTGGGGAGCCAGGATATATAGGAGTTTTTGCAACTGGGTAGTTGGAACATCAAAAGATTGTTGTTAATTAAAGAAAAGCCAGGGCTTCCCTGGTGGTGCAGTGGTTAAGAATCCGCCTGCCAATGGAGGGGACACGGGTTCGAGCCCTGGTCCGGGAAGGTCCCACATGCTGCAAAGGAACTAAGCCCGTGCGCCACAACTACTGAGCCTGCGCTCTAGAGTCCGCAAGCCACAGTGACTGAGCCCACGCTCCTAGAGCCCGTGCTCTGCAACAAAACCCATTGCAATGAGAAGCTCGCTCGCTGCAACTAGAGAAAGCCTGTGCGCAGCAGTGAGGACCCAACACAGCCAGAAATGAAATAAATAAAAGAAAAAAAGAAAAACCAGACATCTCAAGGAATTTAGCGTTTTTCTGTATATGGGAACATGCAAGAGTCTGGGCTCATTGAAATCATTCCTTTGATGTGCACCCCAGCTATCTTGGCCCAGTATCCTGTTTTGTTTTTTTTTTCCTATCCTGAATCCCCTCAGGGTGCACACTTGGGGGCGCTGCAGTGGCTGATGGCTTGATGGCCCATATCCTTTGTTTTCTGACATGGCAGGTGACTTTTCTTCATCCACAGACCTGTCCTGAAAACACATGGGAGTTGTCCATTGGTTTGGGCTGACAGGATGATAGAAAGAAAGGAGATCTGAAGATTAGTTTCAAATTTAAAGTTCCTCTCCCTTGGCAATAATATCAAAAAGGATGGTAACAGGCAAACTAGAAGTATACTTGGGTTAAGAAAAAATATTTTATTAAAAAAATACATGTTTTCTATATCCTTTCCTGGTTATAAGGGTCTTAGAAATATTTTAGAAAAGCCCGGAGTTGGTACTGTTCACTATACTCTCTTGAAATTATATTTCTGCTTGTCTCAGTGCAGTATCTGCTTCTCTGTTCCCTGATTTCCACTTGTGTTCAGTCTTGAAGTCAAGACACTACCCTAACTCCTGCATCCCAGCTCGGAGCCCCAGGGTGCTGTTTCTTCTTCCCCACCTTCAAGCAGAGCCAGACCTGGGGTTGCCATTCCTGCACACACTCCCTCATCCCACCACCAGTAGCATCTTAGCTATGTTCTGTGTCGACATTTTCCTCAAGCTGGTCCTTTCTGTTTCTTGCTGCTGGATTAATCTCTTCAGGATAAGTTCACGCCTCTGCTTATAAACCTAGAATGCCTCCTCCTTTCCCTGGAGGAAACCCACATTCCTTGATCAAGAATATAAGGTCCCCTGGGCTTCCCTGGTGGCGCAGTGGTTGAGGGTCTGCCTGCCGATGCAGGGGATGTGGGTTCATGCCCCGGTCTGGGAAGATCCCACATGCCGCGGAGCGGCTGGGCCCGTGAGCCATGGCCGCTGAGCCTGTGCGTCTGGAGCCTGTGCTCCGCAATGGGAGAGGCCACGACAGTGAGAGGCCCGCGTAGCGCAAAAAAAAAAAAAAAGAATGTAAGGTCCCCTAAGGCCCCTTTAGTAATTTAAAGTCCCATAAGGTGCCTTTTCAACCCCATCTCTCACTAATTCCCCTCACACCTGTCTAGCCCTGGCCCAGACCCAACTACGTCTGCGCTGTGCTGGCTTGAAACTTGTCCTGATTGTTGTGCCCATAGAAGAAAATTTCACCTCTTTAGAATTCTCACAGCACTCTCCTTGTGTCTCTCTTCTACGGCATTTACCACATTTTAGGTTGTTTTATAATTTGTCAGGAATGTATTTTGTCTCTCCACTAGACAGTATACTGAGTGTGTCTGTGCACCTGTCTCATCTTTGTATATACCTCCTTCATGTCTTGGACAGTGTAGCTCCTGAGTAAATATTTTAAATTGATTAATTCTGAGTTCAGCTGGGACTATTAGACCAAACTAAGTTCACTGGTCCAGCTCTGTTGGAATTAAATCTAGGGTTGGTCTTGAAACTAAGGTGTTCTTCAGATCTTTTATAAATCAGGCCAAATATGGGACCAGCCTTTAGCTTTTAGGACATTAACGATTCTGCACCTAAGTCCAACGTGGTGGTGATGGGTAGGGGGGTTCCTCGTACATCCAAGCAATTCTCTGATACCAGCTGGGTGTCTTACAATTCAGCTCAATCCTGACACTATCTACCTGGAAATAGCATCAGATCCCACAGGTTAAGGGCTCCATCCCAAAAGAGACGGCACCCCGCCGCCCCGCCTGCCCCTTCAGACAGAGATACCAGCTGCCAGAGTTCTTAGCCTGGAGTCACAAGTCCAGGTTGCCAACTGTGCTTCTGACCTACAGGCTATCGATCGGAGGTTTCCATGACCCCATCCTTAGGTTCAATTAATTTTCTAGAGTGGCTCAAAGAACTCGGAGAAACACCTTACTAGATTAATGGTGTATTATGAAGTGATATAACTCAGGAATAGCCAGATGGAAGAGTTGCATAGGGCAAGGCATAGAGAAAGGGCATGGAGCTTACATGCCCTCTGAGCCCACCACTCTTCTTCAAATCTCCACATGTTCACTAACCCAGAAGAACCCCATCCTTTTTTTTTTTTTTTTTTTTTTTTTGCGGTACGCGGGCCTCTCACTGTTGTGGCCTCTCCCGTTGCGGAGCACAGGCTCCGGACGCGCAGGCTCAGCGGCCATGGCTCACGGGCCCAGCCGCTCCACGGCATGTGGGATCCTCCCGGACCGGGGCACGAACCCGTGTCCCCTGCATCGGCAGGCGGACTCTCAACCACTGCGTCACCAGGGAAGCCCCCGTTTTTTTATGGAGGCTTCATTACATAGGCATGGTTGATTAAATCACTGGCCATTGGTGATTAAGCTCAATCTTTAGCCTCTTTCCTCTCCCTGGAGGTCAGTGGGATGGGATTGAAAGTTCCAACCTACGAATCATGTGGTTGGCTCCCCTGTCAATGCCCCCAACCTTAGGAGCTTTCCAAAAGTCACCTCATTGACATAACAAAAGACCAGTTTCAAGGGTTTCAGGAGTTCTGTGCCAGAAATGGGGATGAAGACCAAATATACATTTCTTATTATGAATCACAATCAGAGATATCCTTGAAGGACTGGACTCAGGTTTTTCTTGTCCAAGCCCCAGTTCAGAAAGGAGCATCAATGACTTGGGTCTCTACAGTGTGTACCCCTTTGGACTTGGCATGCATTTTCTGAGAGTGATGCCGGTTGCACACATGACAACCGTATTTGCGTATTTCCTTTTAGTGACTTTGCTATCCTGTTAGTCCGGGAGTGGGACAGAGAAGAGTCAGGAGGAGGAGTGAGTAGAGCAAATAGTAGAGTGGCCGATCAGATTTCTCAGATGAAATTAGAAGGGGTGGGAGACAAGCCCCAAACAGGAAAGACCAAGTCATTCTCTTCAAATGAGGAGCGGGTGTCATCCTCTCTGGGGTGACTGATGACTTGTGGCCAGTGTCACTGGAAACCTCTGGGTGCTGGGCTCGCGGCTCTGCTCACCTCTTCCATTGCTTGTCATCTCCACATTTCCGGGTTCTGCTGGTTCAATCAATGGTCAGATATTTATCAAGCACCCACTTAATGCAAGGTACTGGACCAGGTATTTTAGAGAAATAAAAAGAAGTTTATAAGCTCTGCCTATAATTGGGAGAAGATGCATGTTTCAGGTTAAAATAGGCCTGGGAAATGTCAGTAGTATAAAATAACGTCAAGCCCATAACAATCATAAGGGGAACCTGGCTAGAAAATATTGGTGATTCAGAGGATCAAATTCACACTGTAAAGAAACACTGTAAACATTGATTTAAGCTGCTTCTCTTCAAGACATGATTCAATTCCCAGAAGTTTTTTTTTTTTTTTTTTTTTTTGCGGTACACGGGCCTCTCACTGTTGTGGCCTCTCCCGTTGCGGAGCACAGACTCTGGACGCGCAGGCTCAGCGGCCATGGCTCACGGGCCCAGCCGCTCCGCGGCATGTGGGATCTTCCTGGACCGGGTCACGAACCCGTGTCCCCTGCATCAGCAGGCGGACTCTCAACCACTGCGCCACCAGGGAAGCCCATATGTTTGTTTATTTATTAAAAAATTTTTTTTTATTGTTTGGCTATGTTGGTTCTTCGTTGCTGCGCGTGAGCTTTTCTCTAGCTGCGGTGAGTGGGGGCAACTCTTTTTTTTTTTTTTTTTTGCGGTACGCGGGCCTCTCACTGTTGTGGCCTCTCCTGTTGTGGAGCCCAGGCTCCGGACGCGCAGGCTCAGCGGCCATGGCTCACGGGCCCAGCCGTTCCGCGGCATGTGGGATCTTCCCGGACCGGGGCAGGAACCCGTGTCCCCTGCATCGGCAGGCGGACTCTCAACCACTGCGCCACCAGGGAAGCCCTCCCAGAAGTTTTTAAGCTTCCCCCGAAGCACGACAAATAGCAAATCCTACTGCAAGTCAAAATATCTTTCATGTTAACTCATACTCTGATATCTCTAGCCATCTGGCAAATTTAGGGCCTCTTTTCTAGAGTCAGTAAAATTGTAATGAAACCTAAAGGCTAAGAAGTAGCAGGTCACTGGTGTTATTCAAAATTGTCTTATTTGGGTGAAAGTTTGAGACATAAAAAACTTAAAATATTTTAGTTTCCAGATGAACGGGTACCCATCTCTGCATATTGCAAATTAAACTTGGAACGTTTACTTGCTTTTGGCCAGAGACAGATCCAAAATGACTATTAATAGAGGTAATAGTCTGGTGTGAAGGCCATCCACGAAGGGATACTAACTTTCCAGCAAGAACGTCCAAGGCATCCAGCGGATGACCGAAATTAGAAAGGTTCTTTGAATTTAAAATGACTGGTACTTACGAAGGAATCATAACATCTATAAAAAGCTATCATTCATGTATGTTCGTCAACAAACCAGGAAGCAGTGGCCTCAGCCTGAGTTCTAAACTTGGAAGCCCTAAGGGTTTGCAGTGTGACTCTGGCCAGGCCACCTTCTCAGTATCCCACATCCCTGTCTCTGAAATAACTGGACACATATTTTCTACCTCATAGGAACATACAGAACCGAGAGGAGGTGAGACAAAGGAAATGTTCCAATTATTAGTGAGACTAATTCTGACATATCTAAAAGGAACCATAAATGTTTAAGCACACGGGGGTAGTTTGCAGACATCTGTCCTTTAGGAGTTAGGCATCCCAATTGTGGATTGTCTAATCCTACAGTTTCACTATGCTGTCCATTTTTTTGTCTGTTTCCCACAGTACAGTTTAGAACATGACCTTCAACTGAGGCACATTTCTTTCTCTTGGAGATGGCTGTCCTGGCGTCTGTCCCGCCAGTTCATCTCCAACTGTGACCACCACTTTCTCCATCCCCACTGACTTCACTTTCTTGCCTCTCTCCCTGGATCTTTTTCCTCTTCCTTCCAACACCCCAACCCCGCCCCGCCCCGGGTGAGTGATCCCAAGGGAAAAAGAATCATCTGGGCTCCCTGTCAACCCTCATTGACCTCCTAGTCCTTCTAGCTCAGCTAGCCCTTCTTGAGATGTCCACGGAGCCACTCAGCTTCACCGATCCCTCAGGGAGCCTCACTCTGGTAGCTACACTAGCCTAGACCCCTTTTGGTGCAGTTGAAAAAAGTGCAGTAATTCAGAGGGAATTTTTATTTAAAAAATAATACAGGATAAGATTTTAAAAAGTAGTTGAATTTCTAGGTTCTAGACTTTGATCCTGACTTAACCACAGATTTGCTTAACGACAATTTCTCGGCACCTCTTCTTGCATCCTTTTCCTTTGTGCAGCCCAACCTGGGGTGGACCCAGTCTTAGCTACCTGGCTTTTTGTCCCTTATGGATTCCGTGTAACCCTGCTGCTGGGTCTAGGGAGATTTAACTCTTCTTGATCTTGTTTTTGTTTGTGTTAGTTTAGTATGTCAGCTTCACTCTGGTTGTCAAGAGCTCTACAAGTTCTCTTATTCAAGAGAAAACAAAGACAATAACCGAACACTTTGCTTGATCACCTACTTTATTTATTTTTAATTAAAAAAAATTCCGTTAACTCTTTTTAAAAAAAAAATATTTGGTTGCACTGGGTCTTGGTTGTGGCAGGCATGCTCCTTAGTTGTGGCTCATGGGCTCCTTAATTGTGGCATGTGAACTCTTAGTTGCGGCATGCATGTGGGATCTAGTTCCCTGACCAGGGATCGAACCCAGGCCCTCTGCACTGGGAGTGCAGAGTCTCAACCACTGCGCCACCAGGGAAGTCCCTTGAATCACCTACTTTATTCCAGGCACTGTGCTACATAGTGTGTGGCATACAAAGGAAAGCAAGATAATTTCTAGAGTAGCTCATAGCTTAGTATGAAAGAGGGACAAAAACCTATAGAGTTGCAGAAGAGTGAGGCAAAAGCTTGGGCAGACGTTTGACATTTTTTGATATCCTACATCCAGACCTCCTCTATGTTCTTGAGGATTGGCCAAAGATTGCATCTTCACGCTGGGCAGGGTCTTCCTTCACCTCTTGTAAACCACAGGAATTCTTTCGTGTCCCCAAAAGATGCAGCCGTGTGACCATGCTCAGCCAATCTAATGCTCCTGCCTAGGATTTCGGATTCTAATGGAAAGAGATGAAGATATAGAGACTATTGAAAAGTGTTTTTAAGGGGGTAACCTTGGCACGGAATCCAGAAACTGCATTTAATTTCAGCCCATTTACCACTATTCTCTAGCATTGCAGGCACTCAATATTTTCCAGGGTATATTTATTTTCCTCTTAAGTTATTCAGAGTTTTGTTTTTTTGTGTTTTTGGTTTTTTCATTTTTGCTTGAAATCAATTGAAAGAGAAATTAGTAATGAGGCGTGTGATGCAGACAACAGATCCTCAGATGAGAAAAACTAAAGTTGGGAGTAGTTGGCAGTGAAAATTCCATCCATATTAGTCACGGGATTCTCACAACCCTTGATGTGAAGTGGCAAATACCCATTGAATTATTGTCCATTGTCACCTGAAATGAAACAGTCACTGAAGGCAAGATTTGGGGAATCCCATTACTACGGACACAGTACAGTATGATGTCATGAGAACTCAAGAGTAGTGGGTGGAATGGTTTCTTCTAACAGCACTAGAAGACCTAAAGAAAGAGAACAAACAATAAGCCCAAATATATAAACCCTTAGCCGAAGATTGCACCCCCTTAACTTGAAAGGACCTCACTAAAAAATCTCTTACCACCTGAAACTAAATGGTTGAGGTCGCCCAAAACCAAATTCAAAGTTTAAGTTGCTGAATTACATTAGTTGAAGCTACAACTTTGTCAAGTCTCTTCCACAAGTGGCTTTCAAATGTTTTTGGCCATAGCCCTTATAAAAAATATATTTTATATCATGATCCAGCACGGGCGCGCGTGCGCGCGCGCACACACACCCCCCTCTCAATACAACTGAAACAAAGGTGTCATGAAGCAGTATTTACCTTTATTGTATGCAAAGTGTTCTGTTTTTGTTCTATTCTGTTTAAAAAATTCTACTTGCAACCAACAAAACTGGGAAAACATTGTGTTACAGGAAGAATTAGAATGAGGAAGTGGAAGAGGATCTCATGGACTCAGGAGGTAGCTGGAATCCCAGACCCCCAGTGAGACTTCCTTATCAGTAAAAGCAGCCCAGTACCTGTGTTGTGGAGGAAGGGGACAGACCCTTGTTGAAATCTGCAATTCCCTCCCAATGCGAAGCCAATTCTTGTCAGCTCTCAGCCATTTACCATCCTTCACCCTACCTATCTTTGTCTCTAAATCTGTAACCAGAGTCAGACCCAAGCATGCTCCAGGAGGCTGACAAGAGAATTAAGCCAGGAAGGGGAGACATCCATAACAAAGAATTAGAGGACTTTGTTAACTTCTGTCATCAAAATCCTGGAGAATATATGTAGAAATGAATTCTGATGAGATGCTTCCCAACCAAAGGGGGAGAAATCCAATGCAAAATCCAATAAGCTTATTGATAAGGCTGGGTTTTCCGGAGATCCTGGAGTCAGCATACTAGTTTCAGCAACTGAGAATCATTTCAATTTTTAGCTTGAGTAGTTGACCAACAAAAGCTGGTTTCAATAGCAGCTCCCATCAAATGAAACTGATGAGCTACGACTCTTTTGTAAGCAGGTAGAGGAAGGAATTCAAAGAGTGAGGAACCCTGGAGTGAACTTATCCTGTGTAATCTGTCAGCCACCAGGAAGGCACAGGGGACCTTCCCTTTGCAGTACCTTGAGAAATAAAACAGCTGACAGGGGGCCCTGGATCTTTGAAGAGCTCTTTAGTGACTGTTCTCTGAAGGACAGAATTGCTTATGGAGATGTTGTCGCTGAAATGGGATTACTGATTTCAATGGCAAGATGAGGGGGGTTGAAGAGGTCCCTTCCAAATGCAAACTGAGCATTTGGAGTTTACCTGCTAAACGATGGGCGGGGGCAGGGCCCATAATGAAAGATAAGTTGCTGCCTTTACACCCCTGTCCTTAAAAAGAGAGACAATAGCTGATATCTGTTGAATACTTAATGCAACGATCACTGAATCCTCCTAACACTATGACGTAGGACTCTCATGTTCTCCATTTTACAGGGGAGCAAAGTGAATCATGAAGGTTAAGAACTTTGCCCAGGATCTTACAGATACTAAGTTGTGGAGCTAGGATGCTCTCCCAGGGCAGTGTGGCTCCGGAGGCCATGCTGTACCACAGGAATGTTTGATTTTGGAGGCAACCTTTGCCCAGAGGTGGATTTGCCATGAGGCTATTGAAGCTTAAGCTTCGAGACCCTCTTCTGCATGGACCCCCTCCGAGGCCCTGGGAGGGCCCTGGAGATGTACTTACATGGGCATATGTTGTAAAATTTGCAAAAACGAATATTTTAACTGCAGTTCGTTATGACTGCTGTCTTTTTACTCTGGCTTCCGGATCTCATGTACCCTCGAGTCAGGTGACTTTGGAGGGGCTGTGTGCATGGCTGGGATCTGGCTAAGGGGAAGTTGAGTTGGGGATTCACGTGGATTAGTTTAATGGGATACATTTGTGTGGTTTACAGCCGCTCTGCCGACTGACCTATGTCGACTGAGAAAAATTGCGCAACCTAAAAGTTGAGAGTTATGTTTTATTCGGCAGACGTTCTGAGGACTTCAAGCCCAGGAGACAGGACTCTCAGATCACTCTGAGGAACTGCTCCAAAGGGGCAAGGAGGGGGGAGCCAGGATCTATGGAGTTTTTGCAACAAAGACCAGGTAGTCGGAACATCAAAAGATTACTGTTAATTAAAGAAAGCCAGATATCTCAAGTTAAGGAGTTTAGCACTTTTCTATGGGAAGATGCAAGAGTCCGGGCTCACTGAAATCGTTCCTTTGATGTGCACCTCAGCTCTCTGGGGCCAGTATCCTGTGTTTTCTCATCCTGAGTCTCCTCAGGGTGCACTGTCGGGGATGGCTGCAGCGGCTGACTGCTAGATGGGCTTGGCAGTGGACAGCCCGTTTGTCTCCATCCTGAGTTCCCTCAGGGCTCACTGTCCGGGCGGCTGTAATGTGATGGCTTGACGGCTGCAACATCCTTTGTTTACTGATATGGAAGGCAATATTTTTCACTCACACCTAGTATGGTGAAACTGACACTACTATCCTGGTTTTAAGCCATAGATAGGGCCAGAGGTTCTACCAGCCTATGAACATACATGATGGACCCCGGTCCAGGAAGTACATGGGATGTAGAGGGAACCAGGGTTTAAAGTGGAGCCAGATCTCCATAGGGAGGTAGAAGCTCGTCTATGGAAAATTCTTCAGTCATCAGATGTGTAATAATTAGAAGTAGAGGATTCAGTTTTCATAGAGGTTTGGTCAAAAATGGAAAGTTCACTTTTGTTAGGCATATACTTAATAACTCAATATATATAATCAGAAATGTACCCTAAACAACGTATAGTTTATCAGAATTCCTATGCTTGTCGGGTATAACTTGGGAAGTCTGTGTGTGAAGACGTTATGTTTAATGCAGCATCGTCTGCCTGAGACAAACAGGTGAAGAAGATTTATCTACCAGCCTGCATCCCCCTCGCCATCCTCCCTGGTCAAGGGTTGCCCCACAGGCTGGAACTTCCTCAGACGTTCCAGGGCTGGGTGTGAGGCAGGTCGTTGAACAAGTCCCTGCAGGAGACCCAACAGAGGCAGAGAAGCCCAGACAGAAAGTAGGCGATACACAATGGCCCTGCCTTCAGGTGACTCACAGCAACAGCGGGAAGAAACAAGTGGACTCACGTGGAGTCCAGCAGATGCCCCACATACCGGCCCACAAACTTCAAAGCTTATATTATACAAAATCAATCCCCGCATAAGGAAATTGAAAGGCCCCCAAATCTTAATTCCCCATGGAATTAAGAAAGAAACTTGATAAAAGTTTTCCTAAATTTGACAACAATCCTGAAAATTAAACCAAAAAGTTTTTTCTAAATTACCAATAGTAAAAAAAAAAAAATTGATCAACCATGCAGAAGAAAACAATGAATTCTTTCCTTCTTTTTTGTTTAGAAAATATTAGTCATAAAAGTGTGTGTAGCCAAAAACCTTGGGAAAAATATTATAGAGGTGGATTAGGCATTAACTAATAAAATATGTTTTTTTGAATTTTCTGATATTTGTGATGTTTACCAGCTTTCTAAAAACTGCAATTTGTATAATGTTCGTACCTAATATATTCGTAATTTTTTTTTTTTTTTTTTTCTTTTTTTTTTTGCGGTATGCGGGCCTCTCACTGCTGTGGCCTCTCCCGTTGCAGAGCACAGGCTCCGGACGCACAGGTTCAGCAGCCATGGCTCACGGGCCCAGCCGCTCCGCGGCATGTGGGATCCTCCCAGACCGGGACACGAACCCATGTCCCCTGCATCGGCAGGCGGACTCTCAACCACTGCGCCACCAGGGAAGCCCTATATTCGTAATTTTGTACTATTTTTCATAAAGAGGTTTCTTCCAAGGTTTTTAAGTGCAGGTCCCACAAAATCTGGATCTGCTTCTGTGTAGGTCACATCTGGGGGCTCTGAAAGCCTGCCAGCTTTGGGTGCCCAGGACAAGAGAGGGCTTTCCGGCTGAACCAGACCAGAGCACAAACATGGGAACACACAGTAGTGCTCACGGGTCAGCGTATCCAGGGCTGTATCTTAGAGGAAGTTGCGCCATTGTTTTATTAAGAATTTCTAACGCAGCACCTGAGATTCTACCAACAGCACAAAATCTATCTTTTGTGGACCAGCTGAGAACCTACCTAGCATTTTCAATATTGTTTTTTATGAACAAATGTACTCTAAGTCTTCCCTAAATCGCTTACAAACCCAGCTTTGAACCATAGGCTGTTTGTCTATGACTGTGTGTAGGTACACACACACACTCACACACACTTCCATATGTTAACTCATCTCGCTTTGCTCTTTTTTAAATATATTTATTTACTTATTTAATTTTTGGCTGCTTTGGGTCTTTGTTGCTGCGCGCAGGCTTTTATCTAGTTGTGGTGAGCAGGGACTATCTTCCTTGCAGCGTGCAGGCTTCTCATTGCAGTGACTTCTCTTGCTGCAGAGCACGGGCTCTAGGTGCGCGGGCTCAGTAGTTGTGGTGCACGGTTAGTTGCTCTGCGCCATGTGGGATCTTCCCAGACTAGGGCTCGAACCCGTGTCCCCTGCATCGGCAGGCAGACTCTCAACCACTGCGCCACCAGGGAAGCCCAATACGTTTCATTTTTCAAGGCATTTCTTGTAGAGAGGTATAACTGATATGCATTTGTAATCACTGGAAACCTCATAAAGTCTAGCTCCTTTCTGAATAGATTTCAGCAATAAAGGGAGCGCCGTGGGTTTAGGGGCTCTTTTGCCAGGGTCTATGTGATAACAGGAACTTCTTTTAGGACTGCAGTTATGTACATATAACTTTTGTTGAATAGGATTGTCTGTAGGGTGTAGATCAGGAATCAGCACAATTTTTCTCTAAGGGGCTACATAGTAGATATTTTAGGCTTTTTGGGCCACCCACGGTCTCTGTTCCTCTCCCTCCCCCTGCCTTCCAGAGGCAACCCCCCTTCCTTCTCCTCCTCTTTATCCCATTAAAAATGTACAAATCATTCTTAGCAACAAGGCCAGACAAAAAATAATCTGCAGAATGAATTTGACCAGTGGGTCATCATTTCCGACCCCTGATATAGATTATTATATTTATTTAGGGTAGGTTGAGCTGTGCTCCAGTAACATCTTGAAAATATCAATGGCTTAACACATTTAATATTTATTTCATTTAAATATTTATTTCATTTATTTATTTACCTGGTCATGTGGCCCTCCTCCATTTTATAGCTGTTAGATCTGCACCAGCCATCCTCGAAGGTTGCCTCAGAACAAGGCTGGCATTGGAAGGCAAGTGAAGTCCCCAGGGGACAAAAGTTAAGCGACCCTTACTCTCAGGTTCATGCGGATCTGTCTTGGAAGGGAAAGGGAGATCTGGGGATTTTACAAAGCCTTTATTTTTTAGAACAGTTTTAGATTTACAGAAAAATTGAGAAGATGGTACAGAGAGGTCCCAAAAACCTTATACCCAGTTTCCCCTGTTATCAACATCTTACATGAGTATGGTTTTATTTATTATTACAACATTTATTACAATGAATGAATGAATATTGATACATTATCATCAACTAAAGTCTATATTCACATTTCCTTATTTTTTTTACCTAATATCCTGTTTAAAAAATTCCAGGATCCCACATGACATTTCATTTTCATGTTTGCTTAGGCTTCTCTGGGTTGCAACAATTTCTTAGGCTTTCCTTGTTTTTGATGACCTTGATAGTTTTGAGGAGTACTGGCCATGTATTTTGTAAAATGCCCCTATGTCGGAATTTGGTGTTTTTCTTAGGGTTGGACTGGGTTTATATGTTTTGCAGAGGAAGACCACAGAGGTAAAATGCCATTTTTATCACATCGTATCAAGGGTGCACGCACTCAACATGATTTATCACTATTGATGTTGACCTTGATCACTTAGCTGAGGTAGTGTTTGTCAGGTGTCTCCGCTATAAAATTACTCTTTTTCCCCCTTTTCATGCTATACCCTGGAATGAGTTATGCGCAGCCCACACCTAAGTAGTGGGGAGTTATGCTTCTCCTCCTTGGGGGCGGGGTATATACATAAATTATTTGGAATTCTTCTGCACAGGAGGCTTCGCTCTTCTCTCCCATTTATTAATTTATTCAATACTTCATTTATATAAGTATGGACTCTTTTTTAAATTAATTAATTAATTTTTGGCTGCGTTGGGTCTTTGTTGCTGCCCACGGGCTTTCTCTGGTTGCGGTGAGCGGGGGGCTACTCCTCGTTGCGGTGCGCGGGCTTCTCACTGCGATGGCTTCTTTTGTTGCGGAGCACGGGCTCTAGGCGCACGGGCTTCAGTAGTTGTGGCTCACGGGCTGTAGAGTGCAGGCTCAGTAGTTGTGGCGCGCAGCCTTAGTTGCTCTGTGGCATGTGGGATCTTCCCGGACCAGGGATCAAACCCGTGTCCCCTGCATTGGCAGGTGTATTCTTAACCACTGCGCCACCAGGGAAGTCCTATAAGTATGGACTCTTGATGTTTGCTTTATGTTTTGGGTTATAATTCAGTACTTCCTTATTTATTTTGTGACTCAAATTATTCCAGCTTTGGCCATTGGGACTATTTCAGTTGGCTTTTGTGTCCCTTTGACATAAGTAAGCACTTCCTTACTTTTTGGTACAACAATATTCTTCAGGTTCATATTTTCTGCCCCAATCCTAGAATCAGCCATTTCTCCAAGGAGCCCTGGTTCCTTTTATTGGAGAAACCAAGATTTGGGTGTTAGGTGTACGCATTGCTAATGGGGTGTCCTTGTTTCTACAACACACAAGTTTTAAGGGCTTGGTGTAGCAGAGGCTTCAGAGCATGGTCCAGAGAGTAGAAGCATATCCTCATTTGAGAGCTTGTTAGAAATGCACAGTTGCAGGCCCCAGACCTACTGAATTCATATCTACAGCTTAACAAGAATGCCAGATGGTTCGTATGGACATTTGAGGTTGAGGAGCGCTGGCCAGAGCTCAGTCCCACAGACCCAACTGCAAGGGAAGGTGGAAATGGGAGCCCAGGGAGAGAAAATAATGTGGTAAACATATTGCGTTGTCTCTATGACAACCAAGCACTTGAGTATTTGCTCAATATTGGTGAGTTGCTTGGATAACTTATGCTTAAAGCACCTGGTTTATTTTTGTTTTTGTTCTTCCACTATATTATTTTCTTACATAAAACATTTGTTCTCTTATTCAAATATTTATTTATCAAGTACCTACTACTTTTCTGGCACTGTTCTGAGTACTAGGGTTGCGGTGTGAACAAAAAGGTAAACATCCCCACCTCCGTACAGCTTACAATTCATGTGATGGTGAACCGCGCAGCCAAAAATGTATATGGTAGATGTGGGAACTGTTATAAAGAAACATAAGGCAAGTTAAGGGGTGGCGGGGAATGGAGGAGATGGGGAAGGCTGCTGATTTAGGTAGGATGGCTTGGTCACCTAAGCAGAGATTGGAATGAAGTGAACAAGTGAGGCCTGTGACTGCTGGAGACATTCCAGGCAGAGGGAACACTAGGCAGTTGTTCTCTTAAAAACCAAATGACACATTTAGATTCAAATTTTAAATCTCAGCTCCAGAGTCAGGTATCAGAATATTCAGACGTTGAAAACTTTTCGACCTTAGGTTGATTTTTGTTTTTTTTTGTTGTTGTTGTTTTTCCATCAAGATTTTTGACAACATATAGATCCTGCTGTGTTATCACAAGCTCTTTTGTCATCAGTGTATTTGATTTTTAATGTATGTGAAATCTTGATACTCATTTTATAGGCTGTGAAAGACCGTACTTCAGTTACTCTCAAGCTTTTTGATCTTGGGACTCTTTTATATTCTTATAAATTAGTGAGGACCCCAAAGACCTTTTGTTCATATGGGTTACGTCTATAGATATCTACTACAGTATAAATTAAATCCAAGGAAATGTAAACATTTATTATTAATTCATTTAAAAATAAGAACAAAAAAAAATAAAAAATAAAAATAAGAACAGTAAGCCCATTACATATTAACACAAACAACATAATTTTTATGAACATAAGTGTATTTTTCAAAACAAAACCAGAATTTAGTGAGAAGGGTAGCATTGTTCCATGTTTGCGAATCCCTTGGAAGTCTGGCTTAATAGAAGCCAGCTGGATTCTCATGTTAGGAGAGAATGAGAATTCTGTTGCAGTGTCACACTGTTGCAGTGTCACACATCGTGTAGCATCTGGAAAAGTTCATTGTATACCTGTAAGAGATTGAGAGTAAAAAAGGCAAATAACAGTTTAGCCTTATTGCAAAATAGTTTTGACCTCATGGACCCCTTCAAAGAGTCACAGGTACCTCCAGGGGTCCCCAAATCACAGTTTGAGAACCTTTCCCTTATCATATTCTAGCCTCATCCCTCTGCCTTGGGAGAGTCATTTCGCTTTTTTGGCTTGAATTTCTTCATCTTTAAAGTGGACAGAATAACAGTACTTATCTCCCTGGGCGGCTGTGAGGATCGAATGACAGTTCATGGGATGCATTTACAGCCAGGCCTGTACAGAGAAAACCTGAGAGTCATTAGTATGATTTTTAAATATAGAGGTTGATTATGACTATTTTTTTTTTTTACGGTACGCGGGCCTCTCACTGTTGTGGCCTCTCCCGTTGCGGAGCACAGGCTCCGGACGCGCAGGCTCAGCGCCCATGGCTCACGGGCCCAGCTCCTCCGCGGCATGTGGGATCTTCCCAGACCGGGGCACGAACCCGTGTCCCCTGCATTGGCAGGTGGACTCTCAACCACTGCGCCACCAGGGAGGCCCTGATTATGACTATTTTTAATCTGTGATATTGTTCATATAGAGGATTTAATTTCATGCTCTTTCCTTGGTCAGGAATTCACCCCCTACTTAAAATCTTCTTGTAAAAAAATAAGGCACAGAGGTGAAAAGTATTAAACACACACATCTGTTTTCTTTTTTGAAAAAACTTTCTCTTTCAACATATTTTAAGTTCCATTACATATTTTTTTCATATTGATAATCCCTTTGTGATCAGGACCGGGGAAAACACGTGCTCCCACCCCCCAGATGAAACATACTCATACGTGACAATTCCCCACATAGATCTCATTTGCTGTTTACTCTCATCATTGAGCTGAATTCCTTTGAAGTCCAAGAAGAAAACTGCCTTCAACCACTGTAATAATTCCTTAGGGACCATTGACCTTCAACGCTTCTTTCATTTATAACCATTTTGCATGTTGATCTAATTGTCATAAAAGTAGTGTGCATTAAAACTGCCAGCCAGTGGGCTTCCCTGGTGGCGCAGTGGTTGAGATTCCGCCTGCCGATGCAGGGGACACGGGTTCGTGCCCCGGTCCGGGAGGATCCCAAATGCCGCGGAGCGGCTGGGCCCGTGAGCCGTGGCCGCTGAGCCTGCGTGTCCAGAGCCTGTGCTCCGCAACGGGAGAGGCCACAACAGTGAGAGGCCCGCGTACCGCAAAAAAAAAAAACAAAAAAAAACTGTCAGCCAAGAACACGGAACGTTGATTTTTTTCCATGTTCAAATTGCAATGATTCTCTCTTAATTCAGGATGTATGGCATGCATATTCTGTTGTTGTATTTCACTCACAGGAGTTTAAATAAAAAAGCTTCACCTCACTTAAGCAACAGATGTACTATGCATTGCAAAGTTGGACAGTCTTGTAATAACGCTCTTAAATGTAAAAAAACTTCAAATGACAATAATACTAGGTCAATCCAATAAGCATTCACAGCCTCCCCCACACCCACCCTGAAAAGGGGAAGCATTTATGCAACTAATTAGTTTACCATAGTAAGTAATCCACTGACATTTCAAAGAAGCATTCCTAGTGGAACCTGGAGTAAATATTATGTGGCATGTTAAACTATAAATAGGGTGAATAATGGTTCCCCGCCCAGTTTTAAAATGCTATGGAAAATAAGTGAGCTCCATCTGGGTAGAATGGGTGTTACCAGCCCTCTCTACACAAGTGTCCAGTTGCCAGGCTCAGGTTCCCTATGGCTGCCGTGGAAACTTGATGATTCATCTCACTTTCCAGCCTGACTCTACCAGGTAGCTGAAAAAGAGAGTGAGTGTTTCTCTTGGAAAAAAAAAAATGTAGAAGACGAAACAAAACAAAATTTGTAACCGACTCAGAGAGGTGGATTCCATCTCATTTTGAGTGAGTGGAGAAAACAGGGCTTTCTACATAAGCGAATTTTGCGGCCACTTGCAACTTGAATGATTTGAGGAATTTTGATAAGAAAATCATGTAAGGCTCCACATCATTGTATTACGGATGATCTTAGCCTCAGAGTTCTGTGCACTTAGTGATTTTCTTCCAAACTGCACATCACTTGTAGCAAGCATGAAGCCCAGAATAGAAAAGTGAATGATGAAACAGAATCTCTACGTGGAGAAACTTCTCAAGCACACTGGTTTGGGTAAAGCAGAAACATGGGGCTCAATTGAAGGCCTCATTAAGGAGGGAGTGAGGAGAGGGCTAGAAAGGAGAACCAGTATTTTCAGGGCTCACCCAGCAGAGCCAACGAAGCAGCTGCGTGCCAGGATATAAGAGGGGCCCAGAGTTTCTCACTTGTCTCATTCCTGAAATTCCAGCCGTAAGAGCCACACATTCAAATTAAGTCTCTCTGTGGAAAGACCCCATTCCTGTGTGTGACACATATTCATCCGTTAAGTGCATTGATTCAACATTTCCCATGACCTGTGGATTGTTCTAGAAATGTAATGATGCCAGAAACACAAAAAAGTTTTTTATCTCAAGAAGTTCATAGTCTCGTGGAGTAGAGAGAGAGATAACAACAAATGATGCTCTAGGCTGCTATAACGAAATACCAGAGACTGGGTGGCTTAAACAACAGACATTGATTTCTCACAGTTCCGGAGGCTGGAAGTCCCAGTTCAAGGGGCCAGCAGTTTCAGTTCCTGGTGAGGCCTCTCTTCTTGGCTTGCAAATGGACTCCTTCCTTCTGTGTCCTCACATGGCAAAGAAAGAGAGCTCTGGTGTCTCTTCCTCTTCTGACAAGGGCACTGATCCCATCATGAAGGTGTTCAATTAAAAAAAAAAAACAATCAGACGTTCAATTCAAGACATAATTAAGGATGGGAGGAGGGGCATGCCAGTGTATGCTAATAGCCTGGGTGCTATGGTCTGATTGTTTCTCCCCAAACTCATATGTTGAAATCTAAACCTCTAAATACGGTGGTATTAGGAGATGGGGCCTTTGGTAGGAGCTTAGGTCATGAGGGTGGGGCCTTCATGAATGGGGTTTGTGCCCTTATTAAAGTGGCTCCAGAGAGCTCCCTTACCCTTCTGTCATGTGAGGGCACATGAAAATGATCCAGGAAGAGGGCCCTCCCCAGAATGTGACCATGCCTTGATCTTGGACTTCCAGCCTCCAGAACTGTGAGAAATAAATTTCTGTGTTTATAAGCCCCTGGTTGGTGCCTTTTTTTTTTTTTTTTTTTTTTAATAGCAGCCCAAACAGACTAAGAGTCACACCAGTTACAAGGGCCTCCACTGCCCCTCGTGCCTGGGAGGTCCTCAGTGTTTGCCAAAGCCCTTCTCTGAGAGTCAGTCCACGAAATCCCCCAGAATGAGTTTCTTCCTTTGCAATCTGGCCTCTGTTACCCCTAAAGAGATGGCAGGGAGGCTGTAACTAGTATATGACCTCAATTGATGCTCCCAACTTCCAATAGACTCGGAAGAAAAAATATAAAGGGTGACAGCAAAATCATGATAAATGGTCTTCTGCTGGAAGACTACCTCCAAAACTCTTTTCCAGGGCTAACATGCCCCCTGGGCCAAGGCTGCCCCCAAGTCTGTTGCTTCCCTCACATGAAACCTTCCTGGGGTGTGGAGAAGGCTGAGTGTGGTCAGATTCAGGGCCCTGTTGCAGGATGCCCTTGGTAATCCCTGTGCCGGGGAGTTCGTGTCTTCTGCACAGTTACGATTTAACTCCTTGCCTTAGGAGCTGATGGGGCAGGGCTGAAACTCACACGCCCAGTGAACCCTCTGATCAGAGGATCAGGCTTTAATTCTCTGAAGGTGCCTTGGGACGGAGCATCTCCCTGAGGTTGTTCAAGGTGGTGGCTTTAAATCGTTCCGTTTCTGTTTTCTAAGTACATCTGCTTGGGAGAGAGTTCTGGGTGGCAGGGGTGGGCTCAGATACAGACTTCACCCAGGGTTACTCTACACATGGTGTTGTTTTCTTTTTTTAAATAAACTTATTTATTTATTTTTTGGCTGTGTTGGGTCTTTGTTGCTGCGTGCGAGCTTTCTCTAGTTGCGGCGAGCGGGGGCTACTTTTCGTTGCGGTGGCTTCTCTTGTTGCGGAGCACAGGCTCTAGGCGCACGGGCTTCAGTAGTTGTGGCACGCGGGCTCAGTAGTTGTGGCTCACGGGCTCTAGAGTGCAGAGCTCAGTAGTTGTGGCGCACGGGATTAGTTGCTACACGGCATGTGGGATCTTCCCGGACCAGAGCTTGAACCTGTGTCCCCTGCATTGGCAGGCAGATTCTTTTTCTTTTTTTTTTTAATGAATTTATTTGTATTTTATTTATTTTATTTTTGTCTGTGTTCTTTGTTGCTGCTCACGGGCTTTCTTTGGCTGCGGCAAGCAGGGGCTACTCTTCGTTGTGGTGTGCAGGCTTCTCATTGCAGTGGCTTCTCTTGTTGCGGAGCACAGGTTCTAGGTGCGCAGGCTTCAGTAGTTGTGGCACACGGGCTTAGTAGTTGTGGCTCATGGGCTCTAGAGCTCAGGCTCAGTAGTTGTGGTGCACGGGCTTAGTTGCTACACGGCATGTGGGATCTTCCCAGGCCAGGGATCGAACCCGTGTCCCCTGCATTTGGCGGGCAGATTCTTAACTACTGTGCCAACAGGGAAGTCCCCATGTAGTGGTTTTGATAAATACTGCACTCTACCAAGGGCAGGGGCCTTGACGACTGAGGCTGGGGCTGGGGAGCCCTTTTGGTGTCCGGCTCTGGGCTTGTCCCTGCTCCACCAGCCGTTTCGCTCATCACTGCTGTGCTTCCACTCTAGATCCTCTTCCTGCCACTCCAGCCAGGAAGGAGGTGAGGACGGGGGCACCATTTTTCTGGGAATCCTGACCCATAACCTCTCCCTTTGGGATGGATGATGAAGGACAGCCCCTCTTGCCTCCAGAGGATTCCCATCTCAGAATAAAACCCAGATCTCTTGCCATGGCCTCCCAGGTCCTGTGCGCTGTAGCCCTGTGAGTTTCCCCTCCATCACTCCCTCTGTTGCTTAATCCGTGACAGCCCAGCTGGCTTCTTTGTCAGTCGTGGATCCTGGATGGAGTCAGGAGTCATCCTGCCTCAAGGCATTTGTGTTTGGCAAATACCTTGGCGTCCTGGGCAAGCCTTGCTTGTTCAAGTGTTTTATTCAAGGGTCTGCTCCAAGGTCTTATCAGAGACCACCTTACCTGACATAGCACCTTCCCTCCTCCCTGCCTTGCCTCTTACTTGGTACCCTCTTCCTGGCTGTGTTTCCTTTCCTAGCTCTTCCTGCTGTCTGACATATGTTGTGTGTTTGATATGATAGCTAAGTGTGTCTCTCCCATCACCCTACTGCAAGCTCCTTGAGAACAGTTACGTGATCTCCCCAGCGCCTAGAACAGCGTGTGGCATGTTAGGAGGGACGGCCCAAAATATTCTGGAATGTTTGTTGAATAGGCGAGGGCAATTTTCTCAAAAAAGTACTGTCGCTTCCCTGTATGCTCACCTCACCTATGCTCACCTCACCTCTGTTCACAGCCACTCACTGCAGTGAAGCCGCACCCTTGGCTGGATGATGACGTCTTACATTCATGCAGCCCTTTTCAGCTCTATTTGACTTTCTGAAGCAGTTTATGCTACGAAGAGAGTATTACGGACTTCGGAGCCAGATAGGTTTGGCTTTGACCCTATTTCACCGCTTAGCAGCTATGCGCCGCTTAGTAGCTGTGTAATCCTGAGGAGGTTCTTTCACTTCTCTGGGCCACGGTTTCCATTTTAGTTAAGTTAGGATGCTAATACCTCACTCATGGGATTTTTTCCAGGAGGGTTAAGTGAGAGAATATATGTGAGACTCCTGGTCCAGGCTGGGGACCTCATCAGAGCGCAGTAAATGTTGGCTGCATTGCTTGCTTCCCTCCCTCTTCACACTTCCATGACTCCACTGTGCCCTCTGCTCATGTCTAGTCACTTCTTTGTGTCCCTTGCACACTTAACTTTATCCTTTTCTCCACCTCTGGAATGACCGTTGCTCCCCAAGACTGTCCTTAGCCTTGTTCTCTTTTTCTGCTACTGTGTGTCCCCCGGGTTATCTCATCCACACCTAGGACCCCAGCTGCCATCGGTATATTGATGATTTAAAACCCCTCAGGCCCCTCTCAGTCCTCTTTCCTGGGCTCCAGACTCCTAGTTCCACTGTCTTCCGACCTCTCCACCTAGATGGCCTTCTGGCATCTCCAACTTCATACGTTTCAACTCAGCTAATGAACTTCTCTGCTCCCCCAACCACTCTTCCTCAGTCTTAGACAATGGTACCTTCTCGGACGCTCATTGGAAATTGGTGAGTCGATTTTCACTTCTCTCTCTCCTATGTTCTGTATGACTAAGCCCAATCATTTCTTAGGTATTTATTTTTTATTGAAGTATTGTTGATTTACAATATTGTGTTCATTTCTGGTGCACAGCAAAGTGATTCAGTTATACATATATACACACATTCTTTTCCAGTCTTTTCCATTCTGGTTTAATACAGGGTATTGAATATAATTCCCTGTGCTATACAGTAGTACCTTGTTGTTTATCTCTTTTATATATTGTAGTGTGTATCTACTAATCCCAAACTCCTAATTTATCCCCCCCCCTCCGCCACTCCTTTCCTCCTTGTTAACCATAAGTTTGTTTTCTATGTCTGGGAATCTGTTTCTGTTTTGTAAACAAGTTCATTTCTATCATTTTTTTAGATTCCGCATATAAGTGATATCACATGATATTTGTCTTTCTCTTCCTGACTTACTTCACTTAGTATGATAATCTCTGGGTGCATCCAATGCTGCAGATGGCATTATTTCATTCTTTCTTACGGCTGAGTAATATTCCATTGTAAACATGTACCACATCTTCTGTATCCATTCACCTGTAGATATTTAGGTTGCTTCCGTATCTTGGCTATTGTGAGTAGTGCTGCTATGAACATTAGGCTGCACGTATCTTTTCAAATGATAGTTTTCTCCACATATATGCCCAGGAGTGGGATTGTTGGATCATATGTAAGCCCAATAATTTCTAATTTCTAAATATCCTTTAAAACATTTTTACCCTCCCTGCTGCTCCCTTAATTCCAACTCTAATCATTTCTCACCTCCTTTTGACTGCCTGTATTTTCAACTGGTCTCCCCTTCAGAGTACTCTCTTTTCTAAATAATCCTCCAGTGTGAACTTTCTAAAATGGGAATGTGGTCATATTATGTCCAATTAAAAACAAAATCCTTGGATGGTTACCTGGTATCTTCAGGTTCAAGTTCAAACTCTTTGGCATGATAGATGACTTTCCATGAATTGGCCCATTCTCAGCTACACTTGCAGCTGCCCCACCCTGCTGGGTTACGACAAGCCCCCCTGCCCTTGCCCAAGCTCTTCCCTTTGCCGGGAACACCCTCATTTTCCCTTGTCCATTTGGTAAACTCCGCTTAGCCTTGCAGCGCCCAGTATGAACATTACCTCCTCTTTGAAGCTTTGTTGACCTTTCCAAGCTGTGGAAAGTACCAGCCTCCGGAGTCCCTTCCCACCTGCACATACCCTTCTTGTAAGACTTACCACTCTCCACCATAACCCATTGACTTTCCTGTTTCTCGTGCCATCTTACAGACTGGAATGTTGCTGAGGCATTCACCTCTGATTCTGCAGCATTTACCTCAGTAAATAATGGTTGGGTGAGTACAGTACACTGGCTCATCCTTTATCTATCTATCTACCTACCTACCTACCTACCTATCTAAGTTTATTTACTTAAGACATTGAAATATAGTTGATGTACAATATTATGTTAGTTTCAGGTATGCTACATGAAGATCTGACATTTACATGTGCTCGCTCATCCTTTAGCACATTGAAGCTGCTGATAGATTTGGTTTTGCCTTATTCCATTCTGGTCTCCCTATTGCATGTGAACTGGTTCTAGACTTGTTTCAGGCTTCAGTTTTTTTTTTTTTAGAACTAGCTTGGTTTTTCTCCTGAATCACATTGGAGGGCATACATTGGACTAATTCATCTGTAAGTTCCTCTCAGACTCTGATGTTATAATCACATCTAGTGGGAATAGAAACTAGGAACCCCAGAGTCCTGTCCCAGCTCTGCCACTAAGCAGCTCGGACAAGTCAGTTAGCCTTGAGCTTTGATTGTCTCTTTTGTAAAATGGAAGAATATTCTTCTACATGTTTTTGAAGATGAACCAAGTACTGAAAGTCTCAAATGCAAGGCAACCTCTTTAGGGTGTTATGCCACATATTCCTACATTTTATACCATCTCGAAATAAAGAGGGACACGTGTCGCGTGGCTGCCTGGTCTTGCTATTTTGAACCAGGAGAGGCCGTATCAAAAATTGTGGGTGAAGTCGTGAGGAAATAACGCAGAGTCCTTAAATAACCCAGAGCATTCAGAACATACCAAAAGACTCTCTCGGAGAAGTGGTCTAAGAATCCCTCTTTTGAACCTGGACAGGCTGACATGGAATTTTCCGGGGTGGAGTTGTGATGACTGGGATGTGTCTGCCTCATTGGGTCTCTGTGAGCTCTGTGCTGGATGAGTTCAGGGTGTTGCCCTGGAATATTCTGCTGACGTCCTCTTCTGAGGCCATTGATGATCACAGATGAAGATGTCTCTGTTGTGATTTAGAAATCCTGGAAGCCCCCAAAGAATGCTCCAAACACAGAAGCTGTCTTGTGTAACAGCTACAGAAATGAACAGAGGGGGCAGGAGACAAGAGCAGGGATGGAGCCTGTATGTGGATAAACCAGTCTGTTTGCATACAGATGGCCAAGAGGCACATGAGGAGCTGCTCAACATCACTAATTATTAGAGAAATGCACGTCAAAACTACAGTGAGGTATCACCTCACACCAGTTAGAATGGGCATCATCAGAACATCTACAAACAACAAATGCTGGAGACGGTGTGGAGAAAAGGGAACCCTCTTGCACTGTTGGTGGGAATGTAAACTGATACAGCCACTATGGAGAACAGTATGGAGAACACTATGGAGAACAGCCTTAAAAAACTAAAAATAGAACTACCATATGACCCAGCAATCCCACTACTGGGCATATACCCTGAGAAAACCATAATTCAAAAAGACACGTGAACTCCAATGTTCACTGCAGCACTATTTACAATAGCCAAGTCATGGAAGCAATATAAATGCCCATTGATAGATGAATGGATAAAGAAGATGTGTTATATATATACAATGGAGTATTACTCAGCCATAAAAAGGAATAAAATTGGGTTATTTGTAGAGATGGGGATGGACCTAGAGACTGTCATACAGCATGAAGTAAGTCAGAAAGAGAAAAACAAATATTGTATATTAACGCATATGTGTGGAACCTAGAAAAATGATACAGATGAACCGGTTTGCAGGGCAGAAATTGAGACACAGATGTAGAGAACAAACGTATGGATGCCAAGGGGGAAAAGCGGCGGGGGGCGGTGGTGGTGGTGGTATGAACTGGGCGATTGGGATTGACATGTGTACACTGAAGTGTATAAAATAGATAACTAATAAAAAAAAAGGGCAATAAAAAAAAACCAGTCTGTTTGAAAAGACTTACTGAGCAACTGTTATGTGTCAGGCTCTCTGTCAAGTTCTGGGAATGCAAAGGTGCATGAGAAATGGCTTGTGCTTGTAGTGGAGGAGCTGGGAGAACCGGTTTGGCATCAGCAGGGTCTGTAGGAGGGGAATGCCCCGAGGCAATGTGGTCCTTTCCTTAGTAGATGAACACCACTGAGCACTGCAGAGATCAGGGACCAGGCTGCCTGGTGTAGGGTGTACAGGAAGCCCGGCCTGGTCCCCGCTCCATGCAGCCCCTTCCCCATAAGTGCGTGACTGACAGGACATCTGTTCTCCTGTCTCTACACCGTGGTGGCCTAGCTGCATCCCAGAGGCTCAGAAGCAGAACCACTTGTGTGGTTTGAGCTTCGAGCCCCCGAGAGAATGGTTGCTCACACATGTGGTCCTCTTTGATCGACACCAAAGACCTTCCCACTTACTACAAATAACTTCCCCTGAAGCCCATATCATTTGACCTTTCACTATTATAGATTCATTCCTTTAGATGATCAATGGAGGATCATTTGAAAAGTGAATAATTCTGCAAATACGAATAATAGCTAACACCTACTGATATTTCCTCCTTGAGACTCTGGTTTAAGTGCTTTACAACTATTAACTCATGTAATTCTCACAACAACCTGATGAGGTAGGTGTTTCTATTTTCCCCATTTTACGTATGAGGAAACGGAAGCACAGAGCTATTCAGTAACTTGTCCAAAGCTGGTCCCACGACTAGAAAGTGGTAGATAGGAGTTTTGAATCCAGGTAGACTGGCTCCAAATTCATGCTATTAATACTGTGCTCTTTTAGAAAGAGCAACATTGAGCCTTATTAGCAATTACTTCTTTAAATGACATTAGCTTATATTTAATAAGTATTTATGGTGTTGCAGACACCACACTAAGTGATTTTTATTATTTATTGTTAATAAAACCCAATAGTGTAGGTACCATTATTATTACCATTTATAGGTGAGGAAAATAAAGATGTAACTTGAGGTCACATAAGCAGGAAATATGGAGCCAGGACTTGAAATCAGGTAGTTGAATTCCAAAGCCCATGTGTCCAACAGGACACTAGACTGTGACGTACAGGTGGGTGGGAGCATGACATGGAACGCCCAGGAGGAAAGTTTCCTCAGGGAGAGAGCGGGCTCTGCAGCATTCCCGGGGAGAAGGGGATGTGGGACAGGATGGAAAACACTGCTTTCCCTCCTCGGTTGTACCTGAGGCTGACTCTGCCCTCTGTTCAGCTGAGAATTTGTGGGAATCATTTTGTCTACTAGAACCTTACTTAATAGACCAAATATTCTATCACTAAACTTTAAAATCAGGAAGGTTAAAGGTCTTCTATCCCAACATCCCACCTAATGCCATACGTAAGTTCCCTGATAGATGCCAACTCTCCCTCTGCTTGTACATCGTCATTCACAGAAGCTCACTGCTCCTCCAGACAACCATTCCTTTATGAATGATGTGAGGAAATAATGAAGAGCCCTTGAACAACCCAGAGCACTCAGAACATTCCAGAAGACCCTCTCAGAGAAGTGGTCTAAGAATCCCTCTTTTGAAACCTACCTCTCGTTGCCAAATTACTGGGCTGAAAATCTGCAGCTCTGTAACATCTATTTCTACCCCTTGGAGCTAGACAAATGGAACTCCTCTGTTCCTGAGCCCATCTCCTCTTCGTTTCATAACAGGTCCCTTCACTCTGTGGGCTCTTGACACACCAACTTTCTTTCAGGCAATCAAAAAGATCTCGCTCTCTGCTGCCGCAGGTCCTTTGCTCATGCAAAGGACCAGCCTTTCCTCTGTCTGGAAGGCTTTCGCCTCTCTTCCGATTCATTTTGTTGATTTAGACTCTTCCTTTCCCTTCAGCTCAGTCATTTTCTCAGGGAAGCCCTCCCTAGTTCCTCTGACTCGGTCAAATCTCCCAGTCATAGACTTTCAGAATATCACTGTCTTAGATGAGGTTCTTCAAAAGCAGAGCCTGAGGCAGGGATGTGTGTACTCATGATTTACTGAGAGCGGGAAGGGAGGGAGGGAGGGAAGGAAGCAAGATAGGGATGGAGAAGTTGCTGCATGTACTGGCTTCAGCCTGACCTGGAGGGGAGCTCTGGAGGGTAGACTGAACTGTAGAGTCTGTCCTACCTTTGGGAAGATGCTGCGGGCTGCTATACTCCCCACGCGTGTACTGGTCGTGGGCTGTAGGGGTGGGTTAACTTCAAGCGCTTCCTGCAGATGTTGTTGGGCATCCTCTTGAGAAGGTTGCACGTTGAGGCTTTAGAGGAAGACTTTGGGGATGGGCTCAGCAGCCCAACAAGTAAAAGGCATCTCAGAGGGCTGGGTGGGGCACCAGCCAGAACCTCGTCTTCGTAGAATTTGCCCAAGTAAAACTTTTACATTTACATGTGTGATGGTTTGATCAAAATCTGTCTCTTCCTTTGGAGCGTAATCTCTTTTTAGAGATTGCATCTTTGTTTGTTCATAAGGTTTCCGTGTGCCAAGCTCAGGGCTTGTAGGTAGATAGTATTCAGTAGGTCCTAGGTGAGTAAATAAATCGACCAACAAAGGAATGGATGAAGCCTGCTTCCTCTCTTGGATGATAACCATCTCTTTTACTTCCTTTTCTATTTATCAGCTTTTGGATGCTTTCGATTCGATTCTGTCCTACGGACTATCTTCCTTTCTGGCTTCCTTGAATTACACTTTCCATCCTAAGAATCCTACATCCTGGTGGTTAACAAGCGAGGGTTTATGGAGACAGTTCCTCGATTGCTTGTTCTCAAGAGTGGGGACCAGCCTGCCTTTGTAACAATGTATAATTGTCAAGAGCCTCAAGGAAAGAGAAGAACACAGCAGATACCATTTAGATCAAGATTCTCTTAATGTTGCTTTCTGGGTATCAGGGGAAACAGTGGTGACATAGTCTTGTTTTTATTCTCTTGGAAAGTTCCATAGCCAACTTCCCATTGACCTTTTGCTATATCTCACTACCTTGCCTTATAGTACTATTTAGATGAATGAAGATTTTTATGAATTCTTGCTAATTTGTCCATGGGCTTATTTAATTAGCCAGATCCCCCTTGTTGCCATATAGCTTGTTGAAGGGTCAGGCCCAGAAGCAATGTGATGAGAGAAGGCTAAGCTTTGGTGGTGGAGAAACTGTTTGGAGCCTGAAAGCTTTTAGAAAGTTGAAGGCACTGATCACTGGGCAAAGGGGCTTCTATCAGATGATAGGAAGTTCAAAGGCACGAGGAGTCTGGCTTAAATCTAGAACTGACTCTGTCTGTTGGACGAGGCATTAGAGTTCTAATGAGTCCTCTGCTTTGCAGAAGTGTGCGTGTGCGTTTCAGTTAGTCAGAAATATTGGCTGGGGTCTACTATCATCGAAGCATTGTTCTGGGCCCTGGGAATATAACAATGAATGAGATGACAAAGTCCCTGCCCTCAAGGAGAATGCGGGTGTGTGTGTGTGTGTGTGTGTGTGTGTGTGCGCGCGCGTGTGCGCGCGCGTGCACGCGCACATATCCAACCCTGAGATTTGCAGCTCTCTAAGTCTGCACCCGAAACACGCATGCTCATCTGACTTTCCACAACCTCTCCTTCCACATGTCAGAGCAGCATGGTGTCTGGGACACAGCACGAGGCCAGGCGTGAAAAGAGCTGGTATCCGTCCTTGGGTCTGTATGGCCCAGCTGGGTCACCTTGGGAACTGTACTTCACCTCCCCGAGCCTCAGCTTCTTCATTTATGAACAGAAGGCTTGGAACAAATGGCCTGCAGCTGTAGAATTCTATGGATATATTTACTGTGGGTCTAACTATGTGTTGGGTACCTTTGTGGTATCATTGGAGTTCATTTTCTCATTGAATTCTCTGCGGAGCTGGAATCCATTCCTTTGATTTATAGATGAGGAAACTGAAGCCAGAGAAGTTGAGTTACTTGCCCAAAGTCACTCAGCAAATTAGTGTTAGAGCCAGGATTAGACCCATTAGACCCAACTCCACATTCAGTGGTATTTAACGTCGGCACGGCTGACCCTGCTCCATTGCTCAGCCCTCACCTCATCCTTACATCTGCTTCTCACCCCACTCGTGTGCCTGCTGTCATCAGGGACTGCAAGGTGGGTGGCTTTGGTGGGGAACCAGGAGACAGAAATCCCATCAGGACTGGCTCCGACACTCCCACTGTCATCCTGTTTTCCATGCCTGTCTCTGCGGCTTATTCCATGCTTGTACCAGCGGATCAGAGCATCAGCGGGGAAGGGAGAGCCCCAGGTAGGGACACTGAGCACATGGGAACAGGATTTAGTGTTGTAAGCGAATCTGACACATGCTCAGTGATGTGCACAATAGTTATATTCTATAGTAATGAAGAATAAATATTACATCGTAACATAAATCTGATTAGCGTTAAATTTTAAAGGTCAAGCTAAGCACTGGTCATTTTAGAAAAAGACTTGGCCACAACAGGAAAGTCTTCACATTCAACTTTCCCCCCAGATTACTCTTGTCCCAGCTCTCACCTTTCCTGATTGTGTGTCCTTGGGCAGTGGTTCATTCAGCTCACTGACCAGCAGTTTCATGACCTATCAAAGGGGCACAATAATACTATTTCCTAGGGTTTTGGTAAAGATTAGATAATGTCTGTGGAAGCACTTTGTAAACGGCAAAGTGCCAAACAAATGTTAATTATTGTGGTGGACGTTGTGCCATCCTGGTGGCTGGGAATGTAAGAAAGAAGGTACAGGCCTGGCCTGTGAAATGCTGTCCTCTGGAAGCCCTGTGCCTGCATCCCAGCTGCCTTTGACTTGAGTGTTCCCGTTGCCTCACGTTACATATTTTCCTATTTCTATCACTTCCCTTGGTTAATGGTACCCAAAGAGCAGATTGAGTTGATTTAAGGGAATACCTTTCCTCCCGCGCAAAACTTCAATCTCCTAATGTAGATTTTCCTAACAGCAGCATTCGTTTGTCAGCGACCAAGGGCACAGCACCGAAGCACAAGCAGAGTAGATGCTGGTGTGGGCTGCTGACAGGGAGGAGAAGCCCCCAGGGTGGCCTGGCCCAGGAGATTAGGAGCGAGGGACCTTGCCGGCCTTTGCCCAGATGTAAGGAGTGAGTGTAGCAGAGACTGGCCACTGGCCACTCATAGCAACCTTCCTTCTTCCATTATGCAGACAGCGCTCAGTCTGAGCTGAGCACATGACTGCCAAGCTCTGTTAGATGTGGCTTTGCGAATAAGTTCTGTGATGTGAGCAGAAGTGATGCTGTGTGCAACTTCTGGGCTGTGCCCTTAAAGGGATGAAGTCTTTTTTTTAATTTTTATTTTATTGGAGTATAGTTGATTTACAATGTTGTGTTAGTTTCAGGTGTACAGCAGTGATTCAGTTATACATATATTCATTCTTTTTCATATTCTTTTCTCATATACGTTATCACAGAATATTGAGTAGAGTTCCCTGTGCTCTCCAGTAGGTCCTTGTTGGTTATCGATCTATATAGTAGTGTGTGTATGTTAATCCCAAACTCCTGATTTATCTCCTCCCCGCCACAGACGTTTCCCCTTTGGTAACCATAAGTTTGTTTTTGATATCTGTAAGTCTGTTTCTGTTTTGTAAATAAGTTCTTTTATAGCAGTCCTACTCCTGGGCATATATCCAGATAAAACCATAATTCGAAAAGATATGTGTGCCCCAATGTTCATTGCAGCACTATTTGCAATAGCCAGGACATGGAAGCAACCTAAATGTCCATTGACAGAGGAATAGATAAAGAAGATGTGGTCCATATATACAGTGGAATATTACTCAGCCGTAAAAAATGATATGATGCCATTTGCAGCAACATGGATGGACCTAGAGATTATCATACTAAGTCAGTCAGACAAAGACAAATATCATACGATATTACTCATGTGTGGAATCTAATTTAAAAAGGACACAAAGGGACGAGGTCTTTACTCAGTCTCCTCCCCTTTCTGTAGGCTGGAATGTTGGCATCATGGCTGGAGCTGTAACAGTGAACTTGGACTATACAATGGAAACTGCCTGCTGAGAATGGCAGAACAACAAGATCAAAAGAGCCAGTGTTGCCAACACCATAGAGACATCGTGACTAGTAATGGATTGCTTACACTTGGCCCATCACATGAGGGAGAAATATATCCTATTTTGTTTAAGCCTCTGTTATTTTAGCATTTGTTATAGCGACTGTCTCTTAGGCAGTCCAGTGAGAAAGGGTATTTTGTGCCCTGGTAAGGACAGACATCTCCATGCATCATGGGAACCATTGGATGAGGTCGTTGTAATTTAGCGGAATGAGCTTGGGTGTTGATACTGAAAGGCTATTTTGGTGTTGCCGCATAATAATTGTTGGGGGGCTTCCCTGGTGGTGCAGTGGTTGAGAGTCCGCCTGCCGATGCAGGGGTCGCGGGTTCGTGCCCCGGTCCAGGAGGATCCCACGTGCCGTGGAGCGGCTGGGCCCGTGAGCCATGGGCGCTGAGCCTGCGCGTCCGGAGCCTGTGCTCTGCAACGGGAAAGGCCACAACAGTGAGAGGCCCGCGTACCACAAAAAAAAAAAAAAAAAATTGTTGGGGACGTTATTAACCTCTCTGTGTCTGTTTCCTCATCTGTAAAATAATAATAATAATAGACATCATGGTACCAGCTTCTCACATTTTATTGAGCACATAGCTTGGTTCAGGTGCCACACGTTGTTTGGCTTAAGTGAAATAAGAGAGTCTTAAGTAAACAGAATACAAATGTTAGTTATTTTAAACTTTGTTATATGTCTATAAGCATTATTATTTAATTTTTCCCATGCTGATTTCTTGTTTATTTCAACAGCTTATGGGCATTGACCATTTCTGAGACTTTGAATCCCCCAAAAGACCTAGTTCAAAATTGAGCACATAATAGATACTTAGTGAATATGTGTTGAACGCATAGCTTTTTGTTTTAATTATTTTTTTTGCAGTATAGTTGCTTTATGATGTGTTAGTTTCTACTGTACAGCAAAGTGAATCAGCTGTATGTATACATAGATCCCCCCTGTTTTTGGACTTCCTTCCCATTTAGGTCACCACAGAGCACTGAGTAGTGTTCCCTGAGCTATACAGTAGGTTCTCATTAGTTATCTATTTTATATATAGTATCAATAGTGTATATACGGCATAGCTTATTTTTAAGTGGGATACTTCTATTCACGGTGACATTTTATCTTGATTAAAAACATTTAATTGTTATATACATAACATAAAATTTACTGTTTTAATCATTTTTAAGTGTACAATTCAGTGGCATTAAGTACATTCACCATTGCTGCTATCTATTTCCAGAATTTTTCCATCATTCTAAATAGAAACTTCGTACCCACTAAACAATAACTCCTCATTTCTCCCCTCCTCCAAGTCCCTGGTGAACTACTCTACTTTCTGTCGCTATGATATTGCCTATTCTGGGTACCCCATATAAGTGGGATCGTACAGCATTTGTCCATTTGTGTCTGGTTTATTTCACTCAGCATAAGTTATCTCAAAGTTCATCCTGTTATAGCACATGTCAGAATTTCATTCCTTTTTAAAGCTGAGTAATATTCTATTGCCTGTATATACCACATTTTGCTTATCCATTCTTACATTGACGGACACTTGGGTTGTTTCCACCATTTGGCTGTTGTGAATAATACTGCTGTGAACATGGGTGTGCAAGTCTTAATTTGATGTTAAAGCAGCAACTTGGGCCTCACATCTGGAATGGACACCCGTGTTTCTGTGGGGCAGTGCAGCAGTGGGACGCAGCTCCAGTGTTTCTGTCGGAGGCGTGCTTGGGATATCGGAAGGGTCTTGTGTATGCCTAGTTACGACATCTAGTCCCTGGCAGAGCTATGAGAATGTCCACAGTTTGTGGCCATCTCCTTACTGGGCACGGAAGGCCTCTAAGGGACAGGGAGAACACAGGGAGGGTGATATCGGCGTGGATGGGCACAACATGTGTTTGTGCAGGTGGATCTCTTCCTGTCCATTCCTGGATATGACATGTCCAACCTGCTCTGGGCCGACTGGCTGAAGGTGCGCATCGATTTGCTGAAGAATCAGAGGTTGGTGTCTCGGAGCCAGAGGTCAGGCTTCCATATCCTGGGGCTGTAAGTGCTGTATGTGTTTGGCTGATAAGCCTTTGGTTGTTGGCCGTCTGCTGTACAAGCAGAAGCTGATGACTCTGAAGGCATGTTACGGCAGAAGAATGCGCGGGGAATGTGGCCATTACTCCCACTCCAGAGAAATGCAATCAGGAGGATTCTTACTTAGGTCATGTAGCTCCGAAGACACAGCTCCCCAGGCCTGCAGGTTTTATACCAGCTGCCAATGAATTCTCCAATCTGTGTCAACAGAGAACGCACTGCACGGCCCTGAAGGCTCTCCCATTGATCCTGCCGTCTGTGAGATCAGATTCCAGGATGATGGGCTGTTGAACGTCTTTGAGTCTCAGACGAAGTCAGATGAGGACAGTACAGGCAGGTGTTCTCATATGACCTTGGTTTTGGGATCTGTCCCTTTGGGTTTCAATCATTCGGTAAAAATTCAGATCCTTTCATGCGCTGTGGTTGTAAACGGTTTGTGTTTACTGCTTGCTAGACGGTGTAAAAGACCTTCATCAGATGCACTAAGAAAAATAAGGATGTTGGGTTGTTAGGAAACAAAGGACTTAAATTTCATTTTTTGGTTAACTGTAGAAATGAAAGAGTTTATGGAACACTATAGCTCTAAACCCAGTGCCTGAGCTGCAGTGCCCTCATTTTTGTTGCTTGCTGGGTTTCTAAAGATTTAACTAGTTCCCTCTCTTTCTCTCTCTCTCTTTTAAAAATTAAACTGTAGTTGATGTACATTATTATATAAGTTACAGGGGTACAATATGGTGATTCACAAATTTTAAAGGTTCTACTCCATTTATAGTTATTATAAAATATTGGCTATATTCCCCACATTATACAATATATCCTTGTAGCTTTCTTTTTGTGGTACGCGGGCCTCTCACTGTTGTGGCCTCTCCCGTTGCAGAGCACAGGCTCCGGACGCGCAGGCTCAGCGGCCAAGGCTCACGGGCCTAGCCGCTCCGCGGCATGTGGGATCCTCCCGGACTGGGGCACGAACCCGCATCCCCTGCATTGGCAGGCGGACTCTCAACCACTGCGCCACCAGGGAAGCCCCTTGTAGCTTATTTTATACCTAACAGTTTGTGCCCCTTAATCCCCTACTCCTACGTTGCCCGCCCCCCACCCCCACCCCGCCTATCTCATGTTTCCCTCTCTCTTTTCTAATTGCAAAAGAAATATCTGCATATTGCCTTAGCCTAGGAAACAAGAGCTTGAATGAAAGTGCTGTTGCGTCATTGGGAGGTACAATGCCAAGGTGGCCAGAGTGAGGGAATTGGAATTGCGAGGCTGGGAGGAATGGGAGGCAGATATAAGGTGGGGCGTTACTTCACGTAGACACAGAAGGTGGCTGCTGCTTCACGGATGCATCTAGCCAGTTTCTCAGCCCCGTGTGCTGGCTCTGGACGAGATGTGCAGAAGTGCCATACCCTGGAGCAGTGTCTCGGGGGGTGAGTGAGGAATAAATGTATTTGTTGGCTGCCTCCCATCTCCTGTGTTTCCATACGGTGAAGTTCACCTGCAGGACATTATTTCCCCTGCACTCCCAGGTTGCCCCCCCGCCCCCTTAGCGGCTGCAGAGAAGTCAGACCCCAGGGTGTGGTACTTCATCTGAAGCAGTGGGAGGAGCCAGAGATGCTGGCCATTTACTTCACCTGGTGGAACCAGTGTGTTACAAGGGCAGCAGGTGAGTGGGGCAAGCATCAGAGGTCTAGGAGAGAGCTGAAGCTAGAGAATCCAAGGCAGCCCCTAAGATGTGTCGATACAGACATGGCAAACATTGAAGCAATACTAAAGAGTATTAATAAGTTTCCCTTCCATTGCAGACCTTCAAGTCACTGTCTGTAGTTTGCCACAATATCCCACGTGTACCAAACTCTCATGTATGTTGATAAGATTGTATTTTGATGCTCGTAGCAAACCCCCCACATATGTGGCTTAAACAAGATGGAGGTTTATTTATAAAAGAGGAAGCCGGGAAGGCAGACCAATGGCAGCTTCCTGGTTATCATTCTGTTCCATTGTGTGTAGCATGGCTTCTATCCTCAAAGTTGCTTTATGTTTTCAAAATAGTTACTGGAGCTCCTCCAGCCAGTTCCAGGCCAAAAGGAAAAAGAAAGAACAAAAAGGTGTGCTCTCCTAGCTGAGTGAACCGCATTTAAGGAGCTTTCTCAGAGGCCTAGCCTAATAACGTCCACTTATGTCTCATTGGCCATCCCTAACTGCAAAGGAGCTGGGAAATAAGGCCTCTTGGCAGGTACCCTGCAGCCCGGAATAAAATCAGGGTTCATTTAGTAAGAATAAAGGAAAGAATGAGTACTGGGTAGACAGCTAGCAGCTTCATTTTACACAAATCCAACACCTTGCTTATAAAAATTTAATGCATCTTGGGTATTGCTCCGAAGTAATGCATGTAAACTCACTTCATTAATTTGAATACCTGCATTGTATTCTGTTGTGTTGAAATACTCAAATTGACTTAACATGTCCTCTGTGGGTAGATATTTAAATTATTTCCAATATTTTGGCTATTATAAACTGTGCTGCAGTTAACATCCTTCTACATATGTATTTACTCATTATTTGAGTATATGTCTCCAGGATAGATTTACAAATGAGGAATGGCTGGGTTAAAAGGGTAACCGTATTTTACATTTTACCATATATTGTCAAATAGCTTTCCAAGGTGTTGGCATTAATTTATATTCTACCCCACAGCCTATTGCCTTTCAGATAAGCACTGTGAAAATAATACAGATAACACTGTGTATTATTAACCTTTATGACTTCCTCCAACTTGATAGGTAAAAATGGTATCCCATCAATTTGAGTTTTACTCATTGTGACATTAACTTTTTAATTGATCTTGGATGTTGTCAATTTTACCTGTTTCCTTGTCCTAAAGCAGTTTAGGTCAATGGGTATTCATGTTACTCTTAAGATTCAGAAGGAAAGATTAAAATGTTCAATTTGCAGTCCATTCTAGTGGATTAAAAATTTGTTATACATGTTAAAAAATAACAGTTTTATTGATATATAATTCACATAGCATTAAATTCACCCTTTTAAAGTGTACAATTCAATGGTTTTTAGTATAGTCACAGAGTCGTGACTCTATTATCTAGTATCAGAATATTTTCTTCATCCCCAAAAGAAACCCTGGACCCATTAACAGTCAGCCCCATTCCTTACCTCTCACAGTCACTCATCTACTTTCTGTTTCTGTAGATTTGCCCATTTATCTATTCTGGACATTTCATATTAGTGGAATCATACGGCAAGTGGGCTTTTGTGACTGGATACTATCACCCGGCATAATGTTTTCAAAGTTCATCCACGATGGAGTACGGATCAGTGCTTCATGCTTTATTTTATTTTGGTAAAATATACATAACATAATATTTATCATTTTAATCACTTGTAAGTGTACAATTAAGTGGCATTAAATAATGCATAGTGTTGGTTACCCATCACCACTCTCTATACCCCCAAACTTTTTCATCATCCTCAGGGTCAATTCTGTAACCATTAAACAGTAACTCCCCTTTCTACCTCCCCCAGTCACTGGTAACGTGTCTCTGTCTCTGTGAATGGCTTATTTTGGGTACCCCATATAAATGGAATCACGCAGTAGTTGTCCTTCTGTGTCTAGTTTATTTCACTAGACCATGATTTTGCAAGGTTCATCCATTTTGAGGCATGTATCAAAATTCTGTTCCTTTCTGTGGCTGACTAGTATCCCTTGTGTGTGTATAACACATTTTGTTTATCCATGAATCTGTTGCTAGACAGATTGTTTCTACCTTTTGGCTATTGTGAATAATACTGTTAAGGACGTTGGTTTATAGACGTCTCTTTGAGTTCCTGCTTTCAACCCTTTGGGATATAGACCTAGGAGTGGAGTTGCTAGGTCATAAGGTAGCTCTATGCTTTACTTTCTTAGAAACTACAAACTTTTCCACAGTGGCCACACCATTTTATATTCTCCTCAGCAATGCATGAAGTTTCTAACTTCTCACGTTCTCACCAACACTTGTTATTTTCCATTAAAAAAAAAATTATAGCCATCCTAGTAGGCGCAGGTGTGAAGTGAGGTGTGCATTTTCCTAATGAGTTAATGATGTTGAGTATTTTTTCATGTTCTTATTGATCACTTATATATCTTCTTTGGAGAAGTGTGTATTCGGATCTGTTGCACATTTTTAAATTGGGTTATTTGTCTTTTAATTGTTGAGTTGTAAGAGTTCTTTATCTTTCTGGATAGAAGTCACTTGCAAAATGTATAAAAAAATGTATGATTTGCAAATATTTTCTCCCATCCTGTGGTTTTTTTCCACTTTCTTGATGGTGTCCTTGACGCACAAAAATTTTAAATTTTGATGAAGTCCAAGTTATTTAATTTTTCTTTTGTTGCTTGTGGTTTTGGTATCATATTTAAGAAACCATTGCTTAATCCAAGATCATTAACATTTATTCTCATGTTTTATTCTAAAAGATTAGAGTTTTAGCTCTTATATTAAGTCTCTAATTCATTTTGAGTTAATTTTTATATATGATGTGAGGTTGGGGTGAAACATTTTAAAAATCATCTTTATAAAACAAGAAGTTCTTCATTACATTTAAATGGTGTACATCCTCCCTTAGCTTTAGCTCATTTTCCTTCAGTAGAGAGTTCTTCATTCATTCACGTAGTCAACTAATATTTATTGAGCAACTGCTTTGTGCCAGGCTCCAGTATAGAAGAATGCAAAGGGGAATAAGAACTAGTCTCTATTTTCAATGAGCTGACAGTGGAGAAGGGACACAGACAAGGCAACCAACAATTATTGGATGCTATGGCAATAGGAGGGGCACTTAATTCATCTTGAGAAGGTCGGGGGAATGTTTCTCTGGAGAAATTATGATTGACTTGAGCATTGAAGAATGAGGTCAAGCTTGTCAGGGGGAGAAGTGCAGGGGGAGAGAGATGACGTTCCAGGTAGAGTGAAAGCACATGTGAAGAAAGCCATGGAGCCCATGAGGAACTGTGGTACGTGTGTAGACAGGAGCATGAGGTTGTTATTACCATATTAGGGGTCTGTATTACAATTCTGGCAGCAAAACACAAAGGTGAGTAGACGTTGTTCCTGGAGGCCTTTGTTATTATCCAGATAAGAAGTTATGAGAGGCTCAACTCTCATAATAAGAGGCAGTGGAAGTGAAGCAAGAGGTAGATTCAAGGAATATTTCAGAATATTGAACTGATGAGAGTTGTTGATGGATGAGATTTGTCAGTGAAAAGGAAGAGAGGCTGAGCATTATAGCTCTGGGAAACTGGGGAGACAGGGGTGCAGTTAATTCACTGAAATGATGAATTTACTTAGGGACCTAAGTATGGATTGTAAACATCGACTACATTTTAAGTAAACTTGGGCCAGGTCCAAAGCTTTCAGAAGGCTTCAAAGATGCTTCAGTGTTCTACTCTTCCTTCTAAGCCCAATTCACTTTCTTCAATTTGAGCTCTCGAATAAGGAGTTTCTTATACCATTGCTAACACGTTACTGGATCAGGCTCATGTTCCTTTCCCTCCCTCCCTCCCTCCCTCTTCCCCTAATTCCCTTCCTTTTCCAGTACTCTTTTGCAAGTTTGTATCGAGCTAGCCTATTGCAGGCAGGGGAAAGAAAGAACCCAGGACTTTCCAGCACTGCTTTTTTGCTCCCTCTGCGTGTTGGGGAGCGCATCAGATCCCAGTGGGTACAAAGGAATTTGCTTTCCTGATGGTTCCCTTGGTAAGAGCACTGCATGGAACAAGCAGATGCCTCATAAGGAGGAAAAGCTGTTGTTGGAATAGGAAATGTGGATAATTGGCGTGCTTCCTTCATCTGCCAATGCTGCCCTGAAAACGAGCCTCCACGGAGCACAGCTTTTCCGCAGTGCAGCTGTGGCTCCCAGCACGCAGAGTCTGTTCTTTGGGAATTAGAAACACATTGATCGGAGCTGTAAAAGCTGATGGCTAAAAACAGTCCGATTGCATATGTCATCTGAGAGTTCAGTCGATGGGGCCGTCAGGGTGGTGAGCGAGCCAGCTTTTTGCCGCTGCTTTTGCTTTGCTGTGAACCCACTTTTCAATGGCAAGATTATGGGCACCTGCGCTTCATCCTCAGGCCCGAGAAACCCAGGGGAGCGGGAAGTCAGTGCAGGTTGGTCTCCTTTGCTAGGGTGCAAGCTGTTGGAAGTCAGGGGAGTGGAATTTAATTTTGTATTTCCCGTAGCACCTAGCAGTATTCTTCCAGGAGAAAAGGTAGGTCACGTCATTCCCCCAAGTGCCTTCTGGGAAGGCTGCAGCTTGGCTACATCCTTTGACCCTCTCTTTCCCGGCTCACCCTCAGGTGAGCTTGCGGGACTTGGAGCAGGCCTTTGGGCCACCACTTTTCCGGGATCTCTAGAGACAGCGGACAAAGGACTGCCTTCTCCCTGGTATCTGGGGAGGGCTGAGGGACTAGTTGAAGAGGGGAGAACCTGCTTCGCCTTGGGGTCTGGGACAGACACTGACATTTTATAGCTGCCCAGGAGTGTCAAGTTGGAGAACTCCTGCCTACAGGAGTTCTCTCACCTGGAGGTCCTGATGACCCCGTTGGGAACACCCCCTCCACGAGCCTCAGGTGAGTGGTACTGATTGGCCGGCTTGTTTACCGAAGGCCCACCTTCAGCCCTTACTTGGTTTGCTCGTGTACCAGAGCCCACAACGGCCTGACTCGTCTGCTTGCAGGGCTGGGGTCGGGGTATGGGACACAAAATCAGGAACAGGCCGAGAAAGAACCGCAGCCACTGGATACAAAAGCCAAGGTGGCTCTGTCCAAAGCGAAGCTCTTTCCACAGACAAGGTAAGAAAGAACTTTAACCAAAAAGAATCATGAAAGTTCTTAAGGAGATAAAATTAGACCTTTAAAAAGGCTTTCTGGAACTAAAGGACTCTGGTTTTTGAAGACATTTAATTCAATAGGTGTATTTCGAGCTCTTATTACTGTCTTACAAACCTTATGCCGAGTGCTACGAGGAATACCGTGATGACCGAGATTATCCCTTTGCTCAGGGAGTTTACAGTCTACTGAAGAAAAAGTTATATGTAACTAGACATGGTGCAAAGGAGGGTGACGTGAGAGCTTATATGAAGTAGGAATGAAGTGTTTTTGCACATAGGAGGAGCCGTTAGTTCTAAATGGTAGGTGAGAGAAGCTTCGCGGAGGAAGCACTTTTCCAGCTGGGCGGTGGGAGATGGAAGGGTCGCAGCCTGGGGGAAGGGCGGGCAGGCAGCTCAGTGAATGCAGGGCTCTGGGAGCACCGAGGCCGAGGGGTGTCATGGAGATGAGGTTGGAAGATGGTGAGGAGTCCCATCAGAGGGTCTTGGACGCCATATTAAGAAATTTGAGGGCCATGGTGGTGGACGAACCAAGCAAGACTTGGGCCACCCCTGAGGGGTTTCGCAGGGGTAGAAACAGCGTGAAGGACCCGGACTTGGGCTCAGGCCGCACTCAGGATTCAAGGCCTGTTGTCTCCCTCTCAGCTGGTGGCCCTTCTGTTCTGCCATTGCTGATGTAAAAAGAGACATGTCCTGAGAACTAAGAATCGTATATATAAAGTGTGTTTGGTACATCGTGGCCTCTCGGTGTAGGTCTGCTGCCTTAATAAACAACCCAGGGAGAGGCTTGGGTAGGATAGAGCCAGGTTATAGTCGGTGTATTTGAGGCTGAAAGTAGCTTGTCTGAGTTGCCTGAGCCAGTCAGAAGTCCAGTCCAGATCTGAGCCCAGAGCTCACATTCTGCCCCTTGAATAGCACTGCTCCGTGCAGACAGATGGCCGGCGCAGAGGGGTTTATAACCCGTGTGTGTTGCTGTCTTCGAGGAGTTTACCATCTGGCCTCTTTTAACACGGGAAGTTGGCCCTCGAAGCAGAAGCTGCCTCAGGGCTGTGGTGATGGGGGGGGCTTTCCTGGAGGCAGCCGACCTCCCCGCGGACTTGGCCGAAGAGAGGGAGTTCCAGGGTGGTGGGTGCGCTGAGGTGCTGCCCGGAACCCGCTTTAGGAAGGAGGGACTTACTCCTTCAGCTGTTGCACGTGCTACAGGAAGATGGCCCTCAGCTGTCACCCTCTGGGGATTGCTTCAGCTGAAGAAACTGCCTCACTCACTCAGGGTCCCATCTCCTTCCAGAGGAAGTTCCTGCCCAGTGACTGACCAAGGCCGGGTGATAGACCTGTCCTCTTCCCCAACCTGGGGCAACTTGGAAGGTTAGCTCAGCCCCCGAGCTCTCTGTAGGGTCAGCCCACTGACGTCCTCCTTGGGGCTGCATCACAGCTCAGCCTCTCCCGCTCCTGCTTCTCCTTTCCTGGTCCTTCCACAGGTGCTGACCCTAGAGCATCCCTAGCAGACATCTGCCTGCTAATCCTTGTCTCCGCTGGCTTCTTGGAGAACCCCATCTGTGACATCTGGGTTCAGATGATAACTTGTAGCTTTGGGCTGTAGCTGAGTCTACATGATTCAGATGTTCCCTGGGTGCTGTGTGGTGAGAGGGCAGAGATCAACGTAGAAGGTTGATGGGTCCCAAGAGCCCACCGGTGTGTGCTCTTCTAGGACCTGGGGCCTGTCCCTGACCCCCACCTTCTATCTACCCCCTTAAAGTTCTTGTCTGGGATGGACATATTCCTTAATGCCTGGTGGGACAGAGCTGAGTGTGTGTGGGTGGTAGACAGTGGCTGGTGGGGATGCTCAGGGGCATGGGAGGAGCGTCCAGTGGGGGAGGTACCATCTTCTAAATGCCTTTGCAGCTGCTCTGTCGCATGGAGAGAGGAGCAGAGCGTGGAGAGGATAGTTAGCAGGGACTGGCTGAGAATGGGGTTCCGTGTTGAGTGGGAGGGGAAATTCAAGCCTGGGGAGGATACCTAAGTGGTCTCAGTCTTTCTAACCTGTGCCCACTTTTTGATGGATGTGAAAAAATACCTGCTCGAAAAGATCACTAATATGCAGAATAGAGAACCCAGCACCTGCAAATCTCCAACCAGGAGAGTTCCATTGGGATTGATTTTCTGTCGTTCGAATGATGAAAGAAGCTTTATGCATACAAAATTCTAAGTTGTAAAACTGAGACTCCGCCTCGGAAGCGCTGTCTTAGTAGAGCACAGCAGCCTGAGGTTGTGTTGATATGAAGCTGGAACGTCTGATGGGCTGGGGCTGGGGGTGCCCCATTGATGCTGAGCAGCTCCTGGAACTCAGGGACCCCAGGAATCCTCTTGCACACTAGTGACAGGAGGGCACATGCCTGACAAAATCTCTCCAGGCTGCCTGTCTTGCCTGTGGCTGTACACACACACACACACACACACACACACACACACACACACACACACACTTTCCAGTGAGTTTTCTGAGTGGCTCTCTGCTCCTTCTCTGGCCAAGTTCTCACGGCCAAGTGTTGGCCAGTTGGAAAGTCAAGACCCAGCAGGGGACTGGCTCCCATATACCATCCACTGACAATTCTTCTTCAGATGCCGAGAACCTTGTATTGAAAGGGTCTGGCCTGGTTCCATGAATGCACAGGGGCTTGTTTCCCCGTCTCCTCTCATTTTCAGGGCAGTGAAGGAGCTGGTGTACATTCTCTAATAAGGAGGTCACAGGCTCAGAGCTAAGTTGGAGAAAGCTTTGGCTTTTGTACCTCTGGCGAGTCCTAGCAGCAGCGATAGAAAGGGCAGACTGGGGGCAGAGAGGCCGGTTCGGATGCTCTTGTCATCCATCCGACCAGCCAGTGGTCATGAAGAGCCGAGCTGGAAGGGTGGCAATGAGACTGGGAGAGAGGATCATTGAGACGAGCCGGAGGCAGAGTGGGGGGAGCTCACAGCAGCTCCAACAGAGAGAAGTCCGGTTTCAGCCCCGAGGGAATGGTGGCTGATAAAGCTGTGAAAAGAAACTAGGAAGTTAGTTCTCACAAACCGATGAGACAGTCTTCAAAAATAGACCTGGTTTCAAATTCTAGCTCTGTTCCTACTAGCTGTGTGCAAACCATTGCATAGACAAGTCTGATTTGTTGTTGGTTTTTAATTTGTAAAATCTAGGACGACAATGACCACTTCATAGAGTTTTTTGTTGCAAAGAATAAATGGAGTGAGAAAATACCACGAAGCCTTTACAGTAGGCCAGCACACATCACACTCCGATGGTAGCGACTGGATAGAGTCTGATTAGCACAACTTACGAGGCTGTAGCAGGGAGGTCATCCTGTAGAGGAGAGAGGACAGTTCTAGCTGAGCTGGTTGGGGAAGGGAAGACCCATGGAGGACTCGAGAATTTACACTGGTGTTTCTTGAGGCCTTTGATATTAAAGGGGTTCGACTTTCCCAAGCACAGAAATGAATTGATTTAGAAAACAGTCTCTTATTTTTCAGAGTAGATACAAATGACAAGCATGAATACTGTTGATAATCTCTTTCATACTTTCGTAAGATTGAAATTATTTTCTTTTACTTTCATTATAAGAAAAGCTGAGATTTTTTTTTTTTTTTTTTGCGGTACGCGGGCCTCACTGCTGTGGCCTCTCCCGTTGTGGAGCACAGGCTCCGGACGCGCAGACTCACCGGCCATGGCTCACGGGCCCAGCCGCTCCACAGCATGTGGGATCTTCCCGGACTGGGGCACGAACCCTTGTCCCCTGCATCGGCAGGCTGACTCTCAACCACTGCGCCACCAGGGAAGCCCCTGAGATTTTTTTAAACATATTTATTGGAGTATAATTGCTTTACAGTGGTGTGTTAGTTTCTGCTTTATAACAAAGTGAATCCGTTATACATATACATATGTCCCCATATTTCTTCCCTCTTGCATCTCCCTCCCTCCCACCCTCCCTATCCCACCCCTCTAGGTGGTCACAAAGCACCGAGCTGATCTCCCTGTGCCATGCGGCTGCTTCCCACTAGCTATCTATTTTACATTTGCTAGTGTATATATGTTCATGCCACTCTCTCGCTTTGTCCCAGCTTACCCTTCCCCCACCCCCGTGTCCTCTAGTTTTTCTAGTAGGTCTCTGTCTTTTTTCCCGTCTTGCCCCTAGGTTCCTCATGACCATTTTCTTTTTTTTTTAGATTCCATATATATGTGTTAGCATACGGTATTTGTTTTTCTCTTTCTGACTTCCTTCATTCTGTAAGACAGTCTCTAGGTCCATCCACCTCACTACAAATACCTCAGTTTCGTTCCTTTTTATGGCTGAGTAATATTCCATTGTATATATGTGCCACATCTTCTTCATCCATTCATCTGTTGATGGACACTTAGGTTGCTTCCATGTCCTGGCTATTGTAAATAGAGCTGCAGTGAACATTTTGGTACATGACTCTTTTTGAATTACGGTTTTCTCAGGGTATATGCCCAGTAGTGGGATTGCTGGGTCGTATAGTTCTATTTTTAGTTTTTTAAGGAACCTCCATACTGTTCTCCATAGTGGCTGTATCAATTTGCATTCCTACCAACAGTGCAAGAGGGTTCCCTTTTCTCCACACCCTCTCCACCATTTATTGTTTGTAGATTTTTTGATGATGGCCATTCTGACTGCATTGAGATGATATCTCATTGTAGTTTTGCTTTGCATTTCTCTAATGATTAATGATGTTGAGCATTCTTTCATGTGTCTGTTGGCAATCTGTATATCTTCTTTGGAGAAATGTCTATTTAGGTCTTCTGCCCATTTTTGGATTGGGTTGTTTGTGTTTTTAATATTGAGCTGCATGAGCTGCTTGTAAATTTTGGGGATTAATCCTTTGTCAGTTGCTTCATTTGCAAATATTTTCTCCCATTCTGAGAGTTGTCTTTTCGTCTTGTTTATGGTTTCCTTTGCTGTGCAAAAGCTTTTAAGTTTCATTAGGTCCCATTTGTTTAATTTTGTTTTTATTTCCATTTCTCTAGGAGGTGGGTCTAAAAGGATCTTGCTGTGATTTATGTCATAGAGTGTTCTGCCTATGTTTTCCTCTAAGAGTTTAATGGTGTCTGGCCTTACATTTAGGTCTTTGATCCATTTTGAGTATATTTTTGTGTATGGTGTTAGGGAGGGTTCTAATTTCATTCTTTTACATGTAGCTGTCCAGTTTTCCCAGCACCACTTATTGAAGAGGTTGTCTTTTCTCCATTGTATATTCCTGCCTCCTTTATCAGAGATAAAGTGACCATATGTGTGTGGGTTTGTCTCTGGATTTTCTATCCTGTTCCATTGATCTATATTTCTTTTTGTATGCCAGTACCATACTGTCTTGATTACTGTAGCTTTGTAGTATAGTCTGAAGTCAGGGAGCCTGATTCCTCCGGCTCTGTTTTTCTTTCTCAAGATTGCTTTGGCTGTTCGGGGTCTTTTGTATTTCCATACAAATTGTGAAATTTTTGTTCTAGTTCTGTGAAAAATGCCAGTGGTAGTTTGATAGGGATTGCATTGAATCTGTAGATTGCTTTGGGTAGTAGAGTCATTTTCACAATGTTGATTCTTCCAATCCAAGAACATGGTATATCTCTCCATCTCTTTGTATCATCTTTGATTTCTTTCATCAGTGTCTTATAATTTTCTGCATATAGGTCTTTTGTCTCCTTAGGTAGGTTTATTCCTAGATATTTTATTCTTTTTGTTGCAGTGGTACATGGGAGTGTTTTCTTAATTTCACTTTCAGATTTTTCATCATTAGTATATAGGAATGCAAGAGATTTCTGTGCATTAATTTTGTATCCTGCTACTTTACCAAATTCATTGATTAGCTCTAGTAGTTTTCTGGTAGCACCTTTAGGATTCTCTATTTATAGTATCATGTCATCTGCAAACAGTGACAGCTTTACTTCTTCTTTTCCAATTTGGATTCCTTTTATTTCTTTTTCTTCTCTGATTGCTGTGGCTAAAACTTCCAAAACTATGTTGAATAATGGTGGTGAGAGTGGGCAACCTTGTCTTGTTCCTGATCTTAGTGGAAATGGTTTCAGTTTTTCACCATTGAGGACGATGTTGGCTGTGGGTTTGTCATATATGGCCTTTATTAGGTTGAGGAAAGTTCCCTCTGTGCTTACTTTCTGGAGGGTTTTTATCATAAATGGGTGTTGAATTTTGTCGAAAGCTTTCTCTGCATCTATTGAGATCATCATATGGTTTTTCTCCTTCAGTTTGTTGATATGGTGTATCATGCTGATTGATTTGCATATATTGAAGAATCCTTGCATTCCTGGGATAAACCCCACTTGATCATAGTGTATGATCCTTTAATGTGTTGGATTCTGTTTGCCAGTATTTTGTTGAGGATTTTTGCATCTATGTTCATCAGTGATATTGGCCTGTAGTTTTCTTTCTTTGTAACATCTTTGTCTGGTTTTGGTATCAGAGTGATGGTGGCCTCGTAGAATGAGTTTGGGAGTGTTCCTCCCTCTGTTATATTTTGGAAGAGTTTGAGAAGGATAGGTGTTAGTTTTTCTCTAAATGTTTGATAGAATTCTCCTGTGAAGCCATCTGGTCCTGGGCTTTTGTTTGCTGGAAGATTTTAAATCACAGTTTCAATTTCAGTGCTTCTGATTGGTCTGTTCATATTTTCCATTTCTTCCTGGTTCAGTCTCAGAAGTTTTACATTTCTAAGAATTTGCCCATTTCTTCCAGGTTGTCCATTTTATTGGCATATAGTTGCTTGTAGTAATCTCTCATGATCCTTTGTATTTCTGCAGTGTCAGTTGTTACTTCTCCTTTTCATTTCTAATTCTATTGATTTGAGTCTTCTCCCTTTTTTTCTTGATAAGTCTGGCTAATGGTTTATGAATTTTCTTTATCTTCTCAAAGAACCAGCTTTTAGTTTTATTGATCTTTGCTATCGTTTCCTTCATTTATTTCTGATCTGATCTTTATTATTTCTTTCCTTCTGCTAACTTTGGGGCTTTTTTGCAGCTGAGATTTTTATTTAGCTATTTATTGATTTATAATTGACGTATAACTTTAGTTTCAGGTATACAATATCATGATTTGATGTTTATATGTATTGTGAAATGATCACCACAATATGTCTGGTTAACGTTCATCACCATTAATAGGTACAATTTTTTTTTTCTTCTGAGAACTTTTAAGATTTGTTCTTTGCAACTTTCAAATGTACTATAAGATAGTATTCTTAACTATAGTCACCATGCTGGACATAATATTCCCCATGACTTATTTACTTTATAACTGGAAATTTGTGCTTTTTGACCCTGTTCATTCGTTTTATCCACCTCCACCCCCACCTCTGGTAACCAGAAATCTGGTCTGTTTCTATGAGGCTTTTGTTTTTGTCTTTAAGATTCCACATATAAGTGAGAGCATAAGGTATTTGTCTTTGTCTGGCTTATTTCACTGAGCATAATGCCCTCAAGGTCCATCCGTGATGGTTGCAAATAGTGAGATTTCATTCTTTTTTTACGGCTGAATAATATTCCACTGTATGTATACGTGTATGTATATAGATACCACATCTCTTTATCCATTCATCTGTTGGCAGACAGTTTATTTCCATGTCTTGGCTATTGTAAACAATGCTGCACTTAACATAGGGATGCATATATCTTTGAATTAGTGTTTTTGTTTTCTTTGAATAAATACCCAGATGTGGAATTGGTAGTTTTATTTTTAATTTTTTGAGAAACCTCCATATTTTTTTTCCATAGTGGCTGCACCAATTTACATTCCCCACAATACTTCCCAAGGATTCCCTTTTCTCTACATCCTTGTCGACACTTGTTATTTCTTATCTTTTTGGTAATAGCCATTCTAACAAGTGTGAGGTGATATATCACTGTGGTTTTGATTTGCTTTTCCCTGGTAATTAGTGATATAGAGCATCTTTTCATATACCTGTTGACCATCTGTATGTCATCTTTGGAAAAATGTTGAGATCCTATGCCCATGTTTTAATCAGATTTTTTTTTGCTATTGTGTTGAACTGATATATCTATATATTTTGCATATTAGCCCCTGATCAGATATATGATTTGCACATATTTTTTCTTATCCAGTAGGTTGCCTTTCACTTTGTTGATGGTCTCTTTTGCTGTGCAGAAGCTTTTTAATTGTATGTAGTCCCACTTGTTTATTTTTGCTTTAGGTTTAATTTTTGCCTTTGCTTTTGGTGCCAAAATCAAAAGACCATTGCCAAGACTGATGTCAAGGAGATTACCACCTATGTTTTCTCCCAAGAGTTTTATGATTTCAGGTCTTACATTCAAGTCTTTAATCCATTTTGAGTTAATTTTTGTGGATGGTGTAAGATAGTGGTCCAGTTTCATGCATTTGCCTGTGGCTGTCCAGTTTTCCAAACATCATTTATTGAAGAAACTGCTCTTTCCTCATTGTATATTCTTGGCTTCTTTGTCTCAAATTAATTGACCATATATGCATGGGTTTATTTCTGGGCTCTCTATTCTGTTGCATTTATCTATGTTGCTGATTTTGTGCCATAAAATGCTATTTTGATTACTATAGCTTTATAATATACTTTGAAATCAAGGGGTGTGATGCCTCCAGCTTTGTTTTTCTTTCTCAACATTGCTTTGGCTATTTGGGGTCTTTTGTGGTTCCATACAAATTTGGGGATTGTTTATTTCTGTGAAAAATGCCATAAGAATTTTGATAGGGATTGCATTGAACCTTTAGATCGCTTTGGGTACTGTGGACATTTTAACATTAATTCTTCCAATCCATAAAGACAGAATATCTTTCCATTTATTTGCATCTTCTTCAGTTTCTTTCATCAATGTCTTAGAGTTTTCAGTGTACAGCTCTTTCACCTCCTTGCTTAAATTTATTCCTAGGAATTTTGTTCTTTTTCATGTAATTGTAAATGAGATTGTTTTCTTAATTTCTCTTTCTGAGAGTGTATAGAAGTGCAACCAATTTTTGTATATTGATTTTTGTACCTTGCAACTTTACTGAATTAATTTATTCTAACATTTTTTTGGTGGAATCTTTAGGGTTTTCCATATATAATATGTCATCTGCAAACAGTGATAATTTTACTTATTCCTTTCCAGTTTGGGTGCCTTTTATTCCTTTCCCTTGCCTAATTGCTATGGCTGGGACTTCCAATACTATGTTGATTAAAAGTGGCAAGAAGTGGGCATTCTTGCCTTGTTCCTGATCTTAGAGGAAAGGCTTTCAGCTTTTCACCATTGAGTATGATGTTAGCTGTGGGCCTCTCATATATAGCCTTGTATTATATTATGGTGAGGTACATTCTTGCTATATCCACTTTGTTAAGAGTTTTACCAAAATGGATGTTGAATTTTGTCATAAGCTTTTTCTGTATCTATTGTGATGATCATATGATTTTTATCCTTTATTTTGTTAATGTGGTGTATCACAATGATTGATTTGTGGATGTTGAATCATCCTTGCATCTCTGGAATAAATCCCACTTGCTCATGGCATATGATCCTTTAAATGTATCATTGAATTCTGTTTGCTAATATTTTGTTGAGGATTTTTGTGCCTATGTTCATCAGAGATATTGGCCTATAAATTTCTTTTCTTCTGGTGTCCTTGTCTGGTTTTGGTATCAGGGTAATCCTGGCCTCTTAAAATGAATTTGGAAGTGTTCCCTCATCTCCTATTTTTTGGAAGAGTTTGAGAAGGATTGGTATTAATGCTTCTTTGAATGTTTGATAGAATTCCCCTGTGAAGCTATTTGACCCTGGGCTTCTGTTTGTTGAAGTTTTTCATTACTGATTCAATCTTGTTACTAATAATCAGTCTATTCAAGTTTTCTAATTTGACATGATTCAGCCTTGGTAGGTTGTATATTTCTAGGAATTTATCCATTTCTTCTAGGATGTCAAATTTGTTGGCGTGTAATTTTCATGGTTGGCATATAAATTTCATCTTTTATGATCCTTTGTATTTCTGTGGTATCAGTGGTTTCCTCCTTCACTTCTGATTTTGAGTCCTCTTTCTTGGTGAGTGTAGCTAAACCTTTGTCAACTTTATCTTTTCCTATATGTAAGGTTGAAATTATTTTTTGCTACCATTTTAATAGTAGCTGAGATTTTTTAATGGGGATTAAATGATAATAAAAATTTACTGTTTACTTAACAAGAAAAGTTCAACCGTGTTATTAAGGATCCAAGCTCTTTCCAGCTTTCTGCTCCCCTGTTCTTGTTGAGTTTTTGTTCTTATGCTTGTTCCCTCATGATCGCAATATGGTGGCCATAGCAAATAACATCACATCTACACCCAAGACAGAACAAAAGTGCATGTTGCAGCACCATTGAGTTCTCTGCTATGTATCTTTTTTTATCAGGAAAGCAAAAAGTTTTCCAGAAGATTCAGCAGAGTTTCACTGGCCAGAATTAGATCACATGGCCACCTCCAAGGATTAAAAAAGCCCAAGAAAGCAAAAATTTGGCAAGGAGGAACAAGATTGCCTGATAATCATTCCCTACCCTAGTGGGAGATTTTTTAATTTTTTATTTATTTATTTTTTTTGTGTTACACGGGCCTCTCACTGTTGTGGCCTCTCCCGTTGCGGAGCACAGGCTCCGGACGCGCAGGCCCAGTGGCCATGGCTCATGGGCCCAGCCGCTCCACGGCATGTGGGATCTTCCCAGACTGGGGCACGAACCCGTGTTCCCTGCATCGGCAGGCGGACTCTCAACCACTGCGCCACCAGGGAAGCCTGGTAGATTTTTTAAGCAGCTGAGTTTTTGGAATAAGGTTTTTGGCAACTTAGAATTCTGGTTTATCCAGTGATTTATTATTTAACTGTAGATCAGTAGATATGTTCATGGGTAAGTAGGTAGTCTCTCTGTTTTCTAGGGGATAAGAGAAATGAAAGACCATTTTAGAAGAAGAGATGTTTTTGCCTTTTTGGTATCCTAGGTCCTGCAGAAGCCTAATTCCCTTTCTTTTCATTCCTTTTTTTCTCTTTTTAAATTTCAGTAAATAAATAGTAGCGCTGTCTATATAATGATTAAAAATGACTGGTGGATTTAAATTTAAATTGCTTTTTGTTGTTGCTTTTTAAATTTATCTGTGAGTGCAGCAGTGGGCTCAATTGCTCAGGAAGCTGAAACAACAGGAAGGTGGACAAAGCAGCCAATTCCACCTCGTGCAGGAAGGGGCTTGTGCAGTAGTGATTAGCAGCTGCCCCTTTACTGCCCTTGGACTCGGTGGCAAAGCCTAGGCTCCTCCTTATAAAGAAAAACTGTCTTGACCCTTCATGGAAGATAGCTTAAGCATTCACAGATATTTATAGTAGTTTAGTCACCAAATTCCTTGTTATAGAATCGATTTAAAAATTGTGCATTTGATGTTATATTCAGGGACCTCAGACTCAGTGATAAAACAAGTTATTATGGTAACTTGAAACACCTTTGTATTAAACCTCAAATTAGTGAAATTAATGACAAAGTAGTTATTGTTTTGAAGGGAGGCAAATTTTAAATATCTCAATTAAAAAATCTTCTGAAGATGGATCGTGGCAATGGACGTACAATGATGTGAATATACATAATGGCACTAAATTGTATACTTAAAATGGTAAACTTAGGTATATTTTGCCACAATAAAAAAAAATTCTGAACGTAGTCTTGTTGAGGAACCTACTGTAATGAATAGGTAGAATAATTTGTAAAGAGAAGAGCAAATAATTGCATATCAGTGGATGTTTTCCCTTTACGCTCAGTACGTATCTTGAGTATCTTGATCGCAAAGCGTTCTCTTGCACTTTGGACCTGTACACCCAATGGCGTTCTCTCCATTTGGCCTGTCTCACCAAACGCCTCCGATCTCAAACTGAATTCAGTGTCTTCAGTTTACCTGTGCACACTTGTTCCTCCTCCCACCTTCCCTGTCTTAGTTAAGGGGCCTAAGAAGCACCCAACTGCGCCAGCTTGAAACCTGGGTGTCGTTCTTGAATCCACATTTTCCCTCAACCTCCACACCCAATCAGACACCACTTCGAGTTAATTCTATCTCCTCAGTGTTGCTGTAATCTGTCCATTTCTTTTCACCTCCACAGTTGCCACTCTAAGGTAAATAAGGAATCAGGAACTCTTCTCTCCAAATGAGCTCCCAGCATCCATTCTGCCATCCGCTTATCTTAATGTCTGAAAAACGTTCAAGGTGTTAAGAAACACTCAAAAAAATCATTTTATTGTGGTAAGACCACTTAACATAAGATCTGCTCTCTTAATAGATTTTAAGTGTAAAACAGAGTATCGTTATCTACAGATAGAATGTTGTACAGCAGATCTCTAGAATGTCTTGCTTTACTGAAACTTCATACCTGTTGATTAGAAATCATTTTCTTAACCAATAGATGATCTGTTGGTTTTCTTGGAAACATCATCAAATTGCTTAGCAAACTTTACAAAGGCACTCAGCCATAGTTTTTGCCAAATGGAAATGAGTGACATCTCAACTTCTAAAACTATGTAAAACTTCTTACTCTTCCACAAAATATTCACCCTCCCCCCCATTTAGCATAGTAATATTAACACTGTAAGACAAAAAAAAAGGGGGGGAGTGATATCTTCAGGGCAAGTTGTGGAAGATGGCTCTCTTACACTAGTCTGTGAGTTGCCCAAGTGGGCAAGGTGATTTCAGTTTTACTAATTCACTTATCAGTCTTATTGGACATATATGTGTACCAGGCACTGTTGGGGCAGAGACATGGGACAAATTCCCCACCCATGAGGAGCGCACAGCCTAGTAGTAGAGACAGATTTGAAAACCAGATGATTTATGCAATGAAGTGCTAAGAGTCAAGCAAGGTGGTCTGGAGTTATTGAGGAGGGACATTCCATGGAACCCGGGAAAGCTTCCTAGAGCTGGAAAGTAAAGAAGATCTGGACTTGAGATCCAGTGCTGCCTCCAAATCCAGCCCTTTTTCCATTTCAGCTAAGAATGTAATCGATGTGGCAGGCACGGGATTTAAAAAATCTCGTTATTTTCATTTGCATTTCCCTGGCTGTCCGTCAGGTTGAGCATCTTTTTATGTTTATTGACAGCGTATATTCTCCCTTCTGCGTATTGTCTATTTTTGCCATTTGTGGAAAATCCTAATGTTGAAAATAAACTCAGAGGCAGATAGGGGGCTTGTCTGACGCTGATTGTAGGACTGATTTCTTAAGTCCTACACACATCTCCTGACAAAAAATAAGGATCAGGATGTTTTCCTAACCCCACCCCCACCCCCCGCTTCCTGCCAATATCTGTCTTCTCTCTGATAACTCAGCTTCCTCTTCTAGCCTGGTGGTCTCTGAGGAAGGTCGGATGGACATGACGGAATCTGTAAGTGCAGACACTGTCATCATCTTTAACTGCGTAGTTTTATTCTTCTGTTAAGACGAGGGGAGAAAGTCTACACAGATGGACAGAGGGAGTTATGTGTAGGTTTGCAAATGTGAGCACTGTCTGATAAAACGGAAGTTTCTGAGTGTGCAAATCTTAGAGAATGAGGTCCAATTTCATATCTGGCTTGAGAGATATATCTATAGACAAACTACTACATGGATCTGAGAATGACTCTCATTCATGTAACAGAAAATGCCTGAGACGTCAGTGTTTCATCCCAACTAATCCTGATGACTCAACCTCCAATGTCGTCTTGCCTGATGGCAGCCAGAAGGGCTCTCCACCTGCGCCCTGTGTTCTAATCTCTCGGTGGCCAGAGGAGAGAGCCGCTGAGATGTAGGGGAAGGGATATCCAGGACTTGGAGCCGGAGGCACCTGGCTGGGAGTCTTGGCTCTGCTCTCTATCAGCTGTGTTTTGTTAAACAATTCTCTCCACCCCTCTGGGCCTTGGTTTTCTCGTATGCAAAATGGGGAGAGCGCTTCGTAGTTCCCAGAGTTGTTTTACGGATCAAATAACATGATTGCTATACACACATGAGGTACGCATGTATTCTTTTTCACTCTTCTGTCTTCTCTTTGCCACAAGCCAAGGGCCTTGGCTGTAGTCGGTGCTTGACACATGTGTAGTGCTTGATTCCATACAGCAGTGGTTCTCAAAGTATGGTCCCCTGGCCAGCAGCATCTGCATCACTTGGGAACACGTTAGAAATGCAGAAACCCTGACCTACTCAATCAGAAACTGCTGTGGGACTCAGCAGCGTTTGACATCCAGGTGATTCTAATGCTCGTTCAAGTTTAAGAACCACTGCAAGTCTCCTTCCTGCTGTGGTAAATATAGAATGAGATTTGGTGAGAGGGGAAAAAAAGTGTTTAATGATATAAAAGCTATTTAAAGTCCCAGAAGGTGACTTTCATCTAATGTGAGGTTTTCCTTAAAATAGTGAATACAGTGTTTCAAGAAGGAGAACTGTTTCCTGCTACCCTTTGGAGAAAAGCAACCACCTTTAGCTTAATGCAGGGTTTGAGATAAGCTATCTGGACGTGGCTATCCACCGGCTTAGAGCAGATACCTTCTTACCCTCTTTTCCGTTCTTTTTCTATAAATATTAATGACAGAACTTATAAACTAATGGATGCTACACTAACTACTGAGCTCTGGGAGATCTGACATGATGCTGTTTTTGCCATGCTATTATTTCTGATTAAATATATTTTAATTTAAAGGCACAGCCACTTGCCTATGTTCATAACCACAGAGATTAAACATAATAGCGGGGCCCATTAACACACTTCTGGGTATCAGTGAAAATCTTGACGCTCTACATGGATCAGGAAGCTGGCTCCTACAGCTAAGAGTGTCATCACTCCGGCAAGCCTTTGTCAAGCTTGTTTCCAGTACGCCTTAACTGTATCTTTTATTATAAAGTTTCTGTGATTAATAGACACTAATGAATAGTTGTACCTAGTGTATATAACGAGTGTTCCGTATTATTAAATATTCCTAAGCTTCTTAGGAGAAACGCATCAATACTCACCAGTAAACCTTCTGATGATCATTATAAGCTTTGATTTTTAACTGTCTGCCCTTTGCTTTTCATAAGGAACTCATTTAAATGATTTAAAGTACAACTGATTCTCTATGCAGATACATTCCTTTGGGCAGGACCTGATACTTAATAGCCAAAGAATTTCATTTCAGTGAATGTAAACAAACATGAATTGAGTAATCATGAACAATAAAGAAAATAATTTAGGTGATACACACAAACTTTATTTTACACTTGATGAAGCATAGTTTTCTTTTGGAGAATTGCAAAATGGGGCAGAAGGTAGGAAGCTTTTATTGGATAAAGAATAAAGAACAAGGAAAAGAGAAATTGAACATATCTAATTGGCTGGAGCCGCAGAGTCAACTTTGGGGTGAGAAGGTCTAGGTTGGCTTGGTGTTTGGGGGTTGATTGGCTGACTGTATATATTGAGTTTCTGGTTAGGCGGAGCAGGGACTAGAAAGTTATCTACGTTTTGGTTTGCTGAACTGGTACCCTTGGCAAGAAAAGAGTCCATCTTGGGCCTAGGAGTTTATTAATGAAGGAAGAAGTAAACATTGCTAAGAAAGGTGAAAGTGTTAAGTGTAATCGTACCTGCTATATGTTGAGAGTCTACCAGGTGCCTCTCCTAACCTCCTAACCTCTTCTAACCTCTCCTGACTGAAGTTACCTATTTTGATTCTTACAAAAACACTATGAGGCAGATATTATTGTTCCCATTTTACAGACACCAAAACTATCCTTAGAGGGTCCCAAAATGGACATGAGATGTTTGGTGTTGGCATATCCTATGAATATGGGGATGACTCAAAACGAAGTGTCGCTGGTTTCATAAAACTGCATCTGAGAAAGTGATGTGCCTGCTTTTGAGGCCTTCTTGTGCTTCTCTATTTGAATTAACATCCTCAGTTAAGTTGACCTGTTTGTCAAACTGCACTGGTGCGTTGTGTGTGTCTAAGCTTGCCCCTGGTGTGGGGAGCCTGATAAGGAGCCAGGCTACGATTAGGTGAGATGGAGAGCTGGGGACTCCCGGGGCACAGGGCATTGGGCAATGTACTGAACACACAGGTAGCGTGAAAACTCCTGAGGGCCTGAAGCAGGGCAGCAAATAGGTTTCGAGTACTTCCTTTATAATTTACTCAGGTAGTCTTTGGAAGTCAACACAAATACAGGTAAATTTATAGAGTAAACCAATAAAAACTTAAACATATAGTCTTCTAGGATCTATTCTGGTTAGTAATACTCTTTTGTGAAGGAAGAAATGGACATGATTATTAGAAAAAAATGGAAAGGTAACTCAATGCACAAAAATTCTAATAAAAGAAAGCCAAATTGCAAAGTAAGGAAATATTCTTAGTGCACAAGAGAAATTAAAAAAAAGTTAAGAATTCCTCACATTACTTGTTGTATCCTGACAAAACCAGCTGGATGTAGTTAACACCAAACTTTTATTTGAAGCACAAATATGTTTCATTCTTTAGTGCTTTCTCGTGTTGAGATTATTTCCCAAATTCTTGCTTGGTTTCAGTGGATTGATGAGTAACGACAGACTTAAGTGATACTTGTTTATCCTTTTGAATATTGTATGGATTTGTAGGTTTCTAACCTCTCCTAACTTTTATTTGGCTCAATTATCCAATTTAAAACTGCTTTTCAAATGCCACGTCTAGTTCTTAGGTGATGGGGTCCACCACCCCTTAGCTCCACAATGATGCTACATTTGAGCATCTTCTTGGCCTTTATCACCTTCAGAAACAGCTACCTGATTTCTAGGTATTTGCTCTAGCGGTCAGAGCGATTGTTAAAACATGCCTAGAACATGAGAAGATTAGATGACTTTGTGGCTTCTCACTTTTGCCTCCACTTTTACTGAATTAGGGACGTGATACTTAATCAGATTCTTTTCTTTCAAATATGTGCAGTAAGTGGCAGGAATGTGATACATATAGTCTTAAACTAAAGCCCTCTTCCACTGCTTTCCCTGAAGCAAATATCGTCATGAATTCCACTGAATGTTCAGTATTGTTCTTGATAATTTCCTGAATGAGTTTGCTTGGGACAAGGATGCAGACAAGGAAAGACTTGTACCTCAACGTTGTAGTCATCTTCCACTGATTTTATCTCTGCCTACACACCCTCTCTCCAAAATTCTTTTCAAAGATGGATAATACTCTTCACCACAGTAAGCAAACAGCCTTATCAATCACTAGCTGACCAAATCTCTGGCCCTCACTTTCTGTGTTAATTCTACTAATAGTTTACCTAAATGAGACTTGGGATTCCGAGAGAATACCAAGGCAATTCTATGGGACACTAAGATAAAGTATTCAAAAGAACGTCATGATATACATCTAAATCTTTTAGGCCTTCTCTGTGCGGTTTCTGGGTTAATCCTAGAGATCAGGTTCAAACACAACCCATCCCAAGTTCATTTGTAAAATGCCTCTTACTCCAAAATACCAAGCAAGATAGCACTTAAGAACTAAACATTTATTAATAATGTTTAGTATTTTTTAAGGTTCAAAAATCAACATCTTATTTAAATACCTAACTAAAAGTTATGAAACTTAAATATACTTAACATTTAGGATTTTAAGTACCTTATTCAGAACTTTCGATAGTCTCTGTTATAGTTACATCAACTGAGTAGCATTCAGGAACTTACGGAAATGGGCTCATTCAACCCATACTGTTACCTTGAATTTCATCGTATTTTCTGCCTTTTCATGGCTGATCAGTGTGACAGTCTGGAATAATGCTAGTCAATATATGAAATGAAAAAGCACAGCATTTAGAGTCATAGCTGGGACTCTGATACAAATATTCGTAACTTTTTGGCTACATGACCTTGGGCAAGTCATTTACCTGCAGGAAATCGTTCACAGGGACCTTGTAAGACTCTAATGAGACGAGAAAGTTCTTTGTGTAAAGCAAATGTCTCGCATCCTACTATATTAAAAATCACATTTTAGTGTAGAGACGGAGCTCTGTAAGTGTGGCCTTCGATTTTCCCAGTGAGAGACTCAATGACTACCACTAAAGAACATCATATGACCTATGGCATAATTAACCTTTACAAAGAGGCCTTTAGTGGGATCTTACTATATATTTTTTAATGTGTTCGAGACACAGGAATTAAAATTTCCCCTAGTTCTTCCAATTAGTAAAGGCTAACATGTACGAAGCAGTTCCTATGTGCCAGGTACTGTACTAAGCACTTAAGGTAAATAAGCTCATCTCCTCCTCCGATGAGGTCAGTGCTGTGGTTCTACCCATTTTACAGATGAGGAAACCAGGGACACAGATTAGAGAAGAATTCCTCCATCAATCATGACCACAGCCAAAACTTCACCCATATTCACTGCATTCTATATACGCTGATATTTTCTCCTACTCCCATATGTCAGACCCCTGTAGAGGCTATGACAGAATCCTAAGTCCTTTCTGGTACTTTGGGGGTAAGAAGGACATGCTGGACATAGATAATTGATACACCTGGGATCATCGAACACAGCCTGATGGATCCTTACACTGTCCTGGCAGAATATGCCACGTCCACGGCTGCCTATGAAGTTGGAGAGAAGAGTCTACACCGCTTTGCAGAGCCTGGGGGAGGGCTGCGAGTGCACAGGTTGAGCCTAGGGAGCTGCTCACCACGACTCTTGGAATAGCTGTTGTACGAAAAGGGCACGCAGAGTATTTTCCAGATCTCCCAACCACACGGTCTTCACCCTAGCTTTGGCTCCAGCCACCGAAACACGTGGTTTGGACACGAATCTGGAGTCGATAATCTTTCTAGCACCCTGTGCTTCTCCCGCCTGCTCCAAAGTAGTCTGTCCTGTGTTCTGTTCCCTTAGGATTTGCTAGGAGATGAATCACGTGAGTTGATAAATCCGTTAACACCTAGAGGCGGTAACTGGGCATTGCTTACGTGGGGGTCTTCGATACCTCAGCCCTCAACAAGAGTGGCTCACTTGGGAATTTAAAAGCGCTGTGGCAGCTCCGTGGGAGGCTGTTCTGGAGAAGGTCCGTTTATTGTACTTCACAGGCTGCCTGCTGATGCGTGGAGCCAGCCGAGGCCAGCACCGAGGATGGCTTCAAAGGCTGCAGGTTCTAGTGGCAGCAAGTTTATTCAGCTGCACTTTGGACCTAAGCAGCAGAGGCCAGAGCAACATAGTAATTTCTTTGGGCCACAATGGTCAGAAAACTGTAACTGAAAAGTGCCCACGCAGGAGAGACTTACTTCATCTTTAAGTTTTCCTTAAAAACAGGAGCAGATTCAAAACCCGGGATAAGGCACTAACACAATTAACGAAGGCAGTAAAGCAGAGCGATGAATCTTACTTTGCAAAATGATTCCAAAGGCCTAAGATGAAAGAGACGAAGAAAAAACTTAATGGTGCAGCGTAAGACCTTCTGCCAGGTGGGTTCTTTGAGCACTGCGCCCCCCCCATTTCTATTATTAATTTCTCAGCAGATCTTTCTTTCACCACCATCACCTGCCAAAAATTCCACATAACTCAAGACAGTAATTTACTCATAAAGGAAACACACCTGCAACTTTATTAATAACCAACGTTTTTTTTTTATTAGAGCAGATACAGTTGTGAAAACTGTACATTATACATTTTGGTTTCAAGGATTATAAATAACGGAACTCGCAGGTAGGGAGTTCTTTTTCACAGCAAGAAACTTTAAATAAACAAAGTCATGTTTTATTAAGTACATTGGCAGACTTCATGTGCTGTCCAAAATGTAGAGTACAGTATAACAACCCATTAGAAAGAGCCTTTCATGTAAAATACAGCTGTGCACATTTTAGAAAAATACCAACAATTTGAGCTTTGTTTTTAAAAAAGCTTATAAATCATACATACATTTATAAATGGAACCAACATGCTCACTTTATAAACATATCCTTTATTATCTGTTACCCATTATTTTCCAAAGCATTACACATTCGAAATAAACACTTAAGATTAAATATTTTATTTAATTTTTTTAAAAAATCAGCTTTCCCAGCATCAAGAGCGATGGGGTGAGGAAGGAGCAGTGAGAATATTGAGACTGACACAGGAACTGAAACGTTTCTTGGGGGAAAACGTATACTTCCTAAATTTAAAAGTCAAAGCAAAATGTAAAAAATAAATAAATATACAAGTTGTAATTTTCATTTGCTCTCTTTCTGCTTTCTTCTTTATTCCATATTGGTCACACCCAGGATTCTCAACATATTGTACTTCTGCAAAAAACACCACTGCGTTACTGCCCTGCAGGTGACAAAGCATTCAGTCCACACCTGTGCTAATACGGGAATTGTCTCTCCTGCGTCGGAACAGTAGCAGATAAGGTAAAAAGAATTTGATTAAACCATGCAGATCGTGAAAATGTTTAGGAAGAGCTCCCTCTCCTCAGTAACGTCTTACCAAGATTGGACAGATAACTTACCTCCCCTGATTTTCTTTTTAAATAAGTATTTTTATAAAGACCACGTAGTTTCTCTAAATAAGCATGCTTCTGAGTAATAAAGAATAAATTATAAAACAGCAAAAAAATCAGATTATGTCAGAATAACAAAGGACTGCAAAAGACAGATACTTAAAAATTGTCTAAGCCTTTAAAATGTGAAATACAGTTACAAAAGGACTTTGAAAAACATGAAAGGCGTAAAATTGAGAAGCACTGATTTTAACAAAGCTTTATGCTCTACCTGAACGTATTCAACAAAAACTTAAGTTTGGGGGAGAAAAAAAAAAGAGCAGTTATTAATAGCATCTTGCTTAACTTTCATGGGAATTAACATAGCTACTGACAAGATTTTATTTGGTTGGCAAAGTACGTCAGCAATGAAACTGAATCCTTTAAACACCGATTACTGCAATCCATGCAACATTTTGACTCTACTTCTTAGAATTCTCTCGTGTTTCAGCTTTTAAAATTTAGCACCTCCTAAGTGCGTAAATAATTCATCTCAGTAGTGTTAAAAATGTTTAAAGTTAAATTATTTTTAGGTAGGTGTAATGCCTTTCAAATTGCTAACTTTTAAATAGCCTTTTACAGGTTTAGGAAGACTAAACGACACGAAGAATGATGTATTGCTATCAAAATAAACACATTTTCTCTAGCAGTCTGTTGTTTCTTTTCCTTGAGATGCGACACATGTGCTTCAGCCAGCCGGGACCGCATGTTGAAGATGACTATACATCGGATTTAAATAAACAGCAGAAATGAACATCATCGTGCACAAGCCAACGAAACCTTCTCTCCCGGGACGTTCCAGGAGATGAGAAAGCAGCAGGTCATGGCATAAGACTGGTGAGTGATGCGGCTACCTACTTCTTCTAATGAGACAGGAGTGAATGCTGGAACCACGGCCACAGCAACACAATCCTCCGACCGCATTCCTCGGGCAGTCGTTTGTTTCCCCAGCTCCCTACTAGAATCGTCAGATGGTAAAATAGTAAGGCAGCTGTTGACTTCCATCAAAAAAAAAAAAAAATGCAGCTCCATACATTTCCAGTTTAGTCACACTCTGCTAGGACAGATGGAGTAGCCAATGCCAGGAACTTCGCCGGATGGGGCTGCTTCAGCAGATTTTAAAAAAGAATGATTATTAAGTTTTGCTCTCCAACATGGCTGCTTGCTTCAGCTCCCAGAGGACCCCAAAGCATTCCCAGGGGGACCGAACGGGTCCTCCGGCTGAATTTCCCCAGTTTCATCTCTCTCTCTGGTGATCCCATCCTAATTCCAAGCCTCCTTCCCTGTGTCTGAGTCTGACTGCGGTGTGCCATTTAAAGGGCTGATGACACCACCGCAGAGAACTGTGGGCTAACACCACTAGTTGTCATGACTTCACTGAAGGGTCAAAACAGTTACATCATTGAGTAACTATGTTGAATCGCATTCAGACACAGCCACAATTAAAGTGAAGGACAATACGTAGTTGTTAAAAAAAAAAAAATTGAATACGGGGAAAAAATGTTATATATTGTGATTTTATAGAGAAATGAAGGCTGTTCTTACCTTTTCCTAATTCCAATCAAGTTAGAAAGTGAACAAAAAGAATGGCCAACCCGATATTCAACAGCATGACGAGGACAATCATGATTGAATTAGGGCCCTGGAAACGAAATAGAACAAAACAAGTGTCACTTTTCCATGTTAACGGCAGTAAATTAGCTCACAAAACCAATTACCAAAAATATTTAAAAAGACCCAACACAGCTGCAGTAAATAAGGTATGAAGAATGACGGCAGTTCCAAAAGGTATAAACTAAAAATAGCTAGGCTGTATTTAAATGGAGCCGTCTCTCAACTTTCACTTAAAGATGAATCCAGTCTTGATTAAAGCTGAAAAACGACTTAAAAAGTAGTCGACTTCACCTCGAAACACTGGGCAACACTCTGGGTGAGACACAGCTCACCGTAAAGGGTTTAAAAACTGATGGGAATTAGATACGCATTTTTGTTAAGGTGTATGTAAGTCGTCGGATAAAGAAGAATCATTTCCTCATAAAGGCAGTTAGAAGGGGAGAGTGAAATCCGCAGACAATGAGGCTGCTCTGGAAAAGTTTAGCAAAAACTCAAAATGAGGTTCTTTGACTCTTGCTTTTCTTGCTTTTCCTGGGTTTCTTTTTGGATACTATCCCTTCCTTAAGGTAAAAGCTGCAAGTGGGAAATTGAGCCCTCTCAGAAGTTACTGTGCAGCTCTAATTTTTAATTCCTCTGCTTAAAGCCACAACGTTTCAGAAATCAGGTTACATTTTAACAAATCAGAGTCCTATTTTGCCAAATACTGCTATAAATAAATACCACATAGCCCAAGGTACCCAAAATTCACTTTTTTTTTTTTTTTAAAAAAAAACAAAGAAACCTTTTATGACCCATCTTTTTAGATCTGCCTGTGCTTGGCCATCTTTATTACAAAGATGCGATCTTGGTATTTACTATTAAAATAGTGTCTAATTCTTAAGTGGCATTAAAAGTGTTCTAAAAAGTGTTCTAAAACTTGCCATATAAGAGAGGTTGGGTAGGTAGTTTTATTCTCATTCTACAGATGAGGAAACAGTTGTACTATATTTGACTATCCAATGAGACTACAGTGAAACTGGGTCAGAGTCCTCATATGTCGTATTGATGTGATTTTTTTTGCGGGGAGGGGGTGGGTAAGTGAGCAAGGGAGACCGGAACGGCCACTGGTCCAGTGCTTATCTCGCAGGACCTAGGGCTTGAGTCTCATATCCTTCAAGGACATCTCCTTTCTGGATGAGGTCACAACCTCCTTGGTAGAGGTCAGAGTACCCTGTTCTTTACCCTAATGCTTCACACTTTACTGTCGTTTCTTGTTAACTGTCATCTTTCCCCCTAGACTGAGTTCCACAGGGGCACTGCCTTGTTTACCACTCTATACCCACACATAAGGGCTGCCCAGTTCATCCAGGCAACCAATATTTAATGAAAACCAATCCTTTGGTACTTTTCCAAGTACTATGGAGGTGGTGGTTGAACTGATATATTCACTGTATTAAATGAGGAACAGGGTGATTAATAAAATCAGGGTGAGAGAGAGGAGGAATAAAAATGGGTGCCCTTGATGTAGGGACTGTTAGGAAGAAGAAAAAGCCTAGTTCCTAAACCCCAAGTAAATGGGAGGAAAACAAACAATTCTTCACGGTGACTATTAGTTCCATTTTACAAAGCTCCGAGAGGGTAAATGTCTTGCCCAAGGTTACTCGAGCCAGTTTGAACAAATTAGAACTGGGATTAAACTTTAGTCTGTTCACTTCAGAGCTACATGTTCTTTTTATCTCTATTAAACCCACAGGCCTTAGTTTAAAAATAATTTCCCATCAACTTCTTTAAAATGGCATTTTCATCTACATCCTATGATACTGTAGTATCAGAAAAACATCAAATCTTGATAATGACCAATGGTTCTTTTAGTAGAGTTGTGTTCTCAACCTATGTAACTCCTCAGTCAATCATGGTTAACTTAGAACATATCAATAATGTAGGAAACTCTTATAACTCAGAAAATAATTGAGATGATCGTTCAACGTCATTACTCAGCATGGAGATTAAGGAAATGCTGTTACTACACAAACTGATTAGATCTTGCCATGAATGTGTTAAGAATTTTGGGATCGTCTCAACTCTTTTGGGTTAGTGGATTTCTTTTCATAATTCCTAAAGACAGTGATATGAAAGAAGTTGAGGAAAAGTAACAGGGTCAGAGCAATACAATGTGGAGTTCAGTGACTTACACGGACGCTAGGAAAGCGGAATAATAGAGTACCTTCGGTAAAGCTACTTTCAAAGACTTAAGGTGTGCCTGGACCTTTAACTCCCATTTCATAAATCCTTATAAGGTTCTATGAATTTCTAACCTTTTTGAATTGGTTAGTATTTTGGGCTTGTGTGTGTATATATATTTATATACCTAACACTACTGAACATGTATTTCTCGTATATATTCTAATATACAAATATATGTATATTTCTCCTACTAGTATAGCTCCATTATATAAAGCTATTTTTAAAGATGACTCAGTGAAGATGAGGGTAAACCAGCAATAAAAGACTCAAACAGCAACCAGGTAAAAAATAAGTTCTGGGATGCTATGTTTAATAGGCAGATACCAAGACGTCAGTGACCTCTGTGCTCTTCAGATACCTGGGCTGGGTACAGGGTGGAAAGCTTTAAGGTGAAGTCTCATAAATATGACTGTGGTGGCCAGTTGTAGCTTAAAATAGCAAAATGAAAAAAAAAAATCAGTCTTGATTTTCAAGACGGACTGGGACAGGTGTAATAAAAGAAGCTGTGGCAGGGCAAAGTGCGAGTCTTGTTTGGAAGAAACTTTCAGGCAGTTAGAAAATAAAGTGCACGAAGTCAAAATATGGAAAGACGTTCTAACTCAAAATTTTTTTCTTCAAGATACTATCGCTCATTTAAAATTGTGAAGAATTTTCTGAAGAGTTAGTATAGTTTATGTTAAACCTCAAACTTCTCCAAAAACATGGAAAAAGCCAAGTTTAATTATATGTATTTATGGAATGTGTGTGTGTGTTTCAAACCTGATCTAACAGGGATAGGGATGCCTTAGGTTTTACGACAATTCAGAAGAAAGGTCGGGTAAATCTCAGACTCTGAGGCTGATCGGTGTAATTGCTAAGAGAAAAGTGCAGGTAGTTTTCAGGAGTTGAGATTCCTAAAGAGAAGACTCCTCACTAGTCTATTTGACGATAAGGTTCTAAAGATACCTCTACTGCCTCCTAGCCAAGCTGCCACACTGCAAAAATCCTACAAAAAATTCTGGCATCCCATAGCATTGAGTCCATAGGAGTCACAGACTGAAGGGATGGTGCACAGTGAGCCTTGCCAGGGCTTCCCTTCCCCTAAGTGTCAGCCTGTGTCCCAGAAGAGTCTCTGGATTTCTAGGAGATCAATATCTAGGGTGATCCTGAGGGTGGGTCAAAACCTACTGGAATATTTATGAACTATTTATGCTCCAACTAGTGTTAAGGCGAACTCAGTAACAGTCAACGCTCTTTGAATACTTACTTTGTGCTAGGCACTGTGCTGAGAACTTTATAAAGTATCAACTCATTTAATCTTTACCACAACCCTTGATACAGGTACAGATGAAAAAATCAAGTCACGGAGCAGTCAAGAAACTTGCCTAAGGTCATCGAGCTGGTAAGTAACACAGCTAGGATGTGAACCTGTGAAGTCTGGCGCCAGAGGCCCTACCGCTAGCCACTAGCCTACCCTGTCTCAGTAAGCTGGCTAAAATTGTGCAGATGGTTTGGTCAGCCACCCTACACGTGGCGATGCTGACTCAAGGTGGATCTCTCACAAAGATGGATTCAGTCTGCTTCCCCTCAGATGTCTGCTTTAGTGTGAACTCTGCCATGAATTTCCACGTTGTTATTTGTAAACTTCTAACTTACACAGTGTCTTTTTACCTCGAAATTGTATGCAGTGCTCTTTTGTTTTAAAGGCCATTCACTGCCTACCTTTAGGATTTTGTCACTTCCTAACTCTCTGTGAAGAAAACAGTTATAAGGGGTGCGAGAGGCAGCTTTATGTTATTAAGGAAGAGAAGGTTAATTGTGAAAGTCTCCGCACGAAGGTGCCAACTCAGTCCTGCCTTCCAGCTCCCGGCAGAGGTGCAGAGCTGCTGGCCTCCCTTCTCTCTTGGGGTGTTTAGGGGAACCCTAGAGACCGGCCTGCAGAGCTGCACGATGCTTGGCCAACTCCCAGAATCTGACTGTTTCGCACATTCGTTAAGACAGATGCTGTTTCTGAACAAGAAGGCTGTGAATTTACCAAATATACCTATTAGTAACGTTTTACAGAAAGACAACTAGGTAACTCATCTAATATGAGGAACACTGGGGCACACGCTTCCCCTTGGGGAGTTCTGGAAATCAACTGAACCCCACTACTGGGGTACCCGAAGGTATAAACGATAATAGCCTTGCATTGCCTGAATCTCCCCTTTGTAAATCAGGCAAACCAATACTAATACGTAGGTGAGGCTTTACTAACCTATGGCTATAAATGCTGAAAGCCAAATAAGAAGTGAGTTATCACATTTAACAAATTCAGTAGTGATGCTGTTAGCACAGACAGTTATAATATCAGGATACTGACATACCAGTGTTAAAATATTTTAAAAGATGAATGCTCACTGAACAGTCTCAAAGTTATTGTTTTGAAAACCATTTATCTACATGGAGGTTGACTCTCAGAAAGTTAACCTGATTTATTCATATTTAGATAATTAAAATGGTGAGAATTTTAAAAAGGTGGGAACCTGTGTTGATAGATATTAGCAAAATAAACCTAAGAAATTTCAAATATAAGTTAATTAAAAAATGAATTTCAATGTCTAACCCTATGAGTAGATAGAACAGTAAGAATTTTTTCTTAAAGGTAAGAAACTGATGGATGTATTGTTGGCCAAAATATTAATCCACACCTTTATGCAAATGTTTCTGAAATTACTAGTAAATACTGGGTCAGCTATGGCTTCCTCCCTAAATGACAATCTTTTCCAAAGGCATATGACTAGGTCAACAGATCAGTCAGCTTTTTATCAAAAATTACTTAGCTTCAGATTTTATAAATGCTACAGAATTTGATAAAATACTAATTCCTTTTATCATTAACAAATCTCATGGAATGAGGATGTAATAACAAAAACCTTAAATGCTCCAGACTCATAATAAAACTAGCATCTACCAGAAAACTGAAATTTTAGGAGAACTGACACTCAGAGGAGTTAGAAGACCAAAGTGATTTTCTTAAACAGTTGAAAAATTTCACTTCTCATATGGGAAACAAAAAGTTCTAGCTGCAAAGCCTGGCCATTAAATAAAATCCACACTATTTATGAGAATAATTCATAATAGCTAGAAAAGATGTTCTTTTGTCTAAAGATGCTGACCATTGTGGGTGCAGAGTCAAAAGGCAGGTTAAGGACTTAGCAAATGGCAGTGGAGCCCTCCTCCTGGTTAGAGCACAGGCGCAGGGGGCAGGTGGGCCGTGATTCCTTCCCAGCCCTCAGAATTAGCTATTGTTATGGACTGCATATTTGGATCTATCCCCTGCCCCCAAATTCATCCACTGAAGCCCTAACCCCCAATGTGATGGTATTTGGAGGTGGAACCTTTGGGAGAGAATCAGCTCATGAGGGTGGAGCCCTCAGGATGGGATTAGTGCCCTTCCAAGAAGAGACGCCAGAGAGCTTGTTTCCTCTCAGTCCCGTGAGGACACAGGGAGAAAGACGGCCTGTGTTCTATCGACCAGGAAGTAAGTAAGTGGCTTCTCACCAGACACTGAATCTGCTGGTGCCTTGATCTTGGGACTCCTGAGCCTTCAGAACTGTGAGAAATAAATGTTTGCTGTTTAGACTACCCAGTCTAGGGTAGTTTTGTTATAGCAGCCAGAGCTAATAAGACAGCTACCATGTAGTCCTTTTTTTTTTTGGTGGTGCCTCACAGCTTGTGGGATCTTAGTTCCCTGACCAGGGATCGAACCCCGGCCCTCGGCAATGAAAGTGAAACAGGACAGAAGGGGGCAGGGCACAACCTTTAAAAGAATGATATAGCCATAGTACATGACAAAGACTGGTTAGAACCAACTAGGTCCAAGATGGCAGAAGATCTGACTTCCAGAAGACCTTAAGCCTCATTGCATGCTCATTGTAATGTATCACCTTATGCTAAATGACACATCCACCAGCGCCACGACAGTTCCGAGGCCAACCATAAAAGGTCACAAAGTGGGCGGTGACCCAATTCCTGGAAATCCCCGGCCCTTCCCCAAAAGTTGGAATAATCCACTCATTAGCCTATGAAATTACCAGCCCATAAAAATGAACCACCCCATATTTCGAAGCCTCTTGCCTTCCAAGATGGCCCACACTCTGTCTGTGGAGTGTGTTTTTCTCTAAATAAATCTATCAATCACTTTGTCTCCGAATTCTTTCACAACGAAGAAAGAACCTTAAATCCACCGGGAACAAAAGTGCAGAGTCCTAACCACTGGACCGCCAGGGAATTCAACAGCTACCATGAAGCTCACCAAGAAGTGCAGTAAAGGCTTGTAAAAGTGGAGCTGCAACAAGCTAGTCACGTCAGCCTACCTGCATGAAGCCTGAGGGTTGGCCGAGTGAGCACAGAGGAATTTCTGCCCGAGAGCCCACTGTGGCTCAAGCTACCAGGGCTAGGCTCTACTCTGCACAGCCCGGTGCTCCCAGGGACTTTTGCTAAGCGTAGGTGCAAATCGTCATCATCAAGGTGCAGATGCCCCACGCTGCCACCCGAAAGAACCAAAAGGAGCAGAAGTGAGAGAAAAACACGTCTCGCACGACTTACCGAATTGGCTTCTTTTTCCAAAGCAGGGCACGAATCGTTGCTTGCTGGGTTCTTTGGTATAGCAAGTTCAGACTTCTTAGCTTTTGGCTCAGCTTTGCTTTCTTTGGCAACTGGTTTTGTCACAGATTTAGGGGGACTCCACCTGTTGGGCGATGGCTTGTGCACCAGCGCCGAGGAAGACGGGCTTGGCCCTTCCTCTTCTTCCACGTCCTCCGGGGGGTACTGGGGGGCGTTCAGTTTCACGTAGTAGCCGTGATACTGAGAGTGCAGCTCCCCGTTACTAGGGTTAGGGACGTGGTGACGGCCAGAGTACCTGGAGTGGGGCACAGCCGCTCCCACCTCCTTCGTGGGAGCCTTGGAGGTCAAGGGCTTATTGACGGTGGCCGTCACCTGTTCCTCGGCTGCACTCCTTTTGTCTTGGTTGAGTCTGGCCCCTGAGCTGGGATTCTGCTTCTTCACGGGCTTTGGGGAGGGAGAGCCGCCTTGTTTGGGACTTGCCTCGGGAGACGCTGGGGGTGTCGTGCCTTTGCGATAAAAATGAGGAGATTCCTTTGGTGTAGGTGGCTTTTCCGGGACCTTTTCTTCTGGATTTTCTTTAGCATCTACACCTTCCTGAAATCTCTGTTTGACATAATCTGGACCTGGGGAGAAAGGGGACAACACGAGGGAAGGCGATAAAAAATAATAAGGCATAAAGGCTTGTTCCTCATGGCTCTACTCATATATTATTTTGCTAAATCAGCTTAGCCTTTTCTCTTTTTGTTTTAAACATATTTATGAGGCTTTGACTAAGCATAAGGACGTTTCATTCCCTGGGAGAAAAGATTATTTCCTGATTAAAAGTTTTTAAGTTAATATATACCATTATGTACACTACTGTGATAGCCGCAAAAGTGAAACAGTCCTGCTTTTCGCTGCTGGTAGAATACAGAGGCAGAATTCATATGGACAGAGCACTGGAGACAGCACCATAATTAATCTGAACGTTCCAATTTACATGGTATAACTAAAATACAGAGTATACACTCATATACAGAAATAAACTGACTCGTATGTTTAATATGTAATATATTAGAACACAAGTATATTAATGTTTAATAAAGTATCTATACTGTCGGTGGAGAACATGCAGATAACATAGTTTTAATGACCCTTCATCAAAGGAGCATTTAAACTGCCTAGTTAGGAACAACTTCTGAGCTTTAGGTTACACTTTATAAGATGACTTACTCGGAGTCCCTTCACAGCCTGGGTTTGCATCAGCAGCGTTTCTGCAGGCATCAAAGTCAAGACAAGGCAGTTGTCTTTGGCTCTGTAGTCTCAGGATTTTTTTTTTCTTTTTCTGAGTACTTTAGAATTGTGTAACAATCATATGTTATTTTCATAAATAGAAGAAAATTTCACTTAAAAAAAGGGACCCTGGTGCCATTGTTATTTTATGGGTAGATGTTGGGGGGAGTGGGGATGTAAGGAGAATGTGCATCACAAGATGGTACTGGCAGTGAGCGCTTATTTAAGGAGGCCAGTGGTCCAGAGAAGGGCCTTTCTGGGGCCCTCAGAGACATGCTCCAAGGCAGTGCCCTTCTTTCTAGGCACTTTGCCCCTCAGCCCCTCCCCAGTAACCGGGTCCTGTGCATCCTTTGGCCACCACTTCACCCATCAGCCATTTTTCATCACAGCAAGTCAAGGTCACACAGTCCAGCTGGCCCTCTTCTCCGCAAAGGGGCAGGAGCTGACAATGTCATCTCTGGAGTACCCAAGGAAGAAATCACCCACCAACTTGCTTACAGGAGCTGACCAGCTCTTGTCAACTCCAGAGCACTGCATCTGTTCGCTTCCCTTCCTGTCTCTACTCCCACCTCTCAGCCCAGAGGGGCTGAAGAACAATTATCCTTAAAATTGTTAAAAGTACATACTGCCTCCACCAACAGATGAATGGATAAAGAAGAGGTTTTATATACACACACGTGGAATACTACTCAGACATAAAAGAGAACGAAAGTTTCCCATGTGCAGCAACATGGACGGACTTGGAGGGCATTATGCTAAGTGAAATAAGTCAGAGAAAAACAAATACTGTATGGTGTCACTTATGGAATCTAAAAGATACAACCAACTGGGAAATATAACAGAAAAGCAGCAGACTCACAGATATACAGAGAACAAACTACTGGGTACCAGTGGGGGGGGGGGGGAGGGAGGGAGGGAGGGGCACTATAAGGTGGGGGAGTAGAAGAACTACTGGGTGTAGGATAGGCTCAAGGATGTATTGTACAACAACGGGGGTATAGCCAATATCTTGTAATAACTGTAAATAGAAAATAACCTTTAAAAATTGTGTAAAAATAGGGCTTCCCTGGTGGCGCAGTGGTTGAGAGTCTGCCTGCCGATGCAGGGGACGCGGGTTCGTGCCCCGGTCCGGAAAGATCCCACATGCCGCGGAGCAGCTGGGCCCGTGAGCCATGGCCGCTGAGCCTGCGCGTCTGGAGCCTGTGCTCCGCAACGGGAGAGGCCACAGCAGTGAGAGGCTCGCGTACCGCAAAAAAAAAAAAAAAAAGAAAGAAAATTGTGTAAAAATAAAAAATTTCAAAAAGGTAAACAAAAAAATTACATTACTACCGACTTGTAATTGCTCTTCCCATGTTGTGAGACTACCATTTATTATACAAGGCACTTTCCAAAATGTAAAAGCCTCAGCAAAATCTTAGGAAGCAGGCAATATTCCGATTTCACTGATACGGAAACAGCTGTAGCAGCTGAAAAACCCAAAGTCACACAGCTCCTGTGTATCCTTAAGATAAAATATAATGCAACATGGAATACACTAAGCCCAGAAATGAGAATCCCCAAGGACCCACATTTATAGCTTGTACTCAGGGCCAAAAGCATAAGAGCATTATCTCATATTCCATCCTCCAGAAGACAAAGCCAAACAGGGTTCAAATTTCCCAAACAGGTCAACACCGCCAACAACTGCGATTTCCTTTCCTAAACTTGGTTAAGTACCCCCTTTAAAAAAGTTGGCAATTTTCTTTTACATCCTCCATTAAAAACGGCAGTATGATTTCTTGGCACAGAGATGTATCTCACTTGAGTGAAGAAAAAGAGGCAACTGCAATTATTCAAAAGGTGCTTTGTTTCTGGATTCTTCCTTGGTGTTGTGACTGGGACATACCACCAAGAGGAAGAAGCATCGGCAGCACCAGAAAGCGACATTCTTCATCAACAGGCTTGCCCCTACTTTCAAAAACCCATGAAGAACATTTATACTGGCCTTTCATGGAGAAACCCCTCCTCTGCAGTGTACCATTTACATATTTTCCTCCCACCCCTCTACCCCAGATTTCATCAGAACTTGGTTTCATTTGTGCTTCTCTGTTATCCAATTTTAGAGCATTACTGAAATACCCATCTAGGCATGGTAGTAAGTGTTCCGTGCAAAGGTAATTAATAGTCAAGGCTCTTGGAGCCAATCATTTTTCATTTAAGCCGCCTAACTCTGAAACACAAATTACGAAGTACTTTTAATGTCTTCAGTCTAAGGGGTCAGTGCAAAAGTTAATTTTGCAAATCCTTCTCTCTCGAGATTAAGTCATATTAAAAGCTAATGTTTAAATACACACAACAGAAAAGAACGGGAAAAAATAATCTCTGGCAAACATGACTAGTTATGCACTCTTGATGTTGGAAGGAGAATACAGTCACTGAACCACGAGAAATAAAGCTGTCACAAAGCCTATGTGCTCCATTTTGAAAAGGTGAGACCCTAACAGTGACGCTTACAAGTTCAGGATTTATCTGGGTAACCACTGGTCTCACCTGCGTTTACTGCAGAAAGCAGACGAGAAGCTGAAATGGGAGCTGCTCTGACAGATCCCAGCAAGCGCCAGCTGCCAGCGAGGGATGAGACTCTGCTGAAACGCTAACAGCGACAAGAGATCGTTTATTTGGGAGGAAACTCAGGCAATTCAGTAAGAGCGGGTCCAAGAAAAATAATTTTTTAAAAAGTGATATGCTTTAGTTATCTGGAAAAAGAACAAAGACTTACAAATACCTGAAGACAAAGCACAGTTTCAAATGCTCTTTGTAAAGAGTAAGTAGAACTCTGCCTACCTCTTAATTTATGCTATCATTAATAGGCCAAGCAGAGAATGATTTGGCCACTGGAGGATTTTGTAGTAACCGACTTACGAAGCTTTATTTTGGATTCCATTGAATGTATTTATTATGTTTATGAACTCTCAAATACTGGTCTAACCACTCCTTTAGATCTTTAGAAATCTCATGCATTGCTCCTTTGCACAGTTTTCCTGTCTTAAATGTCTTAGGAAAGGCATTTCTTGTGCCCTATCTCCTAAGACGTGGTTTTCAGGCGTATTCAACTCAGTTTTATTTACAGGGCTTCTGATGATATTCAAAACCTGTTGAGCTCAAAGAATTTACCAGCACCACCTTTCAGATGAAAAAATCCCCCCCAGCTTTACTATGCGTTAAAAATTGGCTGGATAAGGGAATAAAGGCACTCCAAAGCAGTCAATCCACATTTGCTGCCCATCAGAGGTACCTGGGGTGCGATTCCCAGAGAATTTAATAAGTATGAATCGAAGCCTAGAAATCTTGATGTTTAACAAATGCTCCAGGTAACTCTCATGTACCCAGTATTGGCATTTAAAAGCATGGCAAATTTGGGATTGACATGTAAACACTGCTATATTTAAAACAGAAAACCAGGGACTTCCCTGGTGGTGCAGTGGTCAAGAATCCACCTGCCAATGCAGGGGACATGGGTTCAATCCCTGGTCCAGGAAGATCCCACATGATGCAGAGCAACTAAGCCCATGCGCTCTACTACTGAGCCTTCGCTCTAGAGCCCACACGCCACAACTACTGAAGCCCGTGTGCTCCAGGACCCGAGTGCTGCAACTACTGAGCTCGCGTGCTGCAACTACTGAAGCCTGCATGCCTAGAGCCTGTGCTCCGCAACAAGAGAAGCCACTGCAATGAGATGCCTGTGCACCGCAACAAAGAGTAGCCCCCGCTCACCACAACGAGAGAAAGCCTGCGCACAGCAACGAAGACCCAAAGCAGCCAAAGATAAATAATAAAAAAAAAAAAAAAATTAAAATAAATAAAATAAAATAGATAACCAACAAGAACCTACTGTATAGCACAAGGAACTCCCCTCAGTATTCTGTAATAACCTAAATGGGTAAAGAATCTGAAAAAGAATAGATCCGTGTATATGTATAACTGAATCACTCTGCTGTACACCTGAAACTAATATTGTTAATCAACTATACTCCAATATAAAATAAAAATTTAAATAAATGAAAAAAAAGCACCTGGGCGAGACCTTGAAATAAAGACTTCTGACTCAAAAAAAAAATTAATTAAAAAAAAAATTAAAGTGTGGCAAAAAGTATGTTGACTAGCAGTAGACCCACCTCCAGCCTCCCTTACCTGCATCCAGCTGGAAGTGGTTCCAGCATGGCGTAGTCAACTGGGGACTGGCCAGCTACCTGAGGATACACACTTAGATTTTACAGAGTAAGATTAAGTGCTTTTAAAACAAGATATTTAGTATAACGCAGAGGGCAAAAGTTTTTCCTGGACAAGTTTCTTGGAAGGCACACGGTGTGACTACTACTTGTCTGTGTAGTAATGTGCGTCAGTGTTGCAATGCCAAGCAGCATAAAGTTGATGAGATGCAGCAGTTCATTAAAAAGACTAGTCAGAATATCACCGAGGAGGGAAATTATGAGAAGTGTTGATAGCTGTCGCAGTCAGCATTTTTGTCTGTTTTTACAGACAGTATTTCTAAATCCTAAGGGATTTTTTTTCTCCCCTGGGGATTTAGTATTGGGACGATGTCAGAGACGGGTCACCTGCTCACTGACATGCCACACAACACGAAACAACAACACTGAGCACGTGTCATGCCCACACACAGAAAGGTTACACGTCACAGCTGGCATGAACGGCGGATGGAAACAGCAGGGCGTTCAGCTAGTTCTTCATAGGTGAGCCTCAGGGAAACGGCTGTGGGCAGAGGAAGCACCACGGAGACTCCTCCAAACAAATGTCTACCAGGGCAGTGCTGATGCCAAATGCTTTGTAGCAACATCAGAAGTCATTAAATAGATAGCAGGATTTTTCTGCGGAGACTGCCAATCAGTAAAAGAAGACCAGACTGAAAGATTTTTTAAAAAATTATATAACCGATAGCAGGATCCCTTTTATATTCCATGTGGAAAGAATGCTACATTCCCACAGGACTTTAGAGTCCCATCGGTAACAATACCGCAACTTCTGAGAACACAGCCACAGCCCTGTTGTCCGCAATCCGTGGGACACCCAGCCCAGGGCCCCTTGCACATGGTGGGCTTTCAATACACACGTGTGTGGAACGGGATACACTGGAATGCCTAAGTGGTAAGAATAACCAGCAAACCCATGAATTATTAATTTCACGTCAACTAGTGGATTATTCAGTTTTCCTTTTTCTATGAAAAAAATTTATTCAGAATTTTGGGTCTGGAAAGTGAGTTTAGAAGGCATCTATTCCAGGATGCTTCTTTCTTCTTAACCAAAAGTATTACATATTAATGATAGGCACGGACAATTCTTAAGACTTCCAATCCATACCAGAGCTTAGTTATCACTGTCTCAAAATAATCTAGACTAAAAGACTTCACTTTAAGTAATCAACACGCTGTGTGTGTGTGTGTGTGTGTGTGTGTGTGTGTGTGTGTGTGTGTGTGTTACACCCTGTTTGTCTCCCTGCCCCTCACAAATTCATATGTTGAAGCCCTAACCCCCAATGTGATGTTATTGGAGGTGTGGCCTTTGGGAGATAGATTAGTTCACGAGGGTGAGACTCTCACGATGGGCTTAATGCTCTTATGAAAAGAGGAAGAGACACCAGAGTTCTCTCTCTCCAGGTGCATGCACTGGGGAAAGGCCATCTGTGAGCCAGGAAGGTGGGCATCACCAGGACCCAGCCATGCTGGCACCCTGATCTTGGACTTCCAGCCTCCAGAACCACGAAAAATAAATGTCTATTGTGTAAGCCACCCCGTCCATGGTACTTTGTTTTAGCAGCCCAAGCTGACTAATACACACACTTAAACACAGAAAGACAAAGCTCGTTGAGGGTGCTGCCTAGGCCACCTGGCAAGAGGGCCCTACGTAATACATTTGCCACATTCTCTTTTTTAACCCATGACCAGTGACCCCCACAACGGACAAACATCACTGGAAATTAAAACCAAAATAAGCACCTTGATGGAAAGGAAATTGAAACAGTGGGGAAATGAGCCATACATAGAGTTTCCCAATCATTCTCCACCATGTCCAACTCCCCACTACCTGCTCAGTGATCCTCCAAAGTCTCACCTCAGCTTTCCGGGCTTAAAAACCTGATTTCATCAGCACTTTGAAGTAGAGCCATCCCCTGGGGCAGACTCACATCACCAAAGCTCACAAGACTGATGGTTGACACCAGAAGACCAATTCGTCAGTTCACAATGAGCAAGGTAAATGTCACGGAGGCCTGAGACCTGCACTGATTACCACCAGTGCGTGCTCTCCCTGTTGGCAGACCTCCACGAGAAGCTCAACGAAAATCAGAAGGTTAGTGGTGGATGTGGAATCAAGACGGAGGCATGAGATGAATCAAGTAGCTAATGGCATCATGCTGAGCTAACCTGATGCACCCATTTCTTCACTCGGATGATCTCGCCAGGAAGGCCACACACAGCTGGCAACGGCTCCCTACATCCCTCCCTATCGCAGAAACGCCCTTGCCAATGCAACTGTGGTACTCCAAGGTTTTGGGCCATGGGTTTGCTCTCCTCTAGACAGCATTTGGATGGGCACTGCCTAGTTTTGCCTCTGTGACTCTTTCTTCTATACTACTTTGGGGGGTGACCGAGTCTTTAGAGGTTTCAATACACTCAATCAGGTTACAAGGAAATCTTGCTATGCTACAGCCGTGCTGTCACTTACGATCACTTTATACACTTCTGTGCAGTCTCATGGGCTCACTTTAACGCCCGGAGGGCAACCTCATTTCTAAGTTCCTGGGGGACAACTCACTGTGTCACTCATACTCATGGCAATTTAGGTTCCTGGGTACTATGCGATCATGGACATACACATTCATACACATCCATTGGTACGCTTTGTCTTATGTTACGACTTGGCCCTTTGAGTGATAAAGCCATTCTACATGGCTACGTTTTTTCTGTAGTTTTAAACTAAACTATAGAATAATACAGTTTTGAACTAAAAGTAGAAGACTGAACTAAGATGGGAAATATCTGAAAATACCGCCAGCTCCTGAAAAGAGGTAACTTACTATGAAAGTGTTCGAAATATAAGCTATGACAGACATCCTTCTTTCCCCAGAGTTAACAACTTCTATATAAGACACATCCATTCCAAACAAAGGGAACATTTGTATCTGTGATATGTAAATTAAACAAGCAGCCTGACTCAGAGAAAGTACTTGAAAGCCCTTTCAGAAATGTCTATCTGATCTGATCACCCTGTAAATGCAGAGTGGAAAGCATGAGTTATGCTCCCGTGAGAAGATCAATAATACTCAGTACAGAAAAGGCTTTCTATACAGTTGTCGAAGGAAGTGTTGGCTGCGGGTCAAAGGGGATTGCAGCCGCTGCCCTTAGCTCCTGTCTCAAACAGACCCCTTGTCATCTCGTGCCGCTGTGATATATTCATTACTGACAGCTTGCTTATATGAAGCTGTTTTAGCTAAGAAAGGGTGGAATTACATTTTCCCACAATATGTTTTCCCCCCTCAAATGCTTTCACATCATAAAAAGCTTTTAAAACCATTTAGCCTGGAAAACTGAGATGACCTCCCGTATCATTTACCTCTTGTTAACACCTAATAGCAAGCTACAGCGACCCTATTCCCCAACAGAATTAACAACAGAATCAAGAAATGACCATCTGCAGACAACAGCAAGTTTGTTTGCTTCCAAAGCAGCTCGAGCCCAGGGCTGCTATGTGAACCTGCACCGTCTCCTGACTGCTGAGCTGCTCCCAAAAGCTTCACTGCTGGGAAGGAAAAAGATGATCCCTCCTGGGTGGCTGAATCCCCTCCCCAGCTCTCACACCCTAGGACAGGTAGCTGCTAACGTGTGTGAGTTTCCAGAAGAGTGTTTATTCCTACTGCAAAAAATGGAAAATTTCCCTTTCCTAATAAAATACACGTACATATTATTCAATGATTTAAATCCCACCCAGAGGTTTAGAAAGGATGCACACAAAAGAGACCCATTATCACTGGCCACCTCCCCTGGAGCTGAACTAGTACAGAAGTCGCTCTGTGGTAACTCAATCAACTCAGCAACCGGACTGGGCCCTTCCCTAAGCTCTCCTCCTAAAAACTGAGTCTTGTTAACATGGCCTTTTACTGTCTTCATTCTTTGCAGAAAAAAAAAAAAAAAGAAAAATCCTGTCATTTCTTTCTCATTCTCCCATCCTTTATTATAGCCCCGTTCCTAGCTTTTAGAATACAGGGACACTTGGTCTTCTATTCACTGTGACTTACCTTGTTCATGTAGTCACACTAATGCCCTGTGGGTTCCAATATTATGTCACCTTCACTGGAACCAAACAGGTATTGGACACGTGTGTTGTGCAGGGTGCTACTTATCCAGCTTGATTAACAGAAACCAATATGAAAAAACTCTTTACCAAGACAATATAAATTTCGAAACTTAGAACATTTCTTTTAGTCTCTCTTGCCCAGAAATCTGTTAATCCTGCAAATCAACAGGAAGATGCTGTTTCTAAAACAATGGAGAAACATATATAAAAAGGTGGCGACTGCCATTTTGTTAACACCAGTATATTAAAGGGATGCAAGCAGTCTACTAGGAGACCACTAAGAAGTGAGGTTAACTATTGAAACCCACTGTAAATATTTGTTTACTGCTATTCTATAATATCAGAGCCAGATGATCTGGAATGATTTTCTCCTCTTAATCTGTGCAGATTCATCTGTCTTTAAGTGGTATATTTCTTTACGTCCTAACCAAATTCCTTTGAGGTGTATTAAAAAAAAAAAAAAGCCGCAGTACTTACTGGCTCTTCTCTTATTGCTAATGTGACGGTTCCAGGTGCTTCTGATTTTGAGGTATCTGTTTTAGCACCTGAGATGGTCCCCAACACACTAACACAATTTCTTAACTACTTCTCTTTTAGATTCCTGTCTTGTTTACTGCTATCAGCTCAAAGTCTGTTGCTGGGGGGTGGGCAGAGGCACCGGGGAAGAAGCCAGATCTCCAGCGCTAACACCCAGGCTCCAGGCACGTGTTACTCTAAGCTCCCACTTGTTTTGTAGTATTGCTGAAATTCATGGGGCACAGACCTTTGGATTAAAAGGAAAAGAAGGAAAAAAGGAAACCAGAGGCAATGCTCCTACCCCTCCCATCACAGGTCACCTGTCCTACCTGGCTGGTAGAAGTCAGGTGACAGCTCTCTGGCCACAGCTCTCGCGATGTCACACTCCTGGCGGGCGGCCAGAGCAGCCTGGTCGGCGGCGTCAGCTTTGGCTCTTGCGTGCGCGGTCCTACAGGAGCACAAAGGGCGCGTCAGCAGGGGCGGCACCTAGTTAATTACACAGGACGGGCAAACGGTCTACGGGGCAGGCAGGGCCTGGAAAGAAATGCTAACCGTGATCCTCGCCCCACATCTGCAACAGAAAGTTGTGAGACATCATACTGTTGTGAGACATCAATGAAAATCAAGCAGATGAAATCACCTGTGAATTGCCTCCATCTTTCTTTCAAGGTTAATGGAAGTATAACCAGTTGTATGAAAGTATAACAAGTTCTGCGCAGCTTAAGGCAAAGCCTGGTGTTCAAGACTTAGAGGATGAAAGCCCCCGTTGACTTTGGTTGGCGTTCCCCCTCCCCGCCCCCCGACCATGGAGAGTAGAATTAGAGCATGTGAATTAATACAGGGCTCATGGATTTAATGTCTATGGTAGAATCAATACAAGGATTTGATTAAGAAAGATCTGCCCAGTGGTGTGCTGGTAAAGTAGCTCTCTGGGGGAAAAAACAGTAAAACTGATTTGTAGCACTGACTGATTTCCGTGGTGGCCACGCTCCCAACGTCGCCAAGTCACACTAGCAGCGCGACTCTGCTGAATGTGTAGTTGGGAACAGACGCACACCACGGGCTCCCCGCAGCCTGCAGGAGCAGGCCCAGTGGTCTGCGGGAAGAATGTGCTCAGGAGGCTTCCAAGGAGTCCATCTAGTTGTTCTTTAAGCATGTTTCTTGTGTGAAACCGAAAGCAGGCGGAGAGGTGGAGCGGGAAAGAGGAAAGGGATCTCCTTCTGTCTTCCACCTTCTCCCCGGCCCGTCCTCACCCACTGAAACCGCTTATCTTTCTAGAGGACAAGGGCTAGGGAGAGGGCAGCAGGGATAAGAATGGGGCTCCTTACGGCAAGGCAGAGGGACTGATGTCTGCCTGCCCAGGAAGAGGACATTTGGAGGCTGAGACTTTGGGTCATCCTCTTCCAAAGGAGGAGATCTTATCCAAGCTAGTATTTAGACAATTTTCATGGGCACCTGCTTCTTATAATTTTGTGAACTATTTTCTTTTATTAGCGCTAGGCAGGGCTATAGATAACTAGTGGTAAAAGCTTAAGGGGAGTCTAAAAGAGGTGTGCCTGCAGGCCTTTCAGAGACAGCAGGAGAGGAAGTTGGGAAATGGCATCATGCCCTAGCTGGTCTTAGGAGAGAAAACCCAGGCGGCACCTGGAGGAGGCCGGCAGACGGGATTCCTGGAACTAGACCGCAGGCAGAAAAGACGGGGAAAAAGGGGTCTGACCTGAGACTGTGGGGCTAACTGGGGGAGATCCTATTTCACTCCTACTTAGGACCCAGCTGAGCCTGGAGGACTGATGTACTAGAATATAAGTGTAAGGGAGATTTTTTATTTTGGGCATTTTTTAATTTTTAATTTTTGGTTCTCTACTATACTCCCAAGGCACAGAACAATGCCTGGCACATAGTATTTACTGAGGGCCCACTTTATAAATAAAGGAATGTCCTTCGGAACCTTAAAAATAAATGGATTGACAAAACCACAGAGACAGTAAAAAGACCAGTGATTGCCAAGGGTTCAAGGTGAAAGTGGGTGAGGGATGAACAGGTAGATCTAAAGGGATATTTAGGGGTGTGAAACTATGCTGGATAATCCTCTACTGGGGGATACATGACATCATGCTTTTGTCAAAACCCACTGAACTGTACAACACAAAGAGTGAACCCTACTGTCAAGTATGGACTTTATAGTTAATACTAACGTTTCACATTGGTTCATCAGTTGTACCAAATGTACCCACTAATGCAAGATGTTAATAACAAGGATTAACTGGGTGTGGGCAAAGGATGTATATGGACACTGTACTTTCTCCTCAATTTTTCTGTAAACTTAAAACCGCTCTAAAAAAATAAAGTCTATTAAAAATGAATGAATCAAATTCTGATCATCAAAATGGTCACTTACGAATCTTGGAGGATGTTGAGGATGTTTTAGATGATCTCTGTCTACAGGGCAGGGAGTACAGAGGCAAAATCAAGGGGATACGGGCTTCCCTGGTGGTGCAGTGGTTGAGAGTCCGCCTGCCGATGCAGGGGACACGGGTTCGTGCCCCGGTCCGGGAAGATCCCACATGCCGCGGAGCGGCTGGGCCCGTGAGCCATGGCCGCTGAGCCTGCGCGTCTGGAGCCTGTGCTCCGCAGCGGGAGACGCCACAGCAGTGAGAGGCCCGCGTACAGCAAAAAAAAAAAAAAAAAAAAAAAAAAAAAAAAAAAAAAAAAAATCAAGGGTATAAGAACATATTCCTAAAAAACCCGGCTGTGGTAACCCCTGCAAGGGAGCCATCACTGATGACACTTTAGTCCCACGTGTTGTGCTGAGACTCAGAGGCTGCCCTCTCTTACGTCCTTTCAGTTTCTCAGAACCTCAGCTCTTTTTTTTCCCAGAATTATTTTCCATTTTATCTGCTATTCTTAGCTAGAGCCTAATTATGTCTAGGTACCATAATTAATGAAGCCACAAGAGTACAGTTATCCTACCCTATAATAAAACCTGATAGCCCTTCGATGATAAACTTACAAAACTCAAGCACCATTTATTCCGAAACAATCACAACCCACCACCACGGAGTGGAATAAAATGGCAGTAGTACTTCCACCACTTTGACAACGCGCTAAACTGGAGAACAGACAAATGGAGATGAACCTTTCTGCAAATATATTTTGGAAGCACAGCATCAGTGAAGCCTTAACCCTTTACTTTTTTCCTTGTTCTTTCCTGTAAGACCAGACGAGGAGGGGGGACTTTTCCATCTAGCACCCCTCCCCATGTCAGTGCTCCCGCATGGCTGGCACGATGGTCAAAACCACATTCAAGCCTGAAACTAGGTATCTGCTCAGGAGATTTTGGTAGCCCTGGACCTGATAACAAGAAGTAGAAGAGAACAGGAAGCCATCTGAGTTTGCTGTCATCAAAAGTGTTGTGCAGGGCTTCCCTGGTGGCGCAGTGGTTGGGAGTCCGCCTGCCGATGCAGGGGACGCGGGTTTGTGCCCCGGTCCGGGAAGATCCCACATGCCGCGGAGCAGCTGGGCCCGTGAGCCATGGCTGCTGAGCCTGCGCGTCCGGAGCCTGTGCTCCGCAACGGGAGAGGCCACGACAGTGAGAGGCCCGCGTACAGCCAAAAAAAAAAAAAAAGTGTTGTGCGGCCAGCCCATTAAAACATCTTGATTTTGCCCAGGGAAAAATCTGGGCTTGACCCTGGTCCACGTTATTCATGTGCTCCAATCCCAGGCTCAGTTCTGGAGCAACACACGACCCCGTTACTCACCCAACGGGTAAGACGTGCCATTGTTCATGGCTTAGGGGGAGGGAGGTTTGGGCTAGTCATTCTGGGGAGACCAGTGGAAAAAACTCCAAGTGGATGCCTGGCTGCTACATGTAGCTGGTCACATGGAAAACATACATGCCAACAAGGAGCATGCCTGCGTGCCCAAGAAGCCTTTCATTTGTTCCAAAGACTGCTGACATCCATAAATCTTCAGACCCTCAGGAATCTCCAAATACCATTATCATCTTCTATACTTTCTCACATAAAAGGCAGAAAAAAGTAAGTGAAAAGCAACATCTTTCAGTTAGGCATCAGTGGTAGACTTTCTTTTAGGTTCCTATTACAAATAAACCAAAATTTTGTAGAGAGTTACTATTTTGGGGTAAAGAGATACAGAGAGGCCTGGGCAACTGGCTAAGCTGGTACAGCAGGTAGGTGACCCCCTCCTGGACATCAGCCCTGCAAAGGTCACTCGGCAACAGCTGAAACAGTAAATGTGGAATTTCTTTTTTTTTTTAATTTATTTAATTTATTTATTTTTGGCTGCGTTGGGTCTTCGTTGCTGTGCATGGGCTTTCTCTAGTTGCAGCAAGCGGGGGCTACTCTTCGTTGAGGTGCGTGGGCAGTGACTTCTCTTATTGCAGAGCACGGGCTCTAGGTGCGTGGGCTTCAGTAGTTGTGGCACGCGGGTTCAGTAGTTATGGCTCGTGGGCTCTAGAGCACAGGCTCTGTACTTGTGGCACACGGGCTTAGTTGCTCCGCGGCATGTGGGATCTTCCCGGACCAGGGCTCGAACCCGTGTCCCCTGCATTGGCAGGCAGATTCTTAACCACTGCACCACCAGGGAAGCCCAATGTGGAATTTCTGAATGGCAGGCATCACCTGTACTTAAGAACTTAACTACAACTTGTTTCTTTCCGATCAGTAATTTGATGAGAATCTGAGTTTCTTTTTTCTTTAGTGACTAAAATGGTGTTTCACGAACTCTCAAGTCACCTTACTCAGAACAAAATGGTCTGGCTTTCCCAGTTTTTCTTAAACATAACAGTGCTTTTAAAAAAAAGAAGCATATAAACAATACACTGCACACGCCCAGCACATAGGCCTACTACTAGTAAGGTAGATGCAAGTCCCTTAGACGTCTGTCCCAACTTCTTTCAATCTTTTATATACCTGTTCACTGACATAGCTGATAAAGATTTTCATCTAGAATGGACAAGGATTTTGCTAAAGGTAAAACTGTATACAATACTTATACTTTTCTATTTCTACTTCTTACATATTTTCTTCCCAACAAAAAACTGCTTCAAAAAATACGCTGATTTTTGATGTCTTCTAAAATGTGTTACTTACTAAGTCAAAGTTAAGTTTCCTGACCTGACTCTGAAAATTTGATGGCAGAGGCTGTCATCTAGTTGGTTCAGGAGCTGTACATGTGATTTGCTTTGATACCCATATATGTAAAGAAAATTCTTAGCAACATTTAAAAACGAGCAATTGGACTTCCCGGGTGGTGCAGTGGTTAAGAATCCGCCTGCCAATGCAGGGGACATGGGTTTGAGCCCTGGTCCAGGAAGATCCCACATACCGCGGAGCAACTAAGCCCATGTGCCACAACTATTGAGCCTGCGCTCTAGAACCCACGAGCCAAAACTACTGAGCCCGAGAACCACAACTACTGAGCCCGCGAGCCACAATTACAGAGCCTGCGTGCCACAACTACTGAAGCCCACGCACCTAGAGCCTGTGCTCCGCAACAAGAGAAGCCACAGAAATGAGAAGCCCGCGCACCACAACGAAGAGTAGGCCCCGCTCGCCGCAACTAGAGGAAGCCTGCACGCAGCAATGAAGACTCAATGCAGGCAAAAAAAAAACAAAAAGAGAGCAATTGTACGTAAGACTCCAAACATCAGTGAACGGCAACCCCATTCGTCCAGTTGCTCAAGCCCAGATCCTGTGAGTCATCCTGGTTGCCTCCCTTGCTCTCACACACCACATCCACGGTCAGCAAGGCAGCCGGCAGGACCTTCAAAATACACACCCGACCCCGCGTGTCTCCTTCTCATCACCGCTCCTGCCCAGGTCACATCTCACCGGGTTCCTGCAAAGGCTGAACTGATCTCCCTGCTTCTGTCCTTGCAGCCTGCCATTCTATTTCCGTTCTGGTTTTCTTGAAATTGCCTGACACTAACCAAAATCCTTTCCTGGGTTACGGCATCATGTGCAAGAAAATGCCCAAAAATGACCTTAGTTAGCCTTCCTTTTGGACTGTGACATTATTCACTTATGAGAGACCTAGACTGGCAAAAACCAATCATCTTGTGTATACAGTGGGAGCCCTTTTAAAGAAGAAATCAGTCTGTTAAGCAAGGAATACTCTCGATATGAACAAGAACTAGGTGTCTCCACAGCTCTCAGCTAAAAAGCAAAGGCATAATGTCTGAGTTCCTGTACCGGAAAGAAACTGGTCTCTCACTATCGATCTGCTTGCTTCTCTGGTCAGACCAACCCCACGAGACTCAGCATACACTCCTCCTGCTAAGGCACAAACGGCCCCCTTAGCTGCTTCTCCGGACTTCCAACTGTCCATCTCTCACACACATACCTATTCATTGGCACAGCTGAAGATGATTTTAATCTGCAATGGACAGTGATTCAGCTAAAGCTCAGTAAATGTGGTTTAGGAAGACTACTTCTTGTGGGTCCAATCTTTACGTTTATTAGTTCTTGAATGTTAATTTTCTTCCTACGTTGCTTTTTTGTTTTGTAAAAGACAGGACCTGGAATAATAACTTCAAGACTGTGTTCTTAGGTCCTGGTTAAAAACAAGTTACAGCTTCAGCAAATAGTTGTCTTTTTTTGCCAGGGTGGTCCATTGCTTCCTTTTCTAAAAGCATTATCAAGTTATTTAGATATAAAATGTAAATTTAGGGGCATGGTATCCCTACTGAAATCTGGTATTTGACCTTTCAAGGGCCCAAACTCTTGCAGAGGTATGACGACACAGGCTTTGAAAGTGTGGGTAGCCAGAGACCAGGCTGAGGCCAGTCTAGTCACAGATGATTCTTGTCTATGAGATCAGAAGTTAAACCACATTACTTTAGCAATCTTAGAGATGCCTTCTTAGAATCATAATTCATACCATGCCCTTGGCCTTTTTTCAAGGGGAGATAGGAGGACGAACCATGATATCCAAGATAGGATATGAACCAAGATTCATGAGAAGAATGTGAAATGCTGTCCATTATGTGTATCACTGTCATGTTCATAAAGATGTGGGCAATACATTCCTCAAAGTTTAGTGTCAGGAAAAATCTGGTCTATGATGATATACTGGCGTGCTTCCTTGCACAATAAGAACTACGTTATCTATTGTTTCTCTTTTTGTTACAGCTACCGGGATACCTGGAGTATAATTATCCTCAATCGTATGTGCATGGTTATCTTCTCTAAAGACATGGCTTTAACATTCCCTGGTCAGAGATGCTACTATGTATGTGACTTATAATGCCCTGAAAATCCTTTTTGGAGACTGGCAGGATATTGAAAAAAATTACTTGTTATACTAAGTTTTCTGAACTTCAGCCCCTCATAGTGTGTGAATGCTTAGGGACATACGTGATAACTTGGGGACATCAGAGCCTACTATGCAGCTTCCTTTACAGAATTTTTTTCTATATTCAGAACATTTTCAAGCTTGGAAAATAAGTCCTCATTCTTAAGTACTTTACAGGCTTTATTCCCTAACATTTTATCAAACTTAATAAGCTTAAAGGCTATATTCTCTGGATAGGCCGGGTCAAAGGCACATTTCTAATCCTCGGCTGGAATAGGCCAAATAATTGGCTATCTTCTACTTTATCCTGAGTTTTATAAAACTTATCTAAAATTTACCTTGCCATATAATTTACGTATTTAGAAAAACCTGATGTAAAAACAAATTTAAGGGATGTTTTATTCTTGAAATAATTTTTAGAGAAAAGTCCTTTTAATGAGGGTTATTCTACAGGTCAAAAACATTACCACTAAATAAGACTAAAATTTCATTTTATGGGAGAAAATATTTGCTGATCATATATCTGATAATGGGTTAGTATTCAGATTATATAAAGAACTCTTACAACTTAATAAGAAGAACAACAACAATTAAAAAATAGGCAAAGGGGGCTTCCCGGGTGGCGCAGTGGTTGAGAGTCCGCCTGCTGATGCTGGGGACACGGGTTCGTGCCTGGGTCCAGGAAGATCCCACATGCCGCAGAGTGGCTGGGCCCGTAAGCCATGGCCGCTGGGCCTGCGCGTCCAGAGCCTGTGCTCCACAACGAGAGAGGCCACAACAGTGAGAGGTCCGCATAACCGCAAAAAAAAAAAAAAAAAAAAAAAAGGCAAAGAACCTGAATAGACATTTCTACAAAGGAGATATAAATGGCCAATAAGCACATGAAAAGGTGTTCAACATCACTAACCATAAGGGAAATACAAATCAAAACCATAATGAGATGCTACCTCACACCCACTAGGATGGCTACCATGAAAAAAAGCACCCAGAGAAGCAGCCGCATAGCACAGGGAGATCAGCTCAGCGCTTTGTGACCACCTAGAAGGGTGGGATAGGGAGGGTGGGAGGGAGACGCAAGAGGGAGGAGATATGGGGATATATGTATAGCTGATTCACTTTGTTGTACAGCAGAAGCTAACGCACCATTGTAAAGAAATTATGCTCAAATAAAGATGTTAGAAAAAAAAGAAACCACCCAGAAAGTAATAAGTGTTGGCAAGGATGTGGACAACTTGTAAACCTTGTGCACTGCTGGTGGGGATGCAAAATGGTACAGCTGCTGTAGAAAACAGTATGGTGATCCCCGCAAAATTAAAAACAGAATTACCATATGATCCACCAATTCAACCCCTAGGTATATACCCCCTAAAATTGAAAGCAGGGTCTCAGAGAGATATCTGTACCATCATGTTCATAGTGGCATTATTCACAATAGCCCCAAAGCAGAAACAACCCAAGCATCCATCAATGAAAGAATGGATAAACAAAATGTGGCATAAACATACATGGAATGTTATTGAGCCTTGAAAAGGAAGGAAATTCTGATGCGTGCTACATCATAGACGAACCTTATGCTAAGTGAAGTAAGCCTGTCACAAAAGGACAAACATTGTATGATTCCATTCACAGGAGGAACCTAGAACAGTCAAATTCCTAGAGTCAGAAAGTAGAAGGGTGGTTGTCAGAGGCTGGGAGGAGGGAGAACAGAGAGTTGTTATTTAATGGATATAGAGTTTTAGTTCTGCAAGATGAAAAAGTTCTGGAGACTGGCTGCACAACTATGTGAATGCACTTAACACGACGGAACTGTACACTTAAAAATGGTTTAGGATGGCAAATTTTGTTATGTCTATTTTACAATTAAAAATTAAAAAAAAAATCACCCATGAACAAGTATTTCTAGAACATTCTGTGTGTCCAGAGGAAGTGAGGAGAAAAGACCAAAGGTTGGGCTCTCAGACGAGAAATTGCTTCACTAATCCCAGCCAGGGTAAGCTAAGTCTAGTGAGGGGAATGGCGGTAAGAAAAGGAAGAGCCGAAGGACACGTTAAGGAAAAAAGTGTCAGAACTTTGAAACACGAGGGCAGCCTCCACATCTGTTTTTCCAGCTCTTAACATAAAGCCTGGCCCAGAGGCTGTCCTCAACAAATATTGGTGGAATAAATACATAGGTAAGAAGGAGAGAAACATAAAAGCTAACCCCAAGGTTGCTAACTTGGTGTCCAGGTGAATGGCTTTACTACAGAGAGAAATTGTACAGGTGGGAAGGAGAGACAGTTTGAAGGTGATGACAAGCTCAGTTTTAGACAAGTAGGATTTTACACGACACAAGCATTGCGATTTGGAAATACAGGGCTGCAGTGCGAAGTTAAGGGTCAAGGTTAGCAACAGGAATGTGGGCACCGTGATCACAGACGATGAGCTCACAGAAGATCGATGAGCCCATCAAATACATAAGTTCTTGGATACATTGTTCTTGGATAAATCCTGTGCTCCTCTTAGGAGTTAAGTGGGCCAGATCTGAATTTGTCTCTTCTCTAGGGGAGCTGCACTGATCGGCTGATTTTGGGGCAGTTAGAATTAACAAGTGCAGTTAAGAGTCTGAGAGAGGGATCGTTTGTCAATCCTGTGATGTGCTGGAGAAAGTGAGGGCTGAGAAGAGAGGCTGCTGAATTTGATGAGAACCTCCGGGAGGGCAGTTCTAACAAGAAGGCCACTGTAGAAGCCAGACTGAAGGGGGTCAGTGAGGAAGGAACAGAGGAAATACAGGAAGCAGGTGTGGGCCACATGCTGGTGATTTCTGACCCAGAAAGGAAGGAGGAAATTTGGACAGTAACTGGGAGGATTAGCTGGGCCAAGGGAAAAAGACACTTTACTTGTATCGGTGAGAGCTGATCCTGTTGGAAGGTGGGAAGAAAGATGCTCAGAGAACAGAAGAAAATGAAGGAGCTTTGAGAAGGGAACCACCATTGGAGTCGGGTCCTAGATGAAGCAAAAGAAAGGAAACAGGAAAAAAACATAAGGACAGTGATGGGTTGATCCAATGTTTTAAAATTATTTAAAAGATTCTAAGCTTGAAAGAGACAGAGAGTACTTTGGGCTTTGGAAACCAGACAGACCTGGGTTTACACCCCAGTTTATCACATCCTGGCTGGGTCACTTTTGCCTCAGTTTCCTTACCTGTAAAATGGGGATGGTATTACCTTGTATAGATGCTCTGGATCAGAAGTGATTTATATGAAGTACTGAGTACTAATGAGAGAGTATTTAGTTGACAAATGGCCATTATTAGTCCTTGGCTGAAATTTAGGGCTGGTAGGGAAAATCTGGGTGCTTAAAGAGGTGAGGATTTGGAATCAGCACTGCACAAAAGTTCTAAGGGATGGAAGAAAGGGAAACTGGAATTGCTGAACAGCACTGGGAAGACCTGATCTCAGGGCAACATGATTCAGCATCTTCCTCTGGCAGGGGTCTCTTTTCTGAGAGAAGCAAAGAAGGAAGAAGGGGCCATTGATGCAGGGTAGAGATCTGAGCAAGGAGGATGGAAATGTACCCATCACAGAGCTTTGGGTAGGAGGAAGGGCACATAGCCAGTGATAGACGCTGGACCAGATGAAATACAAAGGGTTAAGTTAGGATCCAGTGAACAATGTGAAGTGGATCTGATGACTGTAAAGTCATATAAACGCAGACTATCATTACAGTTATTACAGTTTTAGGTGCTTTTTAATTGCTTGAAATATGGCTTCTTTCCTATGGCAAATTTCACAGAAATGGCCTACTCTGACTAAATCTGGCTTACTACTAAAGGGTGTATCTTTAGTTCAAGTTATCAGCCAGCAGCCTTTTGGTAACAAAAGGCAGGTCAAATTATTTCAAAATGGATGCATATACGATAAAACGAAATGAGATGTAATCATGGCTACATTTCTTTTTAGTGCTGTAACAGAAACATCTGGATGTGCCTAAAAAGAACTTTACAACCTTCGGGATCTGGGTTGTGACGAGAATTGACGAGAATTGTCAGGTCAAGGCTGTTTTTATTTCCATGTCAGTGCTGTTATGCTTTCTGTCCTTTACCAATGGTCACTGTGGTGAAAGATTAAAGTATGACTAAGAGCAATATAAGACTACCTCGTGGTCGAAACACATGATGGCAACCAGCAGTGATCAGCTGAGGGACTGATGGACTCCAGTGACTGGGTCACGGACAGACCTAACTTCCGCTTTACTGCAGCAAATGCCCAGTGGATGTGCACTTGGTGGTGCTCAAACAATCCCATTTCATAAATGCTTAAACATTAAAACAAAGAAGCAGACATCCTTCATGCCTTTAAAATGACATAAACCACGGAGAACTCCTAGTTGAAACAGTCTCTTAGGCAGTAAAATATCCACTTTGTAAATTACCTAAAATGGCTCTCCTAAGATCCCAAATCCACCAGTAACCACTTCGCTTTCATCTGTCTAGACCTGCCAAGACAGTGAACAACAAAGGCATCCATTCCTCTCCTGGGCATGCGATGCTGAATGGTATGAACGTGAACTTGCTTGGGACTGGCTTCCGCAAAGCCATTGTGCATCTGAAGCTTTATCATATTCAACATACGTTGAGTTGTTGGGTTTATAACAGGACTGCTTTGCGAGGAAAGCCAAGATAGTAGGGGTACAGTTATTCTCTCAGCAAACCAGTTTTATTCACTTCATGTTTCCTTGTAGGAACTGTGATTCAGTGACTCCACTCATTTCACACCTGGTCCGTGACAATGACTCGTTCCATAGTTCAATTAAGAAGTCCTTGACTGCTTTCACTTTAAATCTTTAGTCTTTTGCTGCAACAGATATTGGGGACACCGATATAACGAGCACAAAGGATTTGCTCTGATTTACGTTAACCTTCTGGATTTGAGGAAGGGACTCTTGAAAGTTCTGCTTTACCAGACAAATTAAAAAGCACAATTAGAGCTAGACAAGCCTCAGAGAGTCTACGAGGCCCCTCCCCTGGGGTCAGAGAAGTACTACCCCTTCTGTAGGGATTTAAGACTCAGAGAAACCAAGGAACATATTCAGTCACACAGCAATTCAGTGGGATGAACGGGCAGAAGCCAGGTCTCCTAACCTTTAGGGCAAAGCTGGCTAACGATGCTGTCTACCGTCTGCAGATTTTGTTTTAGCAAATGTTCTGTGATTTATTTCATCTTCTAGTTATAAACTTTTCTTTCTGCTATAAATATTCCTTCATAACCATAGTTCTGTCTTCTTATATTCATGCTTTCACCTTATTGAGTCTGCTGCCCTCCTTATTTCTCTATTCAGTTATCTTTAATATTAATAGACTTTTAACTTCCACTGAAAAATGCAAATGTTGGGCTTTCTTTTCCTACATATTTTTAAAACCAGTTTTGGCTGACTTTCAAATGAAATACAGCTTAGAAAACATCTTACTAAAGACTATAGGGAAGATGTGGTTTTCATCAAGGTTATTCTTTCGCGGGAACATTTTAGGTGGTGTTAAAAATACTGCAGATTCATCTAAATCATAGTTGCCTTCCCCAAATCACCAAATTAGTAATTAACGCCTCCAAGTTTAAAAGGAAATATCAGAAGATCATCCAGTTCTTCCTGAATTCTTAAAAAGTTGTCTTCTTTTTCCTCATGAGAATCTTAAAAAATTTCTTGTGATTTTTATCTGTTTTTACGCATTTGCTGTGTTAAACTGAGAACAGAAAATGTTCACCCCATACTCAATGTGTAAGATAATAGCTTACCCAAGGACGCTGAGAAAAATGGAGGCTGAGACAAATATATAAGCCAGGATGACTGGTTTTCTGTTTAGTACGTTTAAATAATACTTGGTACAATTTGGAGGGGGGGGGTAAAGGCAGTTTTGAAGATGAACACACGTATGTTGAGATAAAAATGTGTGCTTCTCCTTCGTTAGAGATGGTGCTGGAAATGCAAGGCAGAATTCAAATAAAATAAGTAAAAGAATCATGTTAAATTCCTGCGCAAATAATAGGAGTCTTCTCTTTCAGTTCTGATAGACTGCTAATGACCTGCTTCAATACTATTATACATCCTTATAGCACCTATAATATTCCAATACTTGGAATATTCTTGACCAGGAGTCTGTTGCTGGCTTGAGTTTCTATTCTAGAAACACTCTGATGAACTTTTAACCTTTATTTTTTTTCAGAGTGGAATTAATTGCCTCGGGGACCTGGGATGCAATGCCACGCCCGTCGCTGGGATGGATAAACTCCTGCTGCAGCCACTGGGGAATGTGGGGTGTGCCTTCCTGGACTCCATTCCTTAGTGACAAATGCATTGACCCAAACGGAACTACCCCTTACCAGTCTGAGATTCAGACCAACTCCAAAGAATGTCAAGAAGAATTCCAGGCACAGAGGGAATGCTGCACATCCCAAGAACAAGGCAGAAATTCAGGCTCTGATTGGCGCTTAGGAAGGGGTTTCCTTTGAGGCCCAAGAATTCAAAATCTACTGACTACCATCTTGTAATGGGGAAAGCAGACTGAACTCTGGAGGGACAGGAAGAGTTACCTGCCGAACCCCAAAGTCTGCCCACCGCCTGGTTGAAAGTTGCCCAGTGTTAGCATAAAGGTCCAGGGCCTTCCCTGCTGCTTTGCTGGTCTCTGACAGCTGCTCTAAAGGTCTCCAGGTTTACCTTGCAGCATGGGCTATACTTCCCAAGTTAGATTACCTGCATGTGCTAAGTTTCAGGCAATGGCAGGAATACTGGAGGTAGTTCTTTTTTCCCTTTCAACAGAATCACAGTATCTACTGGAATGACAACAGACTTGATAACAAAAGGATGTGCCCTTGTCGTATGGCGGCTTGGGAGTAGCAATGTTAAAAATCCACTTGTATTGAAGGCAGAGAACCTCAGAGCCATGAGAAGCTCTGGAGGATTCTGGTGGAAACGTGTAACATATATTTATAATTGGACCAATTATATACATAATTATAGATATATAATTGCACTATTATAATTGCAGTCCCAAAGGGACTGCAATGGACACAGTGGAGGATGATACTTCCCATTCTTCACTCTGCTCTGGAATGAATGAGATGGGGCACAGAAAGCCCTCTTTATAGCTTCATATGGAGTCCCTTTGGGTTGACCAGTTACCCTGAAAACGTACAGGCCATCAGAGAGAGGAGAAGCCTATGAGAGCCAATCATCAAGTCCAAAACAAGCCCATTCTGAAGAGGCCTCCATTCCTTTTGGAGGATGTGGGAACCCCTCCGCCCTGCAGACAGGGCTTCTCCCAAGGAAGAACTGGAATGCCCTGGAAAATGGCATTTGTTCCACAGAGTGGGAGGTTAAGGAGCCTCTTTCCATGCAAGACAAGGAAGTTGGAAGCTGGTGAGTGGCTTGCTGCTCCACATCTCTGCTGTTAGGAGATTTTACTGATATTATTAACGTCCTGCTGTCCCTTGTCTTTCTACTGACATGTCCCTGTGGGTTTCAGATCACTTGTGAATTTGTGTTCTCTGAAATAACCACCCCTGGCCTATCTCCTTTCAGTGCTGTCCAAATTGTCATTTCATGATCAACTCCTAATGTCTGCTACCTCAAAAAAAACCTCAATGTACTTAGTGATTGACAAACGTCCAGAAATACTTTCAAATTATTTGCTACTCCGGGCAGCACACATAAGTCTACTTAATTCTAAGTCCCATGGTCATTTTTCTTCCCCTACTTACTATATTTATATTGCCCACTTCACCATCCTGCTCTGACCTCTCTGTAATTCTGGGGGTGAAATTCAAGCTTTTTTCCCCTTAAATTTCTCTCTGGCAGATGATCACTGTTGGCATCAGTTAATTGTAAATACGGAACTTCTCCGCAATGTTTTTCTGAGACATCACAGCCACAGCCACTCAAATGACTAAGCCTGCATGGAAAAGTGAAATTAAAAAGGTTCTCACGCTGGTCTGAGAGAGGCCTCTGTCACACCCTGAGCTCTGAGACACTACAGTAAATCACTGTAAGTAACACATTTTAATATGATAAATAACTTCTTGCGATTTAATTGTTAAACTACCTTTTCCAGGAATCCAAATCGGAAAAGAAGAAGTAAAACTGTCACTGTTTGCAGATGACATGATACTATACATAGAGAATCCTAACGATGCTACCAGGAAACAACTAGAGCTAATCAATGAATTTGGTAAAGTAGCAGGATACAAAATTAATGCACAGAAATCTCTTGCATTCCCATACATTGATGATAAAAATTCTGAAAGAGAAATTAAGGAAACACTACAATTTACCATTGCAACAAAAAAGAATAAAATATCTAGGAATAAACCTACCTAAGGAGACAAAAGACCTGTATGCAGAAAATTATAAGACACTGATGAAAGAAATCAAAGATGATACAAATAGATGGAGAGATATACCATGTTCTTGGATTGGAAGAATCAATATTGTGAAAATGACTCTACTACCCAAAGCAATCTACAGACGTAATGCAATCCCTATCAAACTACCAATGGCATTTTTCACAGAACTAGAACAAAAAACTGCACAATTTGTATGGAAACACAAAAGACCCTGAATAGCCAAAGCAATCTTGAGAAAGAAAAACAGAGCCAGAGGAATCAGGCTCCCTGACTTCAGACTATACTACAAAGCTACAGTCATCAAGACAATATGGTACTGGCACAAAAACAGAAATTTGGCTCAATGGAACAGGACAGAAAGCCCAGAAATAAAACCATGCACATATGGTCACCTTAGCTTTGATAAAGGAGGCAAGAACATACAATAGAGAAAAGACAGTCTCTTCAATAAGTGGTGCTGGGAAAACTGGACAGCTACATGTAAAAGAATGAAATTAGAACACTTCCTAACACCATACACAAAAATAAGCTCAGAATGGATTAAAGACCTAAATGTAAGGCCAGACACTATCAAACTCTTAAAGGAAAACATAGGCAGAACACTCTTTGACATAAATCACAGCAAGATCCTTTTTGACCCACCTCCTACAGAAATGGAAATAAAAACGAAAATAAACAAATGGGACCTAATGAAACTTAAAAGCTTTTGCACAGCAAAGGAAACCATAAACAAGACAAAAAGACAACCCTCAGAATGGGAGAAAATATTTGCAAACGAAGCAACTGACAAAGGATTAATCTCCAAAATATACAAGCAGCTCATGCAGCTCAATATCCAAAAAAACCCCAGACAACCCAATCCAAAAATGGGCAGAAGACCTAAATAGATATTTCTCTAAAGAAGATATACAGATTGCCAACAAACACATGAAAGGATGCTCAACACCACTAATCATTAAAGAAATGCAAATCAAAACTGCAATGAGGTATCACCTCACACCGGTCAGAACAGCCATCATCAAAAAATCTAGAAACAATAAATGCTGGAGAGGGTATGGAGAAAAGGGAACCCTTCTGCACTGTTGGTGGGAATGTAAATTGATACAGCCACTATGGAGAACAGTATGGAGGTTCATTAAAAGACTAAAAATAGAACTACCATACAACTCAGCAATATATATCCTGAGAAAACCATAATTCAAAAAGAGACATGTACCACAATGTTTATTACAGCACTATTTACAATAGCCAGGACATGGGAGCAGCCTAAGTGTCCATCGGCAGATGAATGGATAAAGAAGATGTGGTACATACATACAATGGAATATTAGTCAGCCATAAAAAGAAATGAAATTGAGTTATTTGTAGTGAGGTGGATGGACCTAGAGTCTGTCATACAGAGTGAAGTAAGTCAGAAAGAGAAAAACAAATATTGTATGCTAACACATATACATGGAATCTAAAAAAAAAAAGGTTCTGATGAACATAGGGGCAGGACAGGATAAAGATGCAGACGTAGAGAATGGACTTGAGGACACGGGGAGGGCGAAGGGTAAGCTGGGACAAAGTGAGAGAGTGGCATGGACATATATACACTACCAAATGTAAAATAGATAGCTAGTGGGAAGCAGCCGCATAGCACAGGGAGATCAGCTGGACACTTTGTGACCACCTAGAGGGGTGGGATAGGGAGGGTGGGAGGGAGATGCAAGAGGGAGGAGATATGGGGGTATATGTATACGTATAGCTGACTCACTTTGTTATACAGCAGGTACTAACACACCACTGTAAAGCAATTATACTCCAACAAAGATGTTAAAAAAATAAATAAAATAAAATACCTTTTCCATGGCGCCAGCATGATTTCAGAAACCAGCTCATAGACCTTGGTTCTCAAAGTCTGAAATTTAAATGCTATCAGATGACGAATCCCTCACATCATTAAAATTTTCTAAAGTAGCACTAAATGTCTGCTTGGTAGGTTTAATATGACAGTGAATTTTGGGGGAAGAATACATTAATATACATAAATACATAATATACACACATTTTAGTATGTGTATATTACATGTGATTTGAAATATATATCTGCACCAACAAACGTTAACCACTGTTGAGTGTGTTTTTTTTGCTTGTTCTCATTTGGGGCCAATACTTAACTATCCTATAATAAAATGTTTTTTTTGGTTTTGTTGAATCCCAGGGAACATGACAGCTGAAATCAAGAAAATCTAAAAATCAACGAACCAAGCAAAAAATTTCAGGAATGAATAATTTAACTGAAATGGTAGCTAAAACTCTTGTACCGACTACTGTCACTGTTCTGGCAACTAGTAAAGTCAGGGCTGTTCATATTTTTAAATGATAATTTCATCATGTGCAGCGCCAGGCTCAAATAAGGCTTTGTTATAGGGTTATTATGTAATTCAATTCATGGGTTCAAAATGTCTCCTATGCCTGGAAAGCCTAATTGCAATGGTACTGTCCTTGACTTCTGACGAGAAATCACTGAAGGGGAATTCAGGGACCAGATTTAATTTTAAAATAATAATAATATAGCACATTTGAAGTAGCCTTCTAAGTGGCTGAGCGTTTTAACCCGTCTTCTCTTTTGCACTCTGGGCATTTACGCTGACCTGAAATTTAAGTTATGAAGTAGGATCCCAGAGTGTCCTATCCGCCGTTGTTATCTGAGCCTGTACAGTCCATCTCAAAAGCCCGTTTTCCCATCCCTTAGCCATCTCTTGGCAAACAGCCCTGCTCCCTGCCATTTGCCACTTGTGCTGGGCTATTTTAATTCTGGACAAGCTGCGGTAGTAGGCTATATTTAAATTGGCCTGCTCTGTGAAGAAACACGGCAAATTCACATGGCATCTCTTCCCTTTTTGACATAATCCAATTGTGCTTTGGCTTTGCACAAGCTGCGTGAGCTTCTGTGTCATACATGCTGGCTTAGCTCCCATTCCCGGCCTCCCGGGTGTTTACCACCCAAAAGGTGCAGTGGGGGAGGGCTTCTGGCAGGGAGGAGACATGGCAGGGACCCAGGGAGCAGTCACCAAAAACTCTGAGACACACGAACAACAATGAAAGGAAAAGGAAAGATGCCCCCAGCTCCTCTGGCTGCGTGTGACTGGAATATCTGCAGAGTAATTTCTCAAAGGCCGATCTGCAGATATGAATTTTTCTAAAACAAAATGCATCTACTGAGAGCGTTAAGAGAAACGGCACGCCCATAAAAAGCCAGCTTTCTCAGGTTTCTGAGCTTTTAGATAAAGTGGACGTTCTTAGAAACACCTGGATTCTAACCGGTCCCTCTGACTGGCCTCACCTCTGTCCCCTGCCACTGGTTTATACCCTTCTGTGCCAGACAGAAGGTGTACGTCCTTACTGGAGTCATGCTCGTGCTTCAGAGAAGACGAATAGGCCGGAAATATCCCCTTAAAATCATTAAAAGTTAAATAAAATGTAAAATGCCGTTTTCTAGAGAACTGCACCTGAGGTCTTGTAAACTTTCAGAGTTCAAAGCTAGCCGAAAGCCAAAATCTATTATGAAGAATCTGAAGACAGTTAACTTTCAAGGGAATATTTTACAAGTCCGAGACTTTTGCCTTGAGACCTTAACGTACCAATGCTGTACGGACATACTCCTTTTGCTGGCAGTGGAATTAAAATCCAGACTAATTATAAGATCCTCTTCATCTAGCCGATCCAGGGAGCTGAAGTACAGAAACCAGGATTTCTGCCTATTTACTTTTGTGATATTTTCTTTGACTACTTGGGCCATTAGACTTCACCTGCAGTCAGCCAGGATTCTACTTGAATTTTTGCTGAATAAACTTGACTACCCAAGCAAGTGGTAAATAAGAGACTTCTGTTTTCTGGAGTGAGCAAGAAACCGTCTGAGAAATGTCATGTTAAAAAAGCATTCACCCACACAGACTTATGAATTAATACAAAACCATTTTTAAATGTCCCTAACAAAGGAGGGGCCCTAGTAGACTATTTGGTTACACGTAGTCAGGGCTACAAGCTTTCAAATTTATCTACATAGTAGCAAAACAGAGATGAAGAAAATGGATCAAAACAGAGATGCCTGTTTTTACTAGAAGGCACACAAGTGTTACTATCATTATGCTCTGAATATCATGGAAACACAACTCAAAATAAATCCCATATTACCCTTACTGCTCTAAGCTTTAGGAGAGCTAATCCCAATTTCGACAGAATGCCATTTTCTTTCCCAAAGGCATTCCCCCAGGCTCCCTGGTATTCTTTCAGGTAATAAAATAACCTAAGGTCTTCTTAGTGTTTTTTTCTTTTCCTAAAATATTGTCCAAGCTCATTCTTAAAGGCAACATGACAATGAAAAAAAATGTGAGGGACTCTTCCACCACAACTACACACAACTATTTAGAATAAATCATGCAGTTATGAGACTGGATCAAGGACCTGCTATGGAAACGCTGCCAACGGGAGTATAATTTTGGCTACATCACAACAGAGAACGGGCGTATAATGTCCCTAAAGGACCCTCGAATCCTTTAATGTCGCTGCTCCAACAGTCATTAGGACTTTCCTCCCATAACCAGCATCCCCTGCCCTGAGAACAGAGGGAAGGAAAGGTCTTGATAAGACATCTTCTTAGGTCAGGATCAAGGTAGGAGAGACCAATTCTGGCCTTAAAAAATTAGTTTAAATGATTATTAGCACTTTCGAAGACCTATTTTTAATAACTTCCTAATTATTAGTTCAACTTTTATTATATTATGTGCTTCTGTGATAATTACCAACTAAAAGACACACATATAGATCACACATACTCCAAGATTACAATACCAGTACATTATTTCTAGGAACGACAGAGTAGAGGGGAAGTTAAGGGAAATTCTATCACATTTCTTAAGGAACCTGGGAGAGGAACGACCATTAGGGAGACAAATAAAACCACAGGTGGTAGGAGCTGAAAATAAAGGGGCACAGGCCAACGTCTGGGTTTCGGAGGACAAGGACGGGTGAATAAAAGGGACAGGCCCCAGAAGTTTATACCGGCGGTGGGCATGCTTCACACAGCCTGAACAACAGGCTAAAAAACTGAGGCTGGGAAGGTGTGAGCAGGGTGGTGACCTGTGAACTCTGCCCTCTGTGGCCTGGAGGTCAGCCCCTGCCTTTGGTCATTACACAATATGACAGGACAACAAAGGAGAGGTGCAGGTTCCTCTTAGTCAATTCAATGACTTGTAATCCACAGAGTGTCACCACTGGGAAAATCCAAATGTCTGGGATATATTTATTGCATTAAGCCAGCAAGTACTGATGATGATGATAATTACTGTTGACATTTACTGAGTGATTTTTTTATACGCCAGGTTCAACTTGCATTATCTGTTCTAAAAACTTTATGTGCAATAGGTCCTGCAACCTACCCTGGGTTACCAGCTGGTGAATGGTGGGAGCTAATCTGAACTGAAGGCAAGAACTGTGCACACACCCCTCGTCCCAATCCTAGTCAGGCTGTAGACCTTCCGTATGGTGGTCTTTTCATTCTCTCCATGAACGCCTAGTTTTTCTCATCATCTGAATTACTAAAAGATGAACATTCTCTTCCAGATATGACTAAATTACCATATACATTTCTCTTTTGCATGAGTTGATCGTTGTATATAATAACCTTTTAGCGATAAACAATTCTCGGTTTAAACAAAAGTATAATCAACACTGTCAAGCAACAAGTTGATTACGAGCTGCACTAGCTCTCCCCGTGATTTTGCTCCAAGACAAGGGATTTTTTGTCCTATCAACATCTCCCTCAGACCTTGGTAAGACGCTGAGGTGTTGCTGTCTTTCACTGGGGTTTCAGTGGGTGACACACCCCAAACCCTCATGGTGGTGGCATATGAAGCCCTCTGCCTGCTGGGCCACCCTGAGGCCACCATGCCATCCATCCTGGTCTCTGTTGTCTCCCTTCATCTGGAGGCTCTGACTGTTCCCTCCCCACTACTGCCCTCGATGTGTCCTTAGGTGTCACAGCATTTTTGACTTTTGTTGGCCTTGAAAGCCCGATACCTCAATCCACGGCATATTGTTACAACTACAGCATAAATGTAATCCTTGGATTAGATTAGCATAATGGAAACTGCACGGTCTCCCTGGACTTGCTCTATAAATGTAGACACATTATTTAGGATTCACAGACTTCGAAAGTGCCAAACTAAAAATATCTCTTACATCATGCTGGAACGCACTCAAAGTTGAGTTTCTTGCTGTTTGTCTAATCCCTTCCTATAGTGGTTACAAGCATGAGGTTTAGGATCAGACTGCGTGGATGTGAATTAGCTCTTCGCACTCGCCGGCCTGTAACTCAGGGCAAGTGACCTAGCCTTGTGACACCTTTGTTTCTTCATATGTTAATTGGGAATCGTGGTAGAACCAACCTTGCAGAGTTATCATGACGATTACAGATGATACATGTAAAGCCCTAGAAACAGATGATACAGATGCAGCTGGGCATAGAATACTCAACATCTTTATAGACACTATCTATCCATTTAGTTAACTGAATAACTTGAACAGATATGAGGTTTCTAAATAAGCAACATCTTCAAATGTTCAATAAAATATAAAAAACAGCAAGGAAAGTCTCCCTCTTCCCTTGTTCCTTACTCACTCTGGTACTAACCCAGCACAGCTAACCAGTGTTGCTGCTTTTTATAAAGATTTTTTCAGGGTTTCTTTAAGGAATACAAGTTCCTGTTTTCTCCACAACAGGAAGCAATATATACGACATTTCTGTACCTTCATGAAATGCAGCCAGAAAACCATGACCAAACCAAGCATTAGGTATCATACTGTGCCAAGTTACTGCACCCTTGACCTTCGAGAGGGACGACAGTGAGTGTAGCTACCCAGGGGAAGCAGGGGTGCTGGGGGGTTCCAGTCAGAAGACCTGTATCTGTGTCCTGGTCCCAGCATTTGCAAGCTGTGCAAACCTGAGCAGCTAGTGTACTTAAAAGTCCTGGAGGCACAGAATTGGTTGTCAACGCGTGTGCTGTGGGACTATGAGATATGAAAACTTGAAGACTCACACAGACACACACACACAGCATTACCACCAGTTAGAAGCTACCAAAGCCCATAAGGCCACTCTTTCCACTCTAGAAACACCAGCGGGTGAACGTGGAGAATGTGACATCTCTACTCCTGACCCGGTAACCTGGCTGGCCAGGTGATGTTCCTTGTCTAGGGTCACACAGGTCTACATTTCCTTGAGGAACAAAGAGCTGGCATGGCCTGCGCTCTGTGCCTCAGATCTGCCTTGTCCAACTTTTTCAGTGTGGATCCGGTTTCTCTGAGAGCTGTTCTAAAATTGCGTCAACAATAGTTTTTACTTGACACTAGGCGTAAGGTCTGGAGATGAACGAGAGGTAAATTGGGAAGGAGAAGAGAAGACCCCGAAGACTCTAGTGGTTTTCATGTCCTTAGAAGCAGCTAAACGTGTTCGGTCCTCTGAAAGCATGGCTGACGGGCCCAAGCCCTGAGATCCAGGTTCTATGCTGATTCCTTACTACTTATGACCAGAGGCCTCTCACCTCCCTGTGATATTTTAGTTTCCTCATCAATAAAACGAAGGGGTTAGAATGAGAATTCTAATTCATTCTCATAACAAAATGTTACATATTTTCCCCACCCATATGAAATCAGATAAGTGTGCCTATGATCTGGTTTGCAACGGCCCATTTCCACCTCCTCGGCTTCCCCCTGCTTCCTATGGACAGCCCTTCCATAAAACCTGAGAACTCCAAGGTCTGAAGCTACAGCCTGAAGACCCCTGGGAAAGTAAGAGTTCTAAAGTTCCTTTCAACTTGAATATTCAATAACTGTGGCAGCTACACGTTTATTTCTAGGGAAATTTGCTTATTATATATAAGTAAAATCTAGGCCTCTCTTTTTTGGTTTTTAAATTTTTTTTTTAGAGTGATAATAGTCTTCCTACTAAATCTAAATTATTTTTCTTTGGTAAATAAAGTTAGAGGTATCAGATTAAATAAGACTGGCGAATGTACCTTCTAACTAAAACTTTCCTATAACGTGAATGATAACGTGCCCTAAACAATGGCCTGCATACAGCAATCATGTGGACAGTGAGAAATGAAGTTGTATGTCTTTGACAACAACGCAGATCCGAAACCCTAGCAACAGAGGTTTATACCTATGATCATAAAGCCTAAACGTCCTCAAGGATTCATGGCTGATTATTTTTGTAAGTGAATCTCTAATGCTAGCCACAGTCTTCAAACATCCTGTAATCTTCTAACTAAACCTGGAATTATTAATCATGATATCAACATACGTTGCAAAATCTGGAAACTAAGAAAGACCTCAGAGATCATTCAGCTCTAACTAATTTGTGCAGACCGGGCAGCTCAGGCCTAGAGCAGTCAGCTGACATCACACTCACATGAGCACGCACACACACACACACACACACTCTCAGGTCCACAACAGAGATGTCTGCATTATATGACCCCAGCCTCCCCAGGGCCAGCACCCATGGTGACAGCATGGCAGGAGGCATGAGAACAGCACCATACAGGAAGCAAAGTACTAATATTCCTAATGAGCTGGGCAGAAGGTATCACTCCACCAGCCATTAGCTGGAGAAACTTGGGGGACGTGCCATCGTCCTGGGACTCAGGATGCATTGTGGGCCGGGACGGCTCCTTTAAATGTGATTGCCAAGAACTGGGCTACTCTTCAGCAAAGCAGAATGTTAGATGCTGCCTAAATATTTTTTTTTAGTTAATTATACTATTACTGCATTCACTTTTCTTACTAGTGATGAAATGGATGGGAGGAAGGAGAGGGAGGGAAGCAACAGCCCAGAGAAAGGAGGGTGGACAGGGAAAGCGAGGAGAGGAAGAGAGAGATGGCGGTGCCCTGACTGCTGTGGGTTCAACACAGCAAAGGGCGACGAAGCAGCAAATATTCCAGAGTTATGCTTTACGCTGACAAACTACCTTAAGTCCCCGAGAGAAACATGAAAATTAAAATTTTATTATTTATAGACTACCGTATTGTGTGTGTTGACGCGCACACACACACACACACAAATAATGATAATAAACGTACAGTACTGCCCTGCAACCACTAAACATCCATATTCCAGGAACTTTATGAAACACTTTATGAACAAAATGATTGTGCTGGGCTCTCCCTACAATCCTTCAAGGTTATTATTCTGTTATGTACAAGGAATCGTGCTCCGATAGGTGGTGGTCTATTCAAAGTAGACAGAAAACAGCAGAATCAGAACTGAACCCAGGTATGTTTAATGAAAAAGCCCGTCTTCTTTCCTCAAGAAAATAATTAAAATGTTGTGTGTGTGTGTGTGGGGGAAATGCCAGTGTGTGATAACTGTTTGCTTATTATACTGGTTTTTGTATTTAAGTCACACATAATCCTGATAAAATGAACTTTCAGTAAGTTGATCATTCAGATAAAGATTCTTGTCAATTCTGCGAGCTACAGACAAAACTAAAACGGGAAATTAAACAGCATCCCTAAACCAACTCTCCTTACCATTGTCCTCCCAGGATCAGAATGTTACCAGTGGTCACTTGGGCGTGTAAGGCTTGCCTTAATATAGTAAGAGCAAAACCCCTACCAATCCTTCAGTGAGCCAATCTGGTCAAGAGAGCCGAAAATACTAAGTGGACAGATGTGTTTATCCAATTATTTCAGGCGAACAGACCCAGCCTTAGTACCCAACACGCTGACATAGCCCCATTCTTCTTTGGAAGCAAGTGTTCATGGACGACCATTCTGTTTTTATGACTTTCTTTGTAAAAGGTGCTCAGTGTTCTTCTGATTACCGGAATTCAAGTGTCTAGGCCCGGCTCCCCACACCAGATCCACTCCTATGTGTCCTGTGTGGTTAGTAGGACCTACCCCAACTCTGACCTAACTCAGCCCACAATTATCCCCTCATATTCCTACTTCGATGCTCTTAGGTCTTCCTAAACACTGTTGGATTTCGCGCTCCTACACCCTGTCCTTTTCTTTTTTTTTTTTTTTGTGGTACGGGGCCTCTCACTGTTGTGGCCCCTCCCGTTGCGGAGCACAGGCTCCGGACGCGCAGGCTCAGCGGCCATGGCTCACGGGCCCAGCCGCTCCGCGTCATGTGGGATCTTCCCGGACCGGGGCACGAACCCGCGTCCCCTACATCGGCAGGCGGACTCTCAACCACTGCGCCACCAGGGAAGCCCTGTCCTTTTCTTATAACCCCTGATGCTGCCACTGCCAGCCTCAGCCTTCCCAGGGGTGCCCGGCAATAGCCATCTTTGACCTCGTGACGGACTGGAAGACGGGGAGAGGCGACACAGAGATGACCAAGCTAGCTCTTAGAAACCCTCTGAAACACGCCTGTGAAGCTGTCTAACCCGAGCGGAGGTGAGGACACTTTCCTGAAGTTCCACAATTACCCCTTATGGAAGGCTCACTATGCGTCAGGTGTTAACACAAGATTCATCTCACACATTAGCTCATTTAATCCTTTTGATGTCCCTCTGGGAGAGCTCCACAATGAATCCTATTTCTACTGATGAAGAAACCAGGGCTGAGAGAAGTTAACTAACTCGCCCAAGGCGGAGTCAAGACTTTGCCTGGTTCCAAAGCACGTGTTCTTCCCACATTGCAGGACCTTATATTACAGCGTGGATAAGACCAGTCCTTCTTACTAGGCTGGAATCTTCCTCCAAGTTTTGCCTGTCAAAGACCCAAACTATTATTAGGGAGGATGTGTGAATATTTTAGTCTAAAACAGAAGACCCAGAGGCTGTCTGCCCGGCCACGCAAGGCATTCCACTCTCTATCAGGAAGTTTTAATTTTTTCTGTGTCATTAGGCCAGAGATGCCAAGAATATTCATGCTGTGGTGGGTACCAGCAGTACTCTAAACTGTAGAAAAAGATTTTAAATGAAAACCTTTAGAATGGATACATGTGAATTTAAACAGGTAGCACAACATTTTACTGGAGGCACGTTACTGAACTGTATCTTGGTTTTTTAAAAAGATAGTTGAACGCAATGTTGATTATAGCACTGCTAGTGATATGGGGCATTTGAGGCAACCTAAGAGTCCACCACTAAGCGAATGGTCAGTGAACCGCGGTACATGCACACTTTGGAATACCGTGCAGCTGAGAACCCACAGTCCAGGTGTACATATGGCCACAAGGATAAATCTTAACACGCTGTCTTGAGGGGCAAAAAATATAAACAAAACTAAAAAATTTATACAGGAATGTTATTAATCTATTAATAATTATAAAGAAAAGGAGCTGTGTGACTTGGTGCCATTCATATAAACTACAAAAATATAGAAAATTTTATACAGAATCAATGACACATAATAAACATCTATTACTGAGTGCTTCTAGAGTGGAAGGGGACAGGCCTGGGTAAACAGACAAAGGGGACGAGGGAGGCCTTGCATACAGAAGGCCAGGACCTGAGGAATGGGACTACTTCAACCTTCTACACTAAGGGGTTCAGCAAAGGTGAGGGGGGGGGACAGGGAGGGGTGGGAGGAGGGGAAGGTAGGAGAGGCAAGAGGGAAGACAGAGAAGGAGACAGTCAGAGGGTGGACACAAGTTATGAACCCAGCTCAGAGCTTTGCTTCCACAGGGTCATTGTAATCTCGTAGTTCTATTTCGTGGTGGTATAATACTCCGTCCTCAGTTCTGGGAACGTTCCCCGCGCTCACGTGCACGCGGTCACCCCCACCCCCCAACCCCAACCCTGTACAACCAAGCCTGGCCTGGACCCAGTCTGCAGGCTGGGATACTAACGTAAACTGAAAATGGCAATTGTTGGCATGAGAACTGAACCCTTGGACCGATGCCTATAAAAAATGCTCCGTTTTCTTTTTATAAATACACAGACTGGCAGAGTATAAACACCGCAATGCGCAGAGAGCCAGGAAATGAAGAGAGGGGTGGGCTCACAACTGGATGTGACTGAAAGTTCCCTTCCCTGCCCTCCCCCTGCACGCACTGAATCCAGCCGTGGCCGTGACCACACCTCTCCTTCCCTGGGACCCCAGCCTTGGAGAGTCCGCCTTTCTCTTAACCTCAGGCCGGGTGGGGAGGCGCTGGGGGTGGTGGTGGGGAAAAGCCGTCAGGAGCCAGGAATGGTGAATGAACTCCTAAACAAACTCTCCACTGACACATCACTAAAAATAAGTATGCTTACATGCGTGACACATTTTTGGAACGGTACACCGAACTCTCTCTTTTCTCCTCTCTAGGGACTTAATGTTTCATACTCATCTTTATAGAAGTAAAACGCAGGTACAAGAACTCTGAGCGTGGTAAGTAGGAGCTGCTGATGTCTGTGATCAATGCACATTTGCCAGAGCTGCAGGGAACGGCTGGGCACGTGTATCAGCTGCTAGCCTGCATCCCGGTCAAACGCTGATAAGGCTCACTTGGGCATTGCCTTATTTAGTCAGGCTTCTGTGCCCAAACACTGGTGCACAGTGACAAGTGCACATGCTATTACCAGTCTTTCTCCTCTTGGTCACTGGTGCTGACACACCAATTACAAAAAGTGTCTCCATTACTTAGACAGCCTCTTGCCTTTCCCAGCAGGTAACGGTATCACAAATAAGCCTGAACACGTCTACCGGGCAAAGAATTCCCATAAGCAACACCGAAAATTAAACTCTAATTCTTAAGGCTTTCCACCCCCTTTACCCCAACACTGAACAAATTATAATGTTATACATTAATACTCTATTGGCTAAACTGCTTATTTTTTGTAGTGTTGTAATATGATTACTCTATTTGGCTAAACTGCCTTTTTTCATAAACTAGTATTATTACTATTTCTGACTATATTATTTTTAAAAAGAAGTATAGTGTTGTAAACAGCCTAATATTAGAAGTCAATAATTTGACCTAGACCTTATTGTGCTCTTAACTGCACCAATATATATGAATCTTGTATGTCTATGTACACATATATGTGTATGTACATAAACCACTATATGTATTTAAATTATCTTCTGCAAGAAATCTAGCATATGAGCAGTTTTAATTAGAGAATGAGGAAGCTCTTTATGTATTGATAAGGAATGAATTCCAATACGTGCTGTTAATTTAAAAAAGCACAGAGTACAAAATAGTGTGGATTCCAGTTATAATCCTATATATACAATTCCAAGACCTAAAAACCTTTAAAAACCGTAATTTTCTTTTTGTAAGTTTAGTGCCAAAACTTATTTGACAGTAACACCTGAATGCACCTGACATGAGTTGCATTTATGGTTCTTACGGCTATTTACGGTTCTTATTTATCCCACCTGGTATGAATATTCAGTTTCCCTGGAGAATTCATTTCTTTTATTATTCAGCGCTGCTCAGACCCCCTGGGGGGGGTGTTACGTAATTTATGCTATATGCACCATATTGCTTTTCTAAAATCCAATAAACTGAATTCTAAAATGAATCTGCACCCAAAAGGCTTTGGAGAGCAGTTATGGACTTGGGGTATGTAACCATCTGCGTCAAAGGGAATAAAGTGTGTATCTGGATGTACGAATACCAGAAAAATTTTATGAAGTCCTAATAACACTGGTTGTCTTTCGGGAGAGAGATTTACTACTCAGCCTATTCCACTTTGTAACTTTAGAAGTTTGAACCATGAGCGTGTATCACGCATTCACAAAATAAAGAAAAATTAAAAAAATTGTAAACCACAAATGATAAGCATACCACGAGAGCCCGATCTACTTAAAATCCATCCTGTTAACAAGTCTGACAGGCAACGCTTCACACCCACTGTCAGTGGGTCCCTTTGACGAAACTCCCTCAGTCACCGTGAAGTCTGGTTTCTTTCGACTCTCGTCTTGAGCACATCCAGGTCTTTCCAATGCATTCCCCTCTTCCTCTAAATACTGTTTGCCTTTTGCTTCTTAAATGAAACCTTTGTCTCCCTAACCCGCCTGTGGTTACTTCAATTATGTTTGTAACTCTCTAAAACTCATGTAGTTGGCCAGATATATGCTTACTTATTGGTCCTATTTTTTCTATTACACTGGAATCTCATGACAGTAGGGATAAAATATCTGGCTTTAAAAACTCTACTTGCGGGGCTTCCCTGGTGGTGCAGTGGTTAAGAATCTGCCTGCCAATGCAGGGGACACGGGTTCGAGCCATGGTCCAGGAAGATTCCACATGCTGCGGAGCAACTAAGCCCGTGTGCCACAACTACTGAGCTCACGTGCTGCAACTACTGAAGCCCGCGCACCTAGAGCCCGTGCTCTGCAGCAAGAGAAGCCACCGCAATGAGAAGCCCGCGCACCACAACGAAGAGTAGCCCCCGCTCGCCGCAAATAGAGAAAACCTGCAAAGACCCAAAACAGGCAAAAATAAATAAATGAATCAATCTAAAAAAACCGAAAAACAAAAAAACTTTACTTGGCACAGTTTTTCTTACATGGATGGTCAATTATACTGTGTGTATATCTGGTCTTCGTAATGAGCCTTCTAGGGCCTGCTCATATAGTGATAAATATTAGCTAAACTGAATTAAGCCTAGAAAAGAAAAATTACTTCCCAGGAAAGCTTTAAAATGAAAATAAAATGGAAAAAACAATCAAGGCAGGCTTTAAGACTCAAATACCACTTGTAATGACAATTAGAGGTAGAACCCTGGGCTGACAGGGAACCATTCTCAATTTACAATTTCCAAATGCTGACACATGCCCTGAGGGTGGAGAAAACTCAGTTACCTTTTGGTGCTCTTGCATACAGAAGAAATGATCTAACAAGAAATGCTCTAAGTTAAAGAAGCAAGTTATCTACTAATCGTGATGAGTCCTGAAGACCTAAACTAAGAGTCAGAATCTTTAAAAATCATTGACTTCTAAATTTAGAAAAAACCCAAATCCTTATCTTAGAATCCCTGAAATCACTTCAAAATCATTTTTGAAAAGGTCACTAAATTGCATTAGTACACATATTCACTTTAACAATTAGTCCAGTTTCTCCTTTTTTAAGCCTTAGCAGAGACTTTTGAAGAAGAGTAAAATTCCATCTCGTGAAGTGAAACTTGCCTCTATACAGTTCATCCAAGTCTAGTGCTTTGGCACTGGTAACAAACCTTTGCATTCAAAACCATTCGAGGGACTTCCCTGGTGACGCAGTGGTTAAGAATCCGCCTGCCAACGCAGGGGACACGGGTTCGAGCCCTGGTCCGGGAGGATCCCACATGCCACAGAGCAACTAAGCCCGTGCTCCACAGCTACTGAGACTGAGCTCTAGAGCCCGCGAGCCACAACTACTGAGCCCATGTGCCACAACTACTGAAGCCCGCGTGCCTAGAGCCTGTGCTCCGCAACAAGAGAAGCCACCGCAATGAGAAGCCCGTGCACTACAACGAAGAGTAGCCCCCGCTCGCCGCAACTAGAGAAAACCTGTGCACAGCAACGAAGACCCAACGCAGCCAAAAATAAATAACTAAATTTATTTCAAAAAAAAAAAAACATTTGAAACCCCCACTCCAAATAGAAACCATATTTTCTCTCCTTTTTATTCTCGTAAATTATTCCTACTACAGAAATTCACTTTTTTTTTTGGCCATGCCCCACGGCTTATGGGATCATAGTTCCCCGACCAGGGATTGAACCTGGGCCCGTGGCAGTGAAGGCTCCGAGTCCTAAGCACTGGACTGCCAGGGAATTCCCAAGAAATTCACTTTTAAACCATGTCTGTGTAATCACAAAATAAAGACAGAATGCCTAAACAGTTCTCAATACAAATGTGGACTTGTTGTGACTAATAATCACTGAACTTTTTTCTTTAAGCCAGAAAAAACTTGGTCAGAATTCTAAGTCACCATTCTCACTTTACAGATGAAAAAACCAAGTCCAGAGAAGTCCCAGTTTATTGGATGTTTTCGATCTGCTGTGCACTCTGAGCTATGCAATTATCAAGAAGAACTGGCTGGACATTTTTAAAGAAACAAGTACGTACCTATAGCCTGTTAAGTACTGAAACAGAGGTCTGCACCCAATGCCAAGGGCGGAGAGAGGAAGATGGAGGGAGCTAAAGAAGGCAGGCCCGGGGGGCATGGGGGGGGGAGGGGAGGCACTTCCGCAGGGACAGGTTTCATCGTCCCCCCTCCTCCGTGGGTCCGCTAAGCCTCCTGCCACCCTCCCTGGCAGAATTTCAGCTGCACCAGCACTTCTGCCCGCTAATCGGCTGTTTACTTGTCTGGCTTGCCCAGAGGGCAAGGGCCGCCTCTGAAAACCCGTTTCTTGACCATACGTAAGGTCAGCACGGAGTAGGCTCTTGGTCAGCATCTATCAAATGAACTGGATCTACACATGACCTTGCGGTAAAAATGGGCCAATCCAGAAGGACGGTGGATGCTGACTTTGAGTGGAGAAGCAGGAAAAGTGGGAAACAGGAGAAGGCAGATGTGAACAGAAGGCAAGAAAAAGCAAGAGCTAGAAGGCCAGAGATAGTTAAAGGAACATGTGAGCGCTCAAGGAAATGCTTTATGAGGAAGGCAAGACAAAAAGAAAGTTAAGCCCGTGGACGATTTCTCAACAGAGATGAATGTGTGCTTCATTCTTAGTTAACACTAAATAAACAGGTCAGGAAACGAGACACTCCTTCGGTTATTTGAACAATCTTTTTCCCCCACATTTCCGATAAGACCTAGTAAATATTTCAGCTGTGCAGAGCTGACCTGGCCTTAAAAAATGACTTTCAAACTATGCACTTCTTTTGTGCACGGAGTGAAAATGTTACCTAAGAGTTTGCTGCTTGGCAAACACAGACTCACTCAGTGAAGGGAGTGTTATGAGACACCGGAAAGGAGGCTGCTGTGTAAACTGTGAAAGACACCAACCAACCAACCCAAAGAAATCCATCTATTCTAAAACCACAGGATCCATTAAACCCAGCTACCTTCAATAAGGAGGAAGTAGATTTTCTATAGAAACCTTATTAGAGAAGATGGTGTATTTGTTTAGTTAGATCCGACTGTCATGTCTTTCCAGGTTTAAAATGATAAATGACCACCAGGGCCTAACATAACCGGAGTCATGGCAATGGGCGTGTGTATCTATCACAAGTATGCCACTAGCTAGAGCACGGTCCTCTTTAAAGCAAGATGCTAACACACAGTTGCTTAGCAAGAATAAGATGGTCTAGCAGATTTATAATGGTAATTAAAGCTTTGATTTTTAAAAGAGGTGATAACCCCAAAGGTATTTCATTGAAAAGTGCACAGTAATCACAAACCTTCAGTAGCACACCAGGAATCAGGTACATTACAAGATGTTCCCCATTGGGCTACTGTTGCCCTCACACCTGCTTTTGTGCCCTTTTCTCATGCTCTTTGCTCTGCTTAGAACACATTCCCCCCCACCAGCCATTTCTGCTGCCCAAATCCTTCTAGTAGTTCAAGACCAAACTCTAACCCTCTCCCCATAGAGCCTTTCCTGATGCTCAAAAAGGATGAATCACTTTGCTCTTTTAAACTTTACCCAGAACTGAAGATTCTGAAAACCTGATTCTATCCGGGCACTTACTCTTCACCTTGGATCACGGTGACCTGTCACGTTCCACCACGAGGCTCTAAGCAGCTGGAGATCCAGCATTATCTCGGGCTCACTTGCAAACTCCTAGCAGCGCTCCCTCACAGAAGCACCAACAGTATTCACTGAGATAAAGGGGGGCGGGGTCTGGGTCTTCCACGAATTTTCACAATACGAGTGGCATGTGGGTCTGTACTAACGTCTCCCTATTTTTTACTTTATTCTTCTGATGTCATTTTGCAAATGGCAAATTTACCCAACTTCATGTGGAGAGAAGCACGGTTTCAGTTGTTTCCCTAAAGCCTAAGCAGACACACTTGGAGAATACAGTGAAGACGTTTTAATAATCTTACAATAGACACCGCACACTCTTTTTTCTTTGATTAAATGGAGAAGTAGTATAGGAGAATTTTCTATCCAACTTCAATGTTATTTTCTCATACTTTCAAGTCTGGCTGTTTCTTCTAAACAAGCTGATTGAAGCAATATGAGGTGGGAATACAGAAATGCAGGGAAGTAGGTGGGCCACTGTGTTGAAAAGAGAAGTCCAATCAAATCCTGTTTATTAGCAAGGCTCTGAGACCAGGACAAAGACACAGGTGTTTAGCTTAAGGCTGTTTAAACTTCCATGGCAGACAAAACACAATGGTGAATCGGGCTGGTCTCAAAACAGAAACCTGCATCACAAAAATCTGTCTTTATGGCCACAGTTTGCACATACCCTGGGGCAGCCTTCAGGCCCCTCACCCAGAGGCCTGGCCCTGTACACAACAGGCTGGGGTCTTTCTTCACATTTGTGTGTGATGTATTAGGAGAAAATCATTCGTCCTATTCTAGAACTGAGTGAGAATCTCCACAGCCCTCCTTCTCAGAGACCTATGACTGCCAACGCACTCCTACTCACCCAGTAACTGAACGCGTCTGTAATACTTGAACTTCTTCAAGACCCTGGATAGTGCCTCAAAAGGCATCACATCCTCGATGGATATGCCCGACGAGGCAGCAAGAGAACAACTTTACCAAAAACCTCTCTCTGCGCCCCATGATAAGAGCCCACACCTGCACAGCACTTGCTGGTGCCAGACACTGTTCCAAACGCTTAATACATAACAACTCATGGGAGCACTCACTCCAACCCCATGAGGAGGCATCATTAATCATCACACCCACTTCACAGATGAGGAAACTAAGGCCTGGAGAGGTGAAATTGTTCGCTTGAGGCCACTCAGCTGAAAAGTGACAAAGCCAAACTTGTAGTTGCTCTGGGCTCTTCACTGCTATACCAGGTTACAGAAAGATTTCAAAAGAATTCCCTAAACTTCTCTGGGCAAAAATCAGGCTGTCATGTCAAAGATTTATGTGAACTGCTTCCCCCTGTCTCCTGTCTGAAGTTCTCTGCGACACAGCCAGATCACATTCACCTCTTCCTCCATCTTCTGACAATGATAATTAAGAATTGACCCACGAGCCTCTCTTCCCAGGACCGGACTGACCAAAAAGAGGGGATGGCATTTTCTCAGAGCTCAGAGCCGGGCACACACGACCATCCCCGACATATTTCTGCCAGAAATAGGATAGTTGGGACCCAACCGTTGGAAGACAGTGGGCGGTGGGGTGTGGCAGTAGACGCCCGCCCCCCAGCAGTGGCTGGCAGCCCCTGGGAGACACGGGGACTCTCTTGCAGAGCACAGAAGGGTGGTCCCCCACTGCAGGCAGGGGTTGCGCTCGCCTCTCTGCTTTTTCAAATCAGGCTTCCCAGGCACAATGCAGGCCTCACTCTGGTCTGTCCTGGGGGAGGGATGGGGACGGCAACCTGCCGATCTGAGGGAGATTCTCTGACTCTGGGAGTTGGTGGAGCCACTGGAACCAACAGCAACGAAACAGGCACAGCCGAATGGCTGGAAGGGAAATCTGGGGACGGGCTCCAGAGCCCAGGGCCTCACCCGTGAGATGACCTCTTAGCACTGGAGAGAAAGTCCTCAGCACTGGCTCTTTCTGTACCTCTCTCAGGCCGATCATAGAAGCCTACCTTACTCACCTCTCCAGCTTCAGTTCTAAGGGAAGCATCTGAACGCCGTCCAGGTAGACAGGAGAAGAGCCAAGGTGAAGTCGGCCACAGGGAATGAAACAGGGCCAGGAGCGGGCCTGGGTGGACCTGCCCTGATTTGCACACCACCGAGCCCAAGTAAGCCAAAGTGAACAGCAGGCAAAGACTCTACACCAACCTCCCTTTTCCCAAGAATTCCTCCTCTTCCTTGGAACAAACCTCCTACCTGGTGATGCTCCCACACATTGCCTCAACCTCCACGTAGCTCTTATTTAATTTCCAGCCGCCTTGCTAGTTGCTTACATGCCCATCTCTCTGTCACTTGGTTATAAATTTCCGGGAGGATGGGTCCCTATCGTTCTCATTTTGATTTCTCCCAGGGCACCAACCTTCCTCCCTTGCTCTACACAGAGCATACATTCGGAAGAGGGTGGAAATGATTACAAAATTGACTCTAGGCACTTCCCTGGTGGTGCAGTGGTTAAAAATCCACCTGCCAATGCAGGGGACGCGGGCTCGAGCCCTGGTCTGGGAAGATTCCACATGCCGTGGAGCAACTAAGCCTGTGTGCCACAACTACTGAGCCTCCGCTCACAACTACTGAGCCCACATGCCACAACTACTGAGCCCGCGTGCCACAACTACTGAAGACTTCGCGCCTAGAGCCCATGCTCCGCAACAAGAGAAGCCACCGCAATGAGAGGCCCGCGCACCGCAACGAAGAGTAGCCCCTGCTCGCCGCAACTAGAGAAAGCCCGCGTGCAGCAACGAAGACCCGACGCCGCCAAAATAAATAAATTAAAAAAAATTGACTCTAACATGAGAAAGTTATCGTCCACTTTCCACTTCAATTGATTACCTTGTTTAACCCTCATGACAATCTCCTGAGGAGCTATCACATTCCCGACGTGCAGCTGAAGCGGCATGAGGCCTGGACAGCTCGAACCACTTGCTTAGGACACGTCATTGGCAGCTCCAGAACCTGAATCCAGACTGGGGCTGCAGTGTCTGTTCTTAGCCACTAACAGTTTAGATGGCCTCTCTGTGCCCTGGAACCACGTGGATATAAAGGACAATAGAGGTTTTTTGCAGGGAAGAAACAAAAGAGAGCTCTTCAGCCTCCACGCTTTCACCCTTGTGGTTCCCTCTGCTTGGAAAGCCCTTCTTCCCCTTTCTCTTCCTGGAAAAGCCAACTTGTCTTCTCTAGAGCTGTCCGTCGAAGTCCCTTTTGGTTCCCCCGGGTGTTTAAAGACCCTCTGTTGGGCTCTTACGCATACTGTCCTTTGCTATATCGCACCAGGTAATACTTGCTGGTTTTCTCCTCAACCTCCTGCCCTAGTATATGAGCTCTCTGAGGGCAAGGGCTGTCTTTTCACAACACTCCACGTCGAAGTATTCAACAACTATTGGTTGTATCAGTTTATGTAGCTGAGCCCTAGGAAATCAGCCTCATGAACCATAAAGACCTTTTAGGAATGAATGATCATTTCTATTAAACTGAACAATTTTTATGCAGTAATCTCAGTACAGAGATTTTAAAGATACATATATGGAGTACTGAGCTGATACAGGAACTGTCAGAAACCTGATTAGATTTTAGCCTTGTACTGTGGATTCTAAATCTCTAAGGAAGAATACCGACCTAAAGACGACAAATCAATCAAAACCAAGTATTTAGAGTGCCAGCATCATCTTGACTGACACCTGTGCTTGGTTCCATGCAAGGTATAAAAACTGAATTGTTCTTATTGGCTATCCAGTATATATTAATGAGCATCAAAGAGGCCTCTGAAGTCTAAAAAAGACCTACTCATGATGATCATTTTCTTTCCAGGTGTGCAGTATAAGTAAACATTTCATTCATTTCACTTGTGCTGAATTATTAGGAAAAACTTCCAGTAATTCTGTATGGCTTTAGAGCTCATGAGTTCAGTGTTTACTAATTCAGACTTCTAAAGATTATTTAGAATTTAAGTGAGCAGAATTTCATACTAATCAGAGATGAAATGGATGGGCGAAAGGAGGAAAAGAAAAACTAGGAGAAAAAAACCCTGAAAATGTCATGAGAGAATCCAGTTCTGCACAGACTCTCTTCAGTTCCTAAAGGTCCTTACACCTATTTAGTGCAGGACCTGTAAATATACCAATTTGCCTAAAAACTTCATTTTTTTTTTTTTCTGCAAAGATATCCCTTCTTAATCTCCATGACTTGAAAGCTTAAACTTTTACATCTCTGGTTAATTCACAGTCCTCATAGAGACAAAAATTATAAAGCATGATTCAATGTAATCCATGGTGTTGAAAGAGCAACTTACATGCGAAGAGTTAATGATATAAACAGCTTTACATTTTGATTCACTTAAGAAGCAGTCATCATGTAGTTAAAAATACTTTTTCTTTTCATATTTTCCTGTTTTAAAGGCAAGAAAAACCTTGACAGACTAGAAGCAGTAACCAGCTTTTTCTTTTTTTTTTTTTTTGCGGTACGCGGGCCTCTCACTGTTGTGGCCTCTCCCGTTGAGGAGCACAGGCTCCGACGCGCAGTCTCAGCGGCCATGGCTCACGGGCCCAGCTGCTCTGTGGCATGTGGGATCCTCCCGGACCGGGGCACGAACCTGTGTCCCCTGCATCAGCAGGCGGACTCTCAACCACTGCGCCACCAGGGAAGCCTCCAGCTTCTTCTTAATGGAAAAATTAGACTGCTCGACAGAGACCCCTGCACCTGATCAAGCACTCCCACACCTGCCCGTTTTCCAGCAGGAGTGGTGTTTTCTCAGGTGGTTGGTCAGATCCTGCTAAGAAGGCCCTTAGCCAGCAGAAGCTGGCTAAGGATTTGCACGAAGCCTGGACTGGGCTCCTGGACATGCTAGCCCTTGGAGACCAGGTGGATTTTCTATTACAAGCCAGAGAGGAGATCAAACAGAACAAACCTGCAATGAGTTAGAGTGGGGAGGGCAGAGAAAGAAAAGACGTAGATGGTATCACGGAACATCATAAGCACAAAATAGACCCCTAGCACCCCCACTGGTTTTGATCCTAAGCTGAACCCAAGTGTTCTTCCTGGGACTCCTAACTCACTCACTGTCCTACCTACTCCATGTAGGGAAAATGTCTACTAATGTCCTTCTAGAGGTACACAGTGGATGATACGGTTTGGGGCCTGCAATCAGCCACTGCAGAGTTTTCACACTCTTTAACTAGTAAGGCATGTTATCTTCATGCAAGTCATGTCCTTATTCCCTTCATTTTGTACACTTTTTTTCTGTAATGCAGGTCACATTTTAATATAGTTTTAGAAACACTTCTGAATATAACTATCACTTTAATCAGGAAAAATACCTGAAACATGTATGTTAATTAGCCATTAGTACATTGTTTAAAAGAATTCTTTTTTTTGAATCCTTGGTTTACTTCATCGGGTTTATAAAGGTATAAACCTACTGATTTTTCCATTTGAGTATTTTGTACTAAATGTAGTTTTCCCAGTAAACCTGTTGACAAAAATCATGTTTTAAATAGGGAAAAAATGAAAGGTACCTTTTCTAAGCATCTTAGGCGAAGAAAGTCATGGATGTTAATTTCATTCTCTTATGTGGACTTAGCTGAAGACACTAGGCAGCATGAAGAGTTAATGAAAGCTATGACTAGAGTATGGCTAATAAACTAGATAGGGGGATGGCTTGTCTCTTAATAGAGTAAAAAAAACGGATTTGCTAATTTGATTTCAGACAGTGGAATTATGCAAATAGAGATGTTAGCTATAACCACAACCAAACCTTGTTCAGCATCTTGTCTTAGTTTATCTTACCTTAGTATAAAATAATTCCCTGCTTCTTTCCACATACAGGCCACTATCTCTAACTCTCCTTTATCAATTTCTCTACCCCAGCCCTCTCTACTCATTTTCCTAACAACTCCTTATTATAAGTGACAATGCATATCTTTCTTTGATGTTTCCATTTCCTTTGGAAGCTCTTAAATGCACAAGGCTTCAAAGTACCATTCTTACAGGAATCTCATCTCTCCGCTTTTCTTCCTCCTTGAGGGGCCATAAACTGAAAGCTCCTCCCCAAAGCGTCTCCATCACCATTCACGGTCTGCTTGTGCTCTTAGCTACCTATGCTCAGACCCTCAGAGCCTGAACTCCCTTGTACACAACTACCTGTACACGAGATGAGTTCCCCTTTATAAAGTTCAAGAATCCAGTCCTTTATGCCTGGATTGACTTATTCACGTCCTGACGGTGCTGTCCTAACTTCTGCTGCTTGAAATCCACCTTGCGCACAGGGCAGCTAAAATCATTCTCCTCACATGTTGTTTTGCTCATGTCACTCACTTCCTCAGAACTCTGAAACAGCTTCCACTTGTGTGTTGCGTAACACCTGATTAGTGCTTTTAGGATCCTTTACTAGTCAGCACCCCTTATCTAATTGTCCTCCTCTCCCGACATGACTCAGCTGTGCTCTACACCACTGCAAAGCACAACATTGCGAAGCTTAGATTACACACGCCAGTGGGTGGTGCAAAATCCAGAAGGGGTTTGAGTACATTTTTGTACACATTTGTAAGATTCCTCAAAAGGGGATGGAGCTCCGGAGCCTGAATCTGACAGCAGGGGGTCTGTCCAGCGTCTCCAGCCTCCTACTTTCCTAGTATTTTTATTCTTTTCTACAAACCAACAGCATTAATTTTCAGGGATTTCAGAGCAGCTTCAAGACTGCCCTCCCCAGCTTTACCAGTTTTCTGGGTCATTGTTCCTGGCGGTAGGATGAGGGTGAGAGGGAAGCGCTTGCCCATGAAAGAGCCTTGTTTTCAGGTTTTACTAGCAATGGGAGTCATTAGGGAACATCAACACAGAACATCAGATGATTAACAAGGCTATGAAACTAAAAGAAAGATCTACTCCAGCAAGCCACAAGGACAATATTGTCCACAGATAATGAGCACTGGCGATACTCACTGCCTTTAAGCGGTTTTTCTTTCTCTTCAGGCTGTGAGTCATCAGATATGCTATTCTTCCCCCCACCTAGCAAAATCTCCGTTTGCCTCTGTGACAAATCATGCCTTTGCTTCCCTTTAAAATGTTGCCGAAGACTCAAATTCCTTATGAAATCACTCCAGACCAATTCCACCTGGCATCAGACACGCCCGTTACACCAAGAACCCCTCTTTATTCACGCCCTCTAATTTTCCTCCCTTTTCTCATTCCTGGGCATTTCTTTAGGGCCAGTATCGCTATACATACATGTTCACGCAGACACCATTTATGGGAGGGATGGTTGGGACTTGTTTTGTTTTCTTTCTTTTGTTGGCTTATGCCTTCTACTTCCCTTTATCTTTAAGGTCTTATTACTGGGCACCGAACAAGTGTAACGATTACAAATATAGCAACCGTAATTTAAAGAAAACTTTTAAACAATAAAGTTTAGTGACTGAACTCTAACGCCGCACCGTTAATGCATTACTGAAGACTCCAAAGCAAAAAAAAGGGAAAAACCTTTCAATAAGCTCTTCTTCCCCTTGTTTTCATTTATGGAATTATTGACTGCTCACTCTAGTACCGCATTTTAATCATTCCAACAACGAGTGGAAAGTTATTCTGATTTAGCGAGGAGTAAGAAGAATAGCATAATTTTGAAAAGAGCTTTCACTATCAAGTTTATCCACTAACATTTAAAAAAAAAAAAAACCAAAACCCAAAATATTACTACGATATGTGGCCACGTAAAAAGTCTTTGGACCTGTTTTATGAACAATTTATTTCTTTTTAATACCTATAAGACTGACCATTTAGACATTTTAATCTTCTTCAAAACTTGTATGGAACGGGGGCAGAGGGCTAACAGTTGACTGAATGTATTACTCTGTGCTATTATTTAACCACTTCTATGAGTACAAGTTACCTCCCACCAGCTCAAAGCTTGTGTGTCCGTGGGCAGAGGGGCACGGGGTCAGGCTCACGCTTCCTCTCCCCCTTCAGGGCTAGTGCAGGTCTAAGTATGTGAGCATCTAACAATGCCTCTGACTTGATCAACACTGACTGGTCTGTCAGGGGTCATTCAAAACCGTTTTGATTTTGGTTCGATGTTCCTCGCTACAAGCCTGCTTCTAACAGTTTACACGGTAGGTCATTTCCCCTTTCGGCCCACCATCTTCTGATTGCAGACAAGTCTAGAGTTGGAAGAGTAAAACGTCAGTGGTGTTTCACTGAGTGATTTACTCACAGAGTAGTTTCTGTACGAGGCATCGTTGGTAGAGCTACGTGAAGTCAAGGTTCAAAAACAGGCAAAGGAGGTGAATTCACAGGATGGCAGAGACCCAGACCGGGGCTTTCTGTGACTGCCTGGTCCAGTTTTTCCCACTTCCTCACTCCCATTGCATCGGTAAGAAAAAGAGACCTGGAACGATTACTTGTTCAATATGTCAGAAATAAATCACCCATATTCTGGGAATGAACGAAACGTTTTGCTAACCTGATTTAGGGGCATTAGAGTATCAGACACACAACGTCCTAGATCTGCCTCTGCTCCTTACCTTACCCACCACTTCCAATCCATCAATTTCTGCTCGTTTTACCCCTTGCTTCTCTACCACCCCAGCCTTCGATTGGGTCTCTGTCATCTCCACAGACCAGGCCTCCAGTCTTGGCCCCATTTAAATCCACCTCAAAGGCAGATGGTTTCCTGATCAAATTCCTTCAAAGACTCCCCAAGGCCAGCAGTGGAAAACCCAGCTCCCAAACCTTCACCACCTCGTTTCCCATCGTATCTCAATGTAGCAAACTTCAGCGCGCCTGAGAGTAACCTGGGAAGTTTGCGAAATGCAGACCTCCGGGCCTCAGCCAAAGAAAAGTTAATTCAGCCCCAGGTGGAGGACCAGGAAATTTTCAGCAGGCCGCCCGGGATCTGCCCTCGGGGTGGATGGGGCACGCCTGGGGAGTGCTGCCCTCCAGTCCCGCTGCTTGCAGGAACTCAGCCCATGCACGTTCACTCCACTCTGGCCTCCCAGGATGTTCCTTTGGTCTGGAGCATGCTTGCCACCGTCTGCTTGCTGCCTAACCTCCACAGCACAGGCTCAGCCCCACTCCCGTAAGCCCCACGTGCATTTGGTGTTCCTCTTCCTCTAGGCACGCTCACAGCTTTACCTCAGCATTTACGATACTATATGGACAGTATCGGTTTATGTTTGTCTCCTGCACAAGGTTTGTGGCTGTTGAATGAATAATGTCTGTTAAAGGAAACAGTGGCAAATGAAGTATATGACTAAATAATTCTGCTTCCAGACAGATCTTCCTTTAGGAACCGAGACAGGATACGGGTCAAAGAAAAAAAAAAATCCTACCCCAATTCTCAAAATCCTGTGGAGGTTAAAGCCTTGGGCTCCAATGGTTATGCTGTCTGGGATCCTCCCTTGATAGGTCATTTACTTGTTTTGTGACCTTTCTATACCTCAGTTTCCTACCTACTCACAGAGTTGCCATGGGGATTAGGTGAAATGACAGATGACAAGCTCACAGCACAGGTTCAGGCACCAGGTAACCACTCAAGACATGTCTGTCTGCACGTGGCTAAAAGGCAGTGCCCCAATTGCTCTCCTCAGAGCAAAAGGGGAAGGGCGCTTGCACTGATGCGTGCTATACACGGGGGAACCGTTTAGAGTGTCTACACTGCTTCCATATCTGGAAACACTGCCAAAAAATTCACTACCTGCTAAACAGCTTCCTTTGGCGTTTCTGTATCCAAAGGCTGCTAGTGAGATTCCTGCTACCGTCAAAAATCATCTTACAGACTCTATGCAGAAATCTTAATTTAAATTAAAAAATGTGATTTAAATGAAAATAATTTAAGTATTTTAACAGGTTAATATTTTTTAAAGAGAGCACAGTTATCTTCCCTTCCCCATTATAAAATTCTTCTGTACTTTACATTCTTCCGTTACTTTACATTCCTATTGTTAGGGGTGACATTACATATCTGAAGAGACATTTTATTAAGTTTTCTTAATTTAGTCCGGGCCCGCTGTGCATCTTGAGAGTGGTCACAAGAGACTAACGGGTTAGGCAAAGGAAAGGGGCCTGGCAGGGAGGGCCATTCCAGGCAGAGGGAGCTGCCTGTGCAAAGAGCACGGGAAGCGGTCTGCAACAAACCACCCAGGCTGGGTTACGTGCTTCCAGGTGGGCCCCTCCAGCCTGCAGCCCTGCCTCGCTCCCAGCTCCTGTCCTGCTGCACAGGAACCCGCCAGCCTATCTGGTCTTACCAACACGTTTTGTTTCTTATTCATCTCTGTATTCCTAGGGCCTAGTGCCATGTTTGGACACAGCTGGCACTAAATAAACGTTTGCCAAATGATGTTTCTTTAGCATAATAATTTCTGATAGTGATATTTTGTTCCCGTGCGTTGCCAAGAAAGAAACAGGCCAACAGATCTATCTTGCTCGCTGGGTATGTCCCTTGAGCACAAATCTTAGAAAGTATAATTTCACAAATTCAAGAAGGGACGTTCTGATACCTGAATTGCATTGTCATAAGGCAACAGATTCCCAAGCACTTGACGTGAGAACTGCTTTATTGGTAATTCTTAAAAAACAGCTGTGTCTAGTATCATGTACAGGAATTCCTCTTTCGTGGCAGGGCTCCTAAATGCCACTGTTCCTCAGGGTTACCGTCTGAGCTCTTTACATAAAGTACACATCTTTCTGAGTTCCAGGCCCACGGCCCCTTTTGTCTTTTGGGCATCTCAAAATTTAAGAAGTCAAAACTCCGGGCTCCCCTGGTGGCGCAGTGGTTGAGAGTCCTCCTGCCGATGCAGGGGACACGGGTTCGTGCCCCGGTCCGGGAAGATCCCACATGCCGCGGAGCGGCTGGGCCCGTGAGCCATGGCCGCTGAGCCTGCGCTCCGCAGCAGGAGAGGCCACAACAGTGAGAGGCCCGCGTACCGCAAAAAAACAAAACAAACAAACAAACAAAAATCCAAACTCATCTTCCTCTTTAAACCTGTACCTTCCTCCCTGGTCCCTTGTTTCAATAAACAGGACCAGCATCCTTCTAGCTGTCCAGGCCAGAAACCCGAGTCACTGACTCTTCTGGTTCACCACACCATCAACTAAGTCCTACTGAGTCTGCCTGGGAGGCTCTCGCCCATACATTCACTTCTTTCCCACCTCCACTGCCACTGCTTAGCTCACTCCATGGGCTCTTACCTAGATTACTGGTCAGCCGATTACTACTTAACCTGTCTCCAGTTTTATTGCCTGCCCCCTTCTACTTGCCAATCTCTATACCACCTGCAAACAGAGTGATCTTTCTAATACTTGATCATGTAATTCTGCTGCCTGGAACTATCAACAGGTCTCCTCTGTCTTCGGGATAACGCCTGAATTCCTTATAGGTCCGTGAGCCCCCTGCTTACTTCTCCACTTCATCTCTCAACAACTGCCACCTAGCGCCCTCTTTTCCAGCCAAATACACGAGTGCCACTGTCCTCTGCACCATCCTCCACCTTCTTCTGGAAAACATCCACCCATCCTTTGGTTCCCAGCTTGCTACCACTTGCGGAATCTCGCCTCCAGCCCCGGCCTATGATTAAGCTCCTCCTGTGTGCTACCTAAACTCACAGCAAGGTGCCTATCATCCAATAGGTAACTGCTTTTTCAATCTGTACCAACCAGATGCTGTGACAGAAAGGACTAGGTCCTAATCATAATTTTACATTTACATAGTATGTAATCGGTGAGTGACTGGAATTAATATTTCACTGAGATAAGAAGCAAACCTTATAAAATGGGCTGTCTTTTCTGGGAATCCAGGCCAGACTGTTAACGAACTTGTTAACAGACGACAGATAAGGGCTAAAGGTACCGCACTGTCAGGGCATTTGCATCTTTGCAAGGGAGCCTGTCAGTCCATAGCTCAACTGATTCTGAAATCACTGGGATGAGCCGGAGGGGGCGTGAACAAGTGACTAGGGCTGGTGGAGGGTGGGTGGAGCCCCATCACCTGACACCCCACCATCCTCGCTCTCGAACCCTAAACTTTAACTTCTCAACAAGTTTTGATGAAGAGGCTCCCCCTATGAATCTCAGACCTTTCCCCCATAGATGGAAGTATACGTATGAAATCTTGAAATCCTACTTCCAAAAAGCTCCCTCACCAATGTAAAGAAAAAGAAACTGAGATGGACACTTGGACCAAGCGAAACTGAGAGGGACACTTGGACCAAGCAACTGAGCTCAAAATTTGATTGACTTGATAACTGTAAAATTTAGCAAAACATTTTACCTCATTTAAAAGTTTTTAGACGCTAACGAAAAAATATCACAAAATGATTTGTTAATCTCTGGCACAACGGATCATTTTTAAAATACTAGAAAGTGAATTAAAAATTAATTGTATTGTACTTGGCTTGAATAAGTTTCTTTGGGCGCACAGGGAAATCCTAAGAAGATTTGACTTCAAAGAGCTGTACTATTTTCGAGGCAATCTTGATTCCTTACACATTAATTAAATTTCTGATAAAGCAGCTTATTCTGAATTGAGCATATTATACAAATACATGTGAAACACCCACTGAAGCAGAAGGGCAAAATGATTAAAAGCTGATTTGGTTGTACTCCCAAGAGGCCGTTGGACTAAGGCTGAGTGACTTACATAAATACCTTTGGCATTTGTTGGATCCTGTTCCTAAACACAATGTTCATATTTCATCTATAATAAGAAAAGCATCTCAAAGATTTGCAAGGCACTAGTCTTGCAAGCGTCCAGTTTGGTGTCTTGAGTAAAGTGAGATTGGTAGAGTCAGCTTAATCCATGATGGAAAGTTGTGAGCAGGGTGCCTGACAGCTGCTGCTCGCAGGCGCCTCCCCGCTAGGTTAGCATGCGCACGGAACCCTGCCACTGGCCCCAAAGCAGAGCTTCTCCAGGACAAAGCCAGCGTTCCTATGGAGCACGCGGGATGGGGCCTGAACCCAATCACACCTCCGCCTTTCCGGAAAACAGTTTTAGCAGGGTGGTTTCCACTTCATCGAAGCTGTAGTGAAAAGTAGCTGCTGCCTTAATGCCCCACATTGACGACATCAGGAAGGTGTCCTATTTCACAGCTAAATGAGATGGAATCTGCCGAAATTTGGACTGTCTGGAGCAAACTCAGATTTCTGCAGTTAAAACCCGGGCCAACGTGTGTCCCCCAAGCCTAGGTTATCATCGCCCTGGACTGTTTTTTTCCCTCCAGTCTTCACAGCCGGTTTCCACCAAGCAGGTCTCTGCAGAATTGACTATGACCTCACGTGCCACCCGTGCCACTCCTACCACGTACGGCATATTCTCCTCGCCCTCCCTGTTCCAAGCGGAGAGCCACGTCTACACGGTTCAGGGTTTAAAAAGGAATGCTTCTAATGGCCCTAGAGCCTGGATAACTGTGTGGTTCTCCCATATCATGGTGGCCCAAGACTGAGTTTCATTAAATCTGTATTGCTTGGACCTATCTGTTAATCACTAAAACTCAGGCTCACCTCAATGCCTCAGGGTTTCTGAATGGGCCTGGCCCTGGGAGGGCTGGCTGAAGAATTTTTTTAAAGAAATATATTTAGAAACGAGATGGCCTAAGAATGTTTTATAAGGTGCTCGTGATACAATGTGTTCCCATTTCATGTGTTAATGACCTGTTAAGCCACCAGGTGATATAACATCAGAGCTGAAGGAGAAGGAAGAGCAGAGCAAGGGCTTTCTCCGTCTTCCCAGTTCGGCCTCTGGACGAGCATTGTAGCCAAGCTCTGCCCCCTGCTTAGGGGCAGGACAGGGCTGACGCCTAGGTTATCTTTGTGGTTTCAGCTGTTCTCTCCACACACCCACAGAATTCTCAGTGACTGCTCGGCCCCTTAAGAAGTCCTGGGCCCCGGGATAGGAAGAAGCATGTCTTTCTTTCAACAGCCTGGAGAAGAAGGTGAGGAAATTAGAGCGGGTGCCTCACTTGCTCCCATGGGAAATGGGCAATCTTTGGTAAAAACGACAAACATGTACTTCAAACTTTGATGTGCAATACAGAAACCACAACACACGTAAAGGGTGATGGTGACCGACACTAATATATCCAAACAATATGAAGATGAAGTCTTTGTTATCCTCCACTGTCTTCAGGATCAGGACCCCAGCCTAGCTTGACAGAAACACACGGGGCCATTTCCTTACTCATTTTCTCTTCAGTCTTAAAAAATGTAATTGCCTGTTGACAATATACTGACTCCACACCGACTGCGGCTGGGCAAGGGGTGAGTCTGGACACACACGTCTGCACACAGGTGGTCAAGCCTGGTGGACTCAACTCCGTTCCTTTGGCTTAGCCCTATTTCCGCTTCCCAAGCCTTCCTTCCCTTCCTGCTTCCATCTTTACCTCCATCTCAGGCTGGCTTCTTGGTCTTCTATCAACCTTCACTTTGGGGAATGGTACTTGTAGGATCGACACGTTTTCTAAAACATTAACTAGATGTAGGGATTTACAGGTTAAAGTCCCATGACACTCACTCTTTCATTCAACCCTTAAAACAACCCTCCTGTGAAGAAAAAGGCAAACGTCAGCCCCCACACACAGAAGCTTTTCCGCACCTCAAGGCCTGAGCGCTTTAACCAAGACTCTGGAATCTGCTCATGGGCTGGTGAGAGCAGGTGGAAAAGGGCGACAGGCAGCAAAGGCAGATATGGAAGAACACGGGAGACGCAACTGAAAAAAAATAACTGATGCTCTTCTCAGCCATACATTCCCACATTTTAGGTGATGTGCCCCTCAAATTTCTTTACTTATTCAACAGTCTCTTCATTAAAGTGACTTATGAGGCATTACAAGGAGTCCGCCTTCCTATGAAAAATCACTTAACGCTAATAGTTGAAAATTAACCAGAGGCCCAGTAGAAGAAACAAAAACATTCATGGAAAAGGTAACCTAAAATTGTTTTTAAAGATGTGATACAGCCTCTGATATTACAGAAAAGAAATAAAGATAAAATATAAACTATAATAATATCGATTTTCAAAAGAGAAAGAGAAACCTTTTATCCAACAGAATTTAAGGACCTCAACTTCCCTGCCCTTTACAATAACTCGGCAGATTGAGCTTCTACCTAAAATTGGTGGTAATACGTTTAATTTGGATCCACAAAGTGCACTGGCTCATGGCTGACTCTGGGCTTTAATAGGTGTGAATGTAGTCAAGTAATCTTGTGAGGGACTGTTCCACTGAATGTTATTATTTGAGCTAAAGAAAAATGACCAAAAAAAAAAAAATGGCTGGACAAGAAAACCTTTCAAAAGGAAACAGACAGCTGAATATTCAGCAAACAGATTTTTAAAAAGACAATAAGCTCTTATGTTCTGCCTTATCACAAATTTTGGTGATGTCAACTAAGTAGGATAGGCCAGTGTTATTGTAGTTAGTAAAAGATGACTTCCTGGAAATTTCTTCTCGGACACTCACAGGTATCACTGGACCAGCTCATGACGAATGGAATTAACATTCTGGCTTAACTAGAAGCTGTTATTCCCTGGCTATGCTTTAGTTCTGACACTTTAATGATGTTGACCTAATTAGGGAAAAGGGCACGTCTAACACATACTTTTGCATTTTCTGCACTTCCTTGACTACTGCCAGGTTACAGGGTGATGAACTGTGAGAGCTAGGTTTCCTGTCCGAGAACGGCGGTTTAAAAATGTCTGGCAAAATGGAATTAGAAACACTGGCAGTGTACGTACCCAAAGTAGTGAGGATGTGATTCACTCATTCATCAAATATTTACTAGAGCTCTTATAAAAGTGCCCTGATCTCAACTAGCTGCTGGTAATACAAAAGTGAGCCCAGCTGCCTTCGGGGCCTGGCTCTCCAATCTAAGCTGGAGAAAGAGATATTATACAAACATACTGAAATACAATGACGATTTAGACCAACGGGGGGATTTGGACTGAGGGGGTGGGGTGGGAGGGGCAGGGGTGGGGAAACCCTCAGTGAAGAAGAGGCTCTATGTCTAAAGCAGAGTGGGGAGCAGCCCCAGGGGCTGGCCAGGGGAGCCGGGCCTGGGTACCAGCCAGAGGGAGGGATGAGCAAAGACTCCCCTGAAGGAAAGCTGTAGTGGCTGAGTCATTCTGGGCATGGAGGAAAGGGGGAGAGTGGCATGAAATTGTAATGTACCTTTTTAAAAGAGAAGTATGGGAAATATATTTTTCCTGTAGGGTTAAAAAAAAAAACCCTGTCATTTTAATATGTAAGTCCAAAACTGGCAAACAGGGAATCCAGTCTCTGGTTCTGCAAACGGACAGAGCAAGCTCACCAGACTCCTTGATGCTGAACTTCTCCACGTGCTATCTGGCTGCTTCCATTCCCCAAGCACAGCAGGGCTGGGCAGGGGACAGCACATTCCCTGTCTAGTGCTGCCATTACCACCTGAAGTGGCACTAATGGTGGGGGAGAGGTTGGGAGCAGACAGCTCCACCCCACTCGTCAGCCTGACCCACCACTGGCACTTCACAGTGGTCCTGGGGGATTCCCAGCCCATCACCCGACTAGCTGCAGTGAGGCTGGCCAGAGTTAGTGAGTAAGGGTCACTATCCCACTCCGCTCTATCCTTCCTTCTTAGTTTTCTTTCTTCTAATCTGATAACAACGAAGCAAGTATAAACAAATACCTGTGGTTCTCTGATGCTTTAGGCCAGAGCTCTCCCATCCTTTTCAACACTCCTCTTCCACCCTTTGGCATAACTACTCCTTCTAAGGCCCAGATTCTACAAAGCTCTTCCTCTGTCTACACCCCTCCCTAAATTATCTATTCGTTTCCATGGAAGTGTGGTTCTCAAAGGGTCACTTAAATGCCTCAACCAAATGCCTCACCTTAAAATCCCTCCTTAAAATATTTTTCTCAAGGAACAGTCATTTGAACATCTGTCTTAAGGAATTATTGGAGACAAGAGTTAGCAGAGTAAAAAATGACCAAATGAGAAAAATGACTGAAATGACAGGGACAGTGGGGTGACCTTGGGCAGAGCCTCGGTCTCTGCCTCTGAAAATGAGGAGCTTGAAATGTTCAGAGCTGCTCCCCTTTCTCTTGCACATTTCTTAAACAAGGTGGAGACATTTTCTCAATCCCATGTGATGACTTTTACTCTCTGGGCCAAGACAAGAGGAGAACAAACCATTTTTAAAAAATCTTATTAACATAAAATCATATAAACGTTTGGAATTAGAACAGACACCTAAAGAAAGGTTATAGGCGTTGGCAAATTATTAGCATCCCTTAAAGTTTTAACTCTTTTTTTAAAATTTTTGTAAAGTTTTAACTCTTTGAGTGCTAGCCAAACTAGCTAGGAAACTTTCAGTAACTACTGATTCTACTGCATTATTTCTACCATCTGCTACCTCTTCTCTCTCATCCTCATATTCCCTGATCTATAAGAATTAAACAGGGGTCCATAATAAGCCTTCAGAAATAAGCCTCCTGTGTTTACTGGGAAGATACACCACTCCGTCTGCAATGAAGGAAAGATCCACAGATCTACCATGTTTTCCTGAATCTTTGGGCCGAAGATGGCTGGTTCCATGTCTCCTGATTTCCTTGAGGAGCCCTTTTCACAGAAGGTGATTATTTTCCCTCAAAGCTAGGCTTTGTTTCCAGATAAAATAAGGTGATGGTGCAAAAGCGGATCCAGGGCTTCCCTGGTGGTGCAGTGGTTGAGAGTCCGCCTGCCGATGCAGGGGACGCGGGTTCGTGCCCCGGTCCGGGAAGATCCCACATGCCGTGGAGCGGCTGGGCCCGTGAGCCATGGCCGCTGAGCCTGCGCGTCCGGAGCCTGTGCTCCGCAATGGGACAGGCCATAACAGCGAGAGGCCCGCGTACAGCAAAAAAAAAGAAAAAAAAAAAAAAAAAAAAAAAGTGGATCCATTTCCCTGGGATTTCAGAAACAAACAAAGATCTCTGTAGCATAAAAAATAACAGTGATACAACAATAACACTATCAGGGAGGCAATCTGAAGTGGTCAATAACCATTAACAGATCATCTCCCTTTGTTGCTAATGTTGAACTAGTGATTTCAACAGTGGCCGCTGCCAGGAGTCTTACTTTCTAGTTCTTATTCTGCCATCACTGGGGCAGGGGAAGGGGAAGAGTGTCTTTATTTCTTAAACTTTTGATATTTCTAAAAGCAAAAACCATTAATAACAACTGCTAGAAGGGTCAGGAAGGACTGAGCAAGTTGCAAAACTCTGTATCTGAAGTAGTCATTAAAGCAAGGAATCTGGAAAGACACTAAACCAGTGAAAGTGAAATATAAAAGGTTAATCGGGCGTTAAAATTTTTTTTTGCCTATCATGTCATCAAAACAGTTTTTTCCTTGTGGTAAGAACACTTAACATGAGATCTACCCCGTTAAAACGTTAAGCACACACTACAGCATCGTTAACTACAGGAACAATGTTGTAGAGAGCTCTAGAACGATTCAACTTGTTTAACTGCAGCTTTATACCTTGGAACAGCAACTTCCAATTTCTCCCTCCCTTCAGCCCCTGGCAACCACCATTTTACTGTTTCTATGCGTTTGACCATTACAGATCTCGCCTATAAGTGCAATCATGCAATATATTTGTCCTCTGACTGGCTTACATCACTAAGCATAATGAACTGAGCATTCTGTAAACAGCTAAGTGAAATCTTTATGAAGGCGTTAACTAGCTAGAAGTACAAGCTCTTAAGCTAAATGTCTGTTAATTATAAACTATTATAACACACTACTCCCAAACTACATAATACCACCCCAAAAGACTTTCGACAGAGAGACTGTGCCTAGAACTTGGATAAGAGTTTTACGATACCGGTAAAATCAGAGATCTCTGCATCACAGCTTTTTGTTATGTAGGTTCGTCCAATTTAATCATAAAAGTCAATAATTAAAGCAAGCATAAGAAAGGTCTTTGCTAGAATGTCCCGCACAGGTTTATCTTCCACCTGCCAAGACTGAATTACCTCTAGTATTATCACTAGGTGAAAACAAAAGGGAAGAATCCAAGAGCACATTTCAAATTAGAGACTAGGGCCTAACGAAAAGTATATCAATTCGCTCTAAAAGTTATCAGAGGGCCATGGAAGCTGGCAAGGTTAGATGTGCCAAGTATCCTATCTACAAGCAAAGTAAAAAGCAAGTAGATGCAATGCCTGGTGATCAGAGAAAACCATGATCTACAATAAAAGATGCTCAGCAGATAGGAGAGACCGTTCTTGAAAGTTTGCGCCAATTAACGAGCAATATTAACTTTAAAATTGGGTTTGGGATAAACACGGAAATCTTGAACACTTTAATATCATATATATCTAAAAATAATACAAAAACCAAGACCGCCTCCACTTTCCAATTAGCGTTTCAGACACTCAGAAGTAAACAGCAGCCATAAAATAGGGGCATTTAAAAAAAAAAGAATTTCAGGGCTTCCCTGGTGGCGCAGTGGTTGGGAACCTGCCTGCCAATGCAGGGGACACAGGTTCGAGCCCTGGTCTGGGAAGATCCCACATGCCGCGGAGCAACTAGGCCCGTGAGCCACAACTACTGTGCCTGCGCATCTGGAGCCTGTGCTCCGCAACAAGAGAGGCAGCGATAGTGGGAGGCCTGCGCACCGCGATGAAGAGTGGCCCCCGCTTGCCACAACTGGAGAAAGCCCTCGCACAGAAACGAAGACCCAGCACAGCCATAAATAAATAAATTAATTTTAAAAAAAAAAGAATTTCAGAAGTCTAGAAGTATTAAGTTGAACAATATGAAATCGCCATTTTTTGTACATCGAAAAGTTTGAACATCAGAATTTTCACATGGTTCCACCAAAGAAAAGGGAGGGCTCATTAATTTAATGGTAAGAATAAAAGCCTGAAGACATGCTAAGAGTTCGCGGTTTCACAAGAAGGTTTACTTCAATGCGAGGATAGTACTGAAGCAGGACAAGGGTTTTTAATATTCTACGATAAACGTTATGTCTCAAATCACACGAAACTAGGGCCAGTCAGTACCTGCTCAAATGAGCCTAAGAATAAAATTTTCCACGTATAACCGTCCCACTTTCTTTTTTGACTAACATATGACATCCAACCCTAGTAAAATTCTATTCCCAGTCGGTTTCTCCATGCCCTGGTTGGATGCCTGAACCTGGCTATCATGGGTAGAACTTCAGGGGCATGCCCACATACACCTCACTTCTCAATCTACTATTCACCACTGTGTCCTACTCACTCCAGCCCTCCTCTGCCGCTCTTTCTTTTAACCTTGGCACACTGACAGTCCCATCTGTCTTTGTCAGGCTCTCCCCACCCCCTTCCTTTCAATATACCAGTGATCTAGTCTTTCTTGCATAGAATGGGGGGATTCTGCCGAGCCTCGGTCACTCTGCCTTTCCCATGTAGGTAAGCTTTGCTGTTCAAAGAATGTCTGCTGGATTCTGTCACGTAGCTTTACATTTCTGCCTTATCTGAATCCTGGTGAGTTTCTCAAAACCAATCTCACCTATAAGGCATCCATAAACAGAATTTGAATATTATAAATTAGGATAATTTTCTAAGGCAGAGTTGTACACACCTCCAACTTTAATATTAGAATAAAGGGACTCACCTACACTAGGTGGGTTTCCATGTGAATGGTATTTTCTTTCCAGCACACAAAAGCACTGTGCACTCTCTGGAAGTATTTCAGGGGTACTTTTCTTTCTTAAAAAAAGTAACTTTCTGGACTCTGGGAAATGTACACAGGCTCTGAGTCAACTCCATCACGTTCAGTATTAGGGAAGTAATTTATATGAGGAAGGGAACCGCAATGTGCCTTCGACATTTTTTGAGGGCGGAAAGTTTCAGAAGAGTGCAGGTACGTTTCTGACTCATTCTATTGGGCTTAATCATTTTCCACCTTTGATTCCGGCAGTTGTAGAACCTATTTGGTGATGTCACCAAATGACTGACAAACATATTATCTGATATTCCACTCTTGCGAAGGACCCGGGCAGAACCACCCATCCTGTGCGTACATACCTTGAATTTGCTATTTCCACTTTGGTTCTCGCCATGGCGGCTGCCCTTTGCGCGCCTTCGATCGCTCTGTCCACCTTCTCCCTAGTTTTTGTATTTCTTATTGGTATAAGCTGCTTCCTTATTCCACGGACCAGAATATTATTTTTGTATTTTCCCTCTTCCTTAGAGCCGTCGGGAAACACGGTGCAGCCATACCCGTGCCTCTTGTTATTTGCCCACTCGCCTTCATACTTCATGCCGTTGGAGCGCTCGCTGATGCCGAAGCCGGTGCGCTTGTCATTCTTCCACTCGCCCATGTAGGTTTCCGTGGTGGTGGCGTCCACGTGGTCTTCCACCGGGCAGAAATCACAATCTACGTCGCCGAAGCTGATGGTGGAGTTGGCGTCGCTGGAGCTGATTCGGCTCATGGCCGCGTCGCTGCGAACCGAGCTGCGCTTGCTGGAGATGGAGGACTTGGATTCGGACTTGCGCAGTTTCATGCTTCCCAAGAGGGAGCCGCGGCGGAAGAGGCCGCCCTTCTTCTTGCCCGCGAGCTCGGCGTCTGCATGGAAGTTGAGCACGAAGCCCCCGCGGCTGCCGGCCGGGCTGTCGGCGGCTGCCGCGGCGTCGTGGAGCACGCTGCCGTTGCTCTGCTCGCTGCGCAGCGAGGCCAGCGACGTGCGCAGCGGCGAGCGGATCACCGTGGCCATGCCGTAGGGCACGCTCTGGCGCACGCCGTAGCCGTGTCGCATGCCGCCGGCCCACTGGCCCTGGTAGGTACCTTCGAGAGACCGCAAGAGAGCACAGCGTAAGTCTGGGGCAGAGGAGGCGCTGGCGCCTGCGAGCGCGGGGCGCGCACGGCTAGAGCCCTGCGCGCAGGCCCGGCGGCCCAAGGTTTAATCCCGCACATTGCCCAGTCAACTCTTAGGGATGCTTTTAAAATTCCATTTGTGAATCCCGTCCCTGAGATGTTGTGCCTAGACCTTTTCTGTAATTGTATGTAGGCTTTTTGTATACAGCTGTGGTGGCTAAAAAGCGTGCACTGTTTACCTTTGGGAAAACTGAGATAAGGCCAGAGGAAAACTTCCACACTTAGCATTACGGAATTCATCTCAGGGCAAAGGCGTGCTTGACAGTGTCCACTAAAACTTTGTTGACACCAGATCACTTTTTCAATGAATATTATGCCTTCTCAGGAAAAGGATAATCTCTAATCGAAAGCATTTGTTTTCAGTACGTTCTTCTATTAAATAAATTAGCAGAGACGTTTAAAAATTAATCTGGAGCAGCTTTTTAAATACCTTAGGAGGAACTGAATGTTAAGATTAGGGAACTTAGAATTTTCTCTTCTACATCAAGTTCATTTCCTTTTAATTAAAGGAAAATTTTAAATTAAAATATCCCCCAAAAGAAGCTATGTAGAAATTTTAAGATGTAATTACTTATTATTCCTAACTCACAATATCACAGAACACCAATCATGATAACAGTCTGTCTTGACTTCTTTCAGTTTCTGATTATACCGAGCTACCTTGCCATTTTATATTGCCGTGAAAAGATTTCTATTGCATGGCATAGTTATTTTTAAAATACCGAGAAGTGCTGCTTATAGTTTTATATCATTGTGTTAACAAGGGCTGATTACTGCACTTAAAAGATAAAGCCATAATGGCTCCAAAGTCAAAAGTTTTGACTAATTTCAAGACTACCGTCGCTTTCTGTTCATTCTGATATATTTTTGGTATATAAATAGACAGTAGCAGGGAGACAATGAAATATGAAGTGGGTCTGGTACTGTGAATGTCATATTCTGGGTAGGTCTTAACATCTTAACCTGACACCTAAGAACTTCTGAGGAGGTGGGCATAAACCCCAAAGGATAAGATAGTCAAATAGAACATTTCAGATCAAGAAGCTTTCTACTGAATATTAGCCATCTCCAAACAGGGAAGGAAACTGAATTATTTCCTTAATATTTATTTCTTTAACAGGGAAGGAAATTGAATTATTAGGAAATTGCAACTTACTTTCCCTTTTCCTGATAAAATTTTAAGTTCTAAGATAAAAGTTATACAACCTGACTTACATGCACTAAAACTACCTTATTTTTAAATACGTTGTTTAAATAAGCAAGGAATGCTATAATTGTATCCTTCTACATAATGACAAGTTAATTTTGCTAGAACAACTTCCAACATACTGTTTGATATCAAGAAGTATTTACACTTTTAAAATGCAACCATACTGTCTTAGGAATTCCTAACACTGAAGGGAAATTAACAGCTAGTTTCCTTAAACTGCTATCTCCAAAAGGTATTTAGAATTTCCAACGACGTATTGCTTGAAAACTCTAAGTGGTTTAAGGCAACAGCAATAATTAGAAAGTTTAGGGTGTTGCTTAACTGTCCAGTTGAGAAGCAGAACAATGGCATTGGCTATATTCCCATCCTATTCTGTTGAGGAACAGTATATGGAAGAATTCCTCCACAGAATTGCTAGAAACCAATTTACAGTCAAAGTGTTAGTGGCTCATCTGAAATTTAAAACAGGTTTAGTTTAGTCAATGAACCTAGCAAAAAAAGGGCCTCTAGTTCTTTATGAAGCAGGTGGTTTCCACCTGCTCCCTGCTGCTCAAATAAAGTTCTAATTAGTTCCTCGCAATCCCTTAAATATAGATGCATAGTTCACACGTTTAAAAATTATTTTCATGGGTTTGAAGTTATGTTCTATGATTCTGTGTCTGGGAGCTGATTTTCTAGATATGGCCATTTTCACTAAATAAGCTTGTAGTGGAAGGCATCCAGTTCAGAAAGAATACCAGTCAAATTTAGACTTTATTATGCCAAACTTAAATCTACATGCTGTGAATGGGTATGTGCATGTGCAAGTATGCATATAATTAACAAAACAATGTGTCTTCCTAGATATTTTCAATAGCTTCATGACAGGTGAAAAAAGGAACCACAGCAGGCTCAGAATTTGCACCAAATATTCTGGGCACCTAGACTTGGATTTCATGAGCATGGTACTAATTTATTCTTAATATTCAGGGGCTTTCTATTTCAGTAACACTTCACACACAAATCACTAATAAAATAAACCGAGTGATACTTGTCAATGGAATTATGGCTTCCTTCCTCTAGTTCAATGCCACCACAAAATACATGGAATCAGATTTTCCCTAGGTCTGAAAGGGTAGCTAGGGATGGACTTGTGGTGCAGAGGCAAAAAGTAAAAATAGGGGAAGTGATATGTCCTGTTTTGGCCAAAATCTTTGTATGAAATAAGTTGTAGCAATACACTTCAATTTAGACCCCCATTTTATGATTCAGGACTTTCTAATTAACTGATTGGCATACGAAAGAAAAACAGAGTAGGAATTCAATAGTGATTTTTAAGAGTTTTTTCTCCCCTTCCTAATTGGTAGCATATTAGATTTGTTTTTGGTAGAAAAAGAGAACCACAGTCCTACAGTGATGCCAAATTTTGAGGTTTTTAAAAAATTCTTTTAAAAGTTAGTTTTAAAACAAGATGCTGATTATCTACACTCATCCTAGACACTTATTTGAGCTTCCACAACACATACATAGAGGACCTTTACTGTGCTACATATATATATATATAGATTGCTAGGTATAGTGAATACTCTAAACCAAGAGATTTTGTTTAATGAGTAGTAACTTTGAAAGAAGACATTTATTTTTAGCGTTCCAAATACTGTGGTAAAAGAACTATCCATGGCCTTCTTGAAAGGTTATAAAATAATGCACACATTTGAAAGATAAGTTTTGTATTCCAACTTTCGAGCATGGAATTTAGTTATATTGTAGACCCGGGGTCTCCAATAAAATCCAATCACAAGCTAACATGTTTGTAAGGCTGTCAACCTAAGGCACTCTATGCCCATTCAGAACATTTAAGGGCCCTAATTACTGTGGAACTTGAAACTCATGCAGCCCATATACAAGTATTTAAGTCCCCCCGCCTTTAATCCATGAGAACCATATCCTTCATTTATACTGTAGGATGAAAAGATGTCCTTTTTAGCAAATCCTACCATTCTGCCGTTTTGCATTTGAAACATGGCCCAACTGTTCTGAGTAAGTGAAGTGTACAAATTGTATAAGCTTTTATATAAGCAGTGGCCTGACTGGGGTTGCCGTGGGCTGGAGAAACTTTTAACTGGATCCCTTTAATATCCTCCAACTCTGAGCTGCAGAATTCTGAAATGTGACCTTGCTTCCTACAACCCTCTTCAACTAACTGATTGTTTAATATAAGAAAATTTATTTTGCCAAAGCATAAGACATGCATGCTTCTCAATTTATTACAAAAGGAAATTCATCAGATTTTGATACCTGTTTCAATAATATGTTTCCTGGTTGAAAAAAAAAAAGGGAACTCTGCCCTCTTATATACAAAATTTCTTTTGCAAATATTGTTTAAATATTAAAACAAGGTGAATTTTGCTCACAGCCAGCATACCATTTCGGTCATACACCTTAGTGCAAACCGGCGATTTCGTACTGCCATTCTCAGGAGGAAAGTAGCTGTTAACTTAGCAACTATACCTTTCAATTGTATTTTTTAAAACGTAGACTCCATTGTTCATTTCTAAAGTGTTTTCCTCATAATTTGTCCAGCTATCTGCAGCTCAACAATGAGTACCTTCTTTTGATGGAAAACCAATACTTCAAGAAACCGAATGAAAAACAGAAAGAAAACCCCACATCCTCCGAATCCCACCTGCATCAGGTGGCCTCTCCACTCCCATAACTAGGATGTTTCCAAAAGCACCTCAGATAAGGAACAATTCCCCAACATCCTAGTTAATGGGGTTCTGGCTTCTATCTTTAGGCTACTAGAGGACCAGAAGCGAAATACGATTCCACGTGAAACCAATCCCAGGAGCGGTCCGCAGCGACCGCCAGCCTCACAAGCCCAGGGCGTTCGCTCTAACTCCACGGGAGTGGTGATTTCAAACCCGCCCGGGAGAGGGAGGGATCAGGAACGTAATGTGACGGGCTCAAGTGACAGCGTCCCCTCTCCAGCCCAACCCTCCCGGGCGCGCTCCCTCCCGGTGGCAGCGCGGCGCCGGCCAGGTATATTCACGCCTTGCTCCCCAGGGTGTGCACACACCGCCCGCTCCAAGAACCGGGTCAGATCCAACCCTTGCGCACCAGTCGCGTCCCACTGCACCCTCCCGGGAAGAGCGGGCGCGGGAAGAGGGTGGGAGGCTTCCCCAGGTGTTTTGGCGGGTTTCCGGACACGTGCGCCTCGCGTCCTCCCCGCTTCCCCGCAGTCTGGGCAAAGCCCACCGCACTAGCTCGCGGAGCAGCCGAGCCGCCAGCGACGCCGCTCACCTCCGTCCCCGTAGGTCTCCACGCCGTACCCGTCCTGCAGCCCGTTACTCCAGGTACCCTCGTAGCGAGCGGGGGTGCACAGGCTCTGCCGAACCCCGTAGCGCCCCTTGAAGCCATGTGACCACTCCCCCCGGTACATCCACTTGCCCTTCGTCTCCACCCCCAGCCCGTGCCGCTTGCCCTGCGCCCAGTAGCCCTGGTAGGTGTTGCCGCTGGGCCAGGTGTAGCCTCCGACCACCTCGAAGCCGTGCGACCAGGAGCCCGAGTACTCGCCCTGGCCCTTGGGCCCCGTGCAGATGCCATGCCCGTGCGCCTTGCCCTCCTCCCAGCCGCCGCAGTAGGTGCCGCCATCGTCGAAGTCGAACCTTCCGCCCGTCATTCGGGGGGCAGCCCCGGCGCGCTCCCCGCGGGGGCACGGACGCGGGCAGAGCTGGGCACGGCAGGGTGTAGCTCGGGGGTGGAGGCCCGGCGGGCGAGCTCACGACAGCGCCCCGGGCAGCTCGCGCCGCCGCTCGGCTCCAGTCCGACGCCGCCCCCGTCCTCCCCTCTTCTCTCGCCGCTGCCGCCGCCGCCGCCGCCGCCACAGCCGCCTTCCTCCTCCTCCTCCTCCGCCGCCGCCGCCGCCGCCCTGGCCAGCGCCGCGCGCGAGAGGACAGCCCGGGCTCCGGAGCGGACCTTCAGCTGCTCCCACCCGCCCACGTGAGCCGGGCGCCGCCCCGCGCCCGCCCCTCTTCCCCTCCCCGGGCGCCGAGGCCCGGCCCCGCGGCGCTCCCGCACCGCCCCCCCCCCCGGGCCCTGCCCCCAGCCTCGGGAGCCGCCGCTTCCCCGGCGGGCGGGCTGGCTCGGGACCGGCCGGCGCGCTTGTGTTCTCGCAGCGGGATGCGGGTGGGAGGGCGATTGTGCCCAGGGCCGCGCGCGAGTCCCCGCCTGCCTGGAGGAGGAGGCGAGGCCGCGTGTGTGGAGGCAGCTCGCGGGCGGCGGAGGCCCAGGTGTTTGTGTTTGGGGTTTATCAATGTGGTGACGCGCCCATAAGTGCGGCCACGTGTGTGTTGAGGGAAAACTCATATGCGTGTTTGTCTGCATGGGGTTCGTAGTTGCATTTTTTCGGCCTTCCAATTTGTGTACTGTTGCGTTTGTCATGCTCAGCTGTCACCGTGAATTAACATCCCCCAGATACATGTATGCATGTGAGATAAGTCTGCCACAGCCTAGATCTAATTGTGCAGAATGTTCTTTTACACCTACCCATTTCAAAGCACATGTGTTTGCATTTATTTAATGAATATACAGGGGGAGAGCAATGCAGTTTGAAAAAGCACAGAATAAACTGGTGAGTTTTTTTGTTTGTAATAATGAAGAGGGTGTTTTTAACCTGTCTTTGCAGGGATATAGGGTATTTGCTTCTACCTCAGAGCCTGCTCCCTCTAATGCCTCATTTATTCTTCTAACAACCCTAGAAATTCTTCAGCCCGGAGCTGTGTACCTAAAGGGCAGACGGCTCAGTCTGTGTATGTTGTATAAGTGTCTGGAATGCACACCTGGTACCTCTCCACTGGCATCCACAGTTTAAGAAAGTAAATAGAAGCTTTCAAGGAGGAATATGGTAAGTAAAACACTGCTCTAAACTTACAAAGAGTCCCTGACCTACAAAACTGGAGACAGGTGTCAGCTGATCTACTTTCCAGCTGCAACACTGCTTTGTTGAATTCACTTTAGACAACTCTTTTAAACTTTTAAACCTCTATTTCACCATCTTCCCAATGGGAATGACAAGATTTACCTTTCACTTTCAATGTTAGATAATAACTGAATATACTGTGGGTGCAGTGTAAAGCCAAACATCAGAGATTTGTTAATAGGCAAGTTGCTAAGTCAGTATTGCCTCCGGGGAAAGCAGGCACTGGTTTCAACCTTACCCTCAAAATACCCATGGGAGACACTTCTCTGTGGTTCATAGCCAGGGGTCTTGGGTTAGCCTCTCAAGGACACTGCTTTGCAGAGCATTCCTGGTATTCCTTAGGCTGAGAGGCTTTTGGATGACACAGTAAGCACCAGAGGCTGCCAAAAGTTCTCTCACTAGGTTTTGATAATCAGATAAAAATATAAGGACAGGTGTCAGGGAAGGCAGCGGGGAAAACGGAGACTAAACTGCACAGAAAAGGAACTGAAACTGACCTTGATTGTCTCCAGCTCAGGACTGGAGCTGGCCTTTCCTGCTTATCTGGCTGAAATACTGAAAGAAAAATCTCAGTTTACACAGAACCAAATCACCAAAGAGAATTAGAAACCCTTATCCATGGCGCTGCCTGCGGAGCTGCCAGGAATAGTGCTTACCCTAGTGGCCTGAAATAATTATGCACCTTGCTCAGCATCTTGTCCTGGGCTGGGGATTGATTTAGGCCACTGGGAAAACGAAGGCCCAGGATTTTGCAGCTGAGCCATAATTCCATTTTTCTGGATCAGGAGCTAGTGTAGACGGTCCCATTTCCATCTGTTTTGGGGTTCTTTTTGATACGCGAAACTGTGGGATCGCTCAGGCCAACATATTTTTTTCTCATTTTGAACTGGATTTCTTCATAGAGTAACTTTTGTTTTTTTGCCTTTTTATTTTCGACCCACCCATGTGTGTTAGGATCTACATATATGAACATTTAAGGGCTAAACTTGTGTTTGCAGGCATGGTGGAAACATTTAACGCTTTTTTACTTTTCCTAATTAGCTGTCAGGCAAATGATGGACTTTCTGAAATACACAGCACAGAGTAAGTAAGTTTCTGGATCTATAATGGATGTGTAGTCCATCCATGGTAGATGGACAAAGGGCGTTGGTGCAAACACATCTGGGAAGAATATGGAGATCTGGGGACAGTAAAAGATATGCTCATTTATCCCTTAATCTTTTACTCTTGCTATCCCTCATAGATGTCTTCCTTGGAAGGACCCTTCATTAAAAGAAAGAATCCACCACCAGGTGTCTGCTATTACATTTCAACTCATCAGTCCTAACTCGACTCTGCCACTGACTCTCTTCACAGGGGAAAATTAGTATTGAATTTTTGGTAGTTCACTGAGAGATTTTTGGCAAAAAATCATACATACAGAGCATACGACCCATGCTTCCATTTACCTGCTGTCATCCCGGTGCAGTGTTTCCCCAGTCTGACTGATATGTTCATTAACGTCAGTGTTCAGGTTCAATGGCAACGGTTGGAGAAGACAAGGGAACGAGAACCAGGAAGAGGAAGAGGTGCTGAGGACGGTGGCACAGCACGTAGGAGGTAGTGGAATAACGCTGCAGTTTACTAGTTGGGGTTAGTAATGTCCTCATTGAGTTGAATTTAGCTTTAAGAGGAGATTAGTAAGAAGAGAATATGAATGTTGGTTTGACAGGTGGGGTGCGGGAGGCCATTAAAGCCCAGGGGCCAGCAGCCACGCTAGCGCTTGGTTTTTCTCCACTGTTTAAAATGCGGCCTTGTAGATTTCCATTCTAGAAAATTTTGTAACAAAAAGTAAGCCATTTGAGTGTGAATGTCTAGTAACAACATGTTGGTGAGGATGTTTTGCTTAGAATTTTATCTTTTTTTAATAGAAGATGTGTTTAAAATTTTATTGGTGATTTCATTTATTTACATATTAGAATTAGTTACTGAGAATTTTTAATAAAACTACAAATGACAGAAAGCTAATCTGGAGGTGTATGTTGTCCGAAGTGTGCTTATTGATTCAAAGTGTGTACAAAAGCAAGTAGAATTTAAATTACTTGATTTATTATATAAGTCAAAATGAGTTTTACTACTATTATATATAGGACGGATAAACAACAAAGTCCTACTGTATAGCACAGGGAACTATATCAATATCCCATGATAAACCATAATGGAAAAGAATATGAAAAAGAATATATATGTATAACTGAATCACTTTGCTGTACAGCAGAAATTGACACAAATTGTAAATCAACTATACTTCAGTAAAATTTCAAAAAGAGTATTATTAGCATATTGTGATAAAAGATTCATAAAAATTTTAAAAACTTGCCCACAATAAATAAAAAGTTAAGAAATACGGCCATAAGCTTTGCAGATACCATGAAGTCAGAAGAGGAAGCGACTTACGAAATTAATGAGCTTCACAACTTTGAAGGAAATTACGGTATGCCAGATATGTGTCAAGTTCTTTACATGCATTAATTCATTCAGATCTCATGATAACCCATGCTAGTATTACTAGTGTTATAACCATTTTACAGAAGAAGAAAATAAGCTTTAAAACAGTTAAGTGTCCAAGATCATTCGAGGTAGAAATGGTTGAGCTGGAATTTAAACCAAGTCTGTCTGATTCTCTTAATTACCACTCTTTATTAGAGTGAGGGTGAGAACTTCCAAATGGAGGAAGGAAGCAGGCTGGGTGGAGAGCAAGAAGGGGTGGTGAAGATGACTTTTATTTATTTTTTAGAATAGCTGTCCAGGTGACAGTGATGCTACTGGCTAGAATTAAAGAAATGGAGGAAGAAGAGTAAATTATAGAGGTTGGGAAGATAGGTTCATATAGGAAAAGATGATCCAGAAATATATCTCAGAGATGTTCAATAGGCAGTTGGGGACTTCCCTGGTGGCGCAGTGGTGGAGAGTCCGCCTGCCAATGCAGGGGACATGGGTTTGTGCCCCGGTCCGGGAGGATCCCACGTGCCGCGGAGCGGCTGGGCCCGTGAGCCATGGCCGCTGAGCCTGCACGTCCGGAGCCTGTGCTCCGCAACGGGAGAGGCCACAGCAGTGAGAGGCCCGCGTACCGCAAAAAAAAAAAAAAAAAAAAAAAAAAAAGGCAGTTGGTAATACAGGTCAAGGACTAAAAATAAATTAGTTGATAAGTAAATATAGTTGTCCTCAGTATCTGTGGAAGATTGGTTCCAGGATTGCCCCTCCCAATACCAAAACGCACGATGTTCAAGTCCCTTACAGAAAATGGCACAGTATTTGTACATAACATATGTACATCCTCCCATATTCTTGCAATCCTATCTAGATTCACCTATAATAACTAATACAATGCAAATGCTATGTAAACAGTTGCCAGCACGTGGCAAGTTCAAGCTTTGCTTTTTGAAACTTTCTGGAATTCTTTTTTTTTTCAAATATTTTCAATCTGCGGTTGGTTGAATCTGTGGATGTTGAATCTGATGCAGCATAAGGAAGGCCAACTGTAATCCCTGAGTTTCTCTTCTGACAGGTCTCTTTCAGGAGCCCTTCCCTTTGAGACTTGTACCATTCATGCTGGCCCACTCTGTAGGAAGCCAGCAACTGGCTCCGTGCTGTATTTTTCAGAAAATCCATCTTCTCTAGGTCACTCCCCTTGTGTATCTAGGACCAAAGGCTTAGCTGCTCTCCCCCTACCTGCTGTTGCCTGCCATTGTCCCAAGCAGCCTCATCCTGGCCTCACCATCCGTCATGTTTCTCAGCATCATGGCCTTTATCTTAAAGTCCTCAGACATAGCGTGGCCCTTACTTTGACCCATACGTAGGCCAACACTGAAAACTAGAACTTGACAATCTCCCTCTTTGACAACACTCGCTGGTCTTTCCCATTCACTGAACAAGCCATGGACTCTTAGCCAAGTCTCCACTCCTTTGATGCCCTTCGTGTCCTCCTGGCCCTTCCCTATCCTGCCTGAAGGCCCTAATGCATCCTTTCCTCAGCATTGTCCTTTCTATAGTGACCTCCTAGTTCATCTGCCTGCCCAGCCCCCAAGCCACAGTTTCTCATCCCCTGCTCCCAGGAAGCCCCTTCTGGAGAGAATCACATTTACCAGTTGTCATTGCAAATCATGGGTGTCAAGCCTCAGGCAACCCCTCCAACACTGCGTGGCCAATCTCTTCCCAGGCAACTTCCAGAAGCCCATCACCATCCCTGAGCCCCTCTTTCTTTCCTACTTGTCTTCTCTCTCATGGAGGAAAAGAGCTAACCCCTGGGAACACCTTCCTTCTCTTCAGATTGGTTCTCATTTTCTTCCTTTCTTCACGACCTCATCCCAGAGGAAAAGATGTCCCTTTTCCTCTCCACGTTCTGGGTCAATTCCTTCTCTCTTGGATATACTTTAATTTCTTTTCTTCCCTCCAACAGAGGTGCTCGTGTGTCCTCTATGTTAAAACAGCCCTCATTTCCTGGTCCCGCTTTCACCTCAAGTCTCCTGTCTGTTCTGGAAACTGCAAACTTCCCTGAATGAGTAGGTTACGTTCACGTTTTTCCTCCCCACCTCTCATTCTCATGCCACTCGATTTGGGTTCTATCCTCACCAGTCCAGTGAAGCTTGTTTAGCCATTAGGGACCTCCTAGTTGACAGATACAATGGCATCTCTTCAATTCCTATCCTGCTAGGAGTGGCAGCTGCCAGTCTGATATTTGTGAACACTTAACCTCCCTCAGCTTCTGTAAAACCCATCTCTCTCAGCTTATCTCTCCTCTCCCTCTTCCTCTCCTACCACTTTAGCTGTCTCATTCCCTGTGTATTTTTCCTCTTATCCCTTTCTAATCTCCTTAGGCTCTCTTTTGTTTCCAAAACATTAGCTTCATCGTAGCCAAATTTCCTGTAATTACTGGATACTTGTTGGCTTATTTTATACAACTAGGCAATCCTGCCCTAGGGCCCAAGAGTCTAATTTAGAAATAGTCTAATTCTGATATAAAAACACCAGCTGAGCCTTATTTAAGTCTCAAGGGCAGGTCTTTGGTTTCTTCCCATGACTTGTCCCTTGTGGCTCTCTGCCTGCTCTTTTTAATGAGCAGTGGTCCCCTAGACTTAGCATATGTGTCCAATGATGAGGCTCACGGGGGCTTTCAGAAAAGTTCTAACAATGAAAAAGGTGAATGACAGGTTAAAGGGAGACTTAAAAGAGATAGTAAGCTTGAAGACACAGAGTAGACTGTTTCAGGTACTAGGTCTGTGCATTGAAGATCTAGTACCTGAAGCAAACCGTAAAATGTATTTCTATGTGTGTGTATATGTGTGTGTGTACGTATATCTATGCACTTGTATATACGATGACTCGGTTAGGTTTGGAGACAGAGAAGTAGCTCAGACCTTGCTCTTAAGGGTATAAAACATACCTAAAGAGGCAGGAGATAAAAACGAAAAATAATAAAAGTGCAAGGGAGACAACTATAAGTAGTAAACAAGCACCAAGTGTGATAAGGGTTCAGAGGATAGAGTAGTTTTGTGGGCTGCTATAGTTGAAACGATTCTCAGGAATCATGGGCGTACTGTCTAGCTTTGTGGATAATGTAGAAGGTGCATCCTTCCAGATATCTCTAAAGGGATGGTCTTCTTAAGAGACACTGTACAGAGGGAAGGAATGAGGGGAATTCATGACTGTGATTGGGAGAATAGAGGAGACCTCCTGGAAAAGACGTCCCTGGAATTGAAGGAGAAAAGAGGATGAGTTCATCTCTCTCATGCAACAGTGAAAATCATAATGCTTTATTCTGAAAATATGGATGAAAGGCAACTCAGAATTTTAAATAACACAAATTGGGGGTAGGGGCAAGGGACTATAAAAACATACTTGGGAGTGTTGCTATTAAGATGGTAAAAGTTGTGAAAATTGATGGGATAACCATTTCCTAGACAGGTTGAATAGAGAAGGGCAGTACATCAACATCCATTCATGATAAAGACTCGACTCTTTCCAAAGTGGGTATAGAGGGAACGTATCTCAACGTAATAAAAGCTATTTATAGCAAACCCACAGCCAACATAATACTCAATGGTGAAAAGTTAAAAACCTTCCCACTAAAATCTGGAACAAGATGAGGATGCCCACTCTCACCACCTCTATTCGACATAGTATTAAAAGTCCTAGCCACAGCAATCAGATGATAAAAAGAAATTAAGTGTACGTGAATTGGAAGGGAAGGAGTAAAATTGTCATATGCAGAATACATGACACTATACATAGAAAACCCTGAAGACTCCACACAAAAACTACTAGAAGTAATAAATGAATTCAGCAAGGTAGCAGGATACAAGATAAACATACAGAAATTGGTTGCATTTCTTTACACTAACAATGAAATATCAGGAAGGGAAAGTAAAAAAAAAGAAATCTCTTTTAGAATTGCATCAAAAAAATAAAATACTCAGGAATAAACCTGACCAAGGAGGTGAAAGACATATATGCTGAGAACTAGAAAACATTGATAAAAGACATTGAAGATGATTTAAAGAAATGGAAGGAGATCGCATGCTCTTGGATTGGAAGAATTAATATTGTTAAAATGGCCTTACTACCCAAAGCAATCTACAGATTTAATGTGATCCCAATCAAATTACCCATGACATTTCTCACAGAACTAGAACAAATAATCCTAAAATTTGTATGGAATCACAAAAGACCCAGCCAAATTGCCAAAGCAGTCCTGAGGAAAAAGTACAAAGCTGGAGGCATTACACTCTGAGACATCAGACAATAATACCACAAAGCTACAGTAATCAAAACAGCATGGTATTGGCACAAAAACAGACATATGGATCAATGGACCAGAATAAAGCGCCCAGAAATAAACCCCCACACCTAAGGTCAATTAATCTTCGACAAAGGAAGCAAGAATATACAATGGAGAAAAGACAGTCTCTTCAGCAACTGGTACTGGGAAAACTGGAGAGCTACATGTAAATCAATGAAGTTAAAACACTCCCTCACACCATGCACAAAAATAAACTCAAAACGGCTTAAAGACTTAAATATAAGACAAGGACACTATAAAACTTCTAGAAGAGAACATAGGCAAAAGATTCTCTGACATAAGTTGTAGCAATGTTTTCTTAGGTCAGTTTCCTGAGACAGCACTAGAAATAAAAGCAAAAATAAACAAATGGGACCTAATCAAACTTAAAAGCTTTTGCACAGCAAAGGAAACCATAAAGTGAAGAGACAACCTATGGACTGGGAGAAAGTCTTTGCAAATGATACGACCAACAAGGGCTTAGTTTCCAAAATATACAAATAGTTCATATAACTCAATAACAAAAACCCAAACAGCCCAATCAAAATATGGGCAGAAGATCTAAATAGACATTTCTTGAAAGAGGGCACACAGGTGGCCGATAGACACATGAAAAGATGCTCCACATTGCTAATTATTAGAGAAATGCAAATCAAAAACATAATGAGGTATCACCTCACACTGGTCAGAATGGCCGTCATTAAAAAAGTCCACAAATGATAAAAATGCTGGAGAGGGTGTAGAGAAAAAGGAACCCTCCTACACTGTTGGTGGGAATGTAAATTGGTGCAGCCGCGATGGAGAACAGTATGGAGGTTCCTTAAAAAACTAAAAATGGAGTTACCATGTGATCCAGCAATCCGACTCCTGGGCATATATCCAGACAAAACTAATTTGAAAAGATACATGCACCCCAATGTTCATAGCAGCACTATTTACAATAGACAAGACATGGAAGCAACCTAAATGTCCATCAACAGGTGAATGGATAAGGAAGATGTGGCACATATATACAATGGAATATTACTCAGCCATAAAAAAGAATGAAATAATGCCATTTGCAGCAACATGGATGGACCTAGGGATTATCATACTCAATGAAGTAAGTCAGACAGAGAAAGACAAATATCATATATCACTTATATGTGGAATCTAAAATATGATGCAAATGGACTTATTTACAAAACGGAAACACAGACATAGAAACAAACTTCCCTAAGGGGAAAGGGGGGGAGGGGTAAGTTAGGAGATTGGATTAACATATACACACTACTATATATAAAATAAACAAGAAGGTCCTACTGCAAAGCACAGGAAAATATATTCAAGATCTTGAAATAACATAATTAAAAAGAATATGAAAAAGAATACATATATATGTATAACGGAATCACTTTGCTGTACACCAGAATCTAGCACAACATTATAAATCAACTATAGCTCAATAAAAAATGTTTTTTTAACCAAGAAGGGAGGTGCACAATATTGCTGAAAGCACAACTAAGGAGTTGCCAAGTGACTGAAGGAGAGAAAAAAACAAATCCATTATTAGGCAGTAAAGAAACGCAAATTATAATTGGGGAATGAATGGTACCAAGAGACCTGGAATGGGATTTGAAACAATGGCCAATAATAGGAAAGGCTTCCCTCTAACTGAGCGACATTGGGGACTGTTGTATCCTTGCCAAGCGCTGCAGTCCCAGTCCACATATCACCTCAGCACACACACCTTAGAGCCCTGGAGGATTCTTCAGATACTGACTGCATTCCAAATACAGCTTAAATTCTTCTTCCTTTCCTTAAACACACTCTAGAATGTTTGTTATCGCTTGCATCTCATTTACTACTTTCACATAGCAAGCGCTTTTTAAAGCTTACTGAGAAGGAGAAACACCCCATGGAGAGGCTGCAGGGGTGCACTGCTGAGATCTCCCTCCAAGAGAACCTGCGGCGAGGAGGGTACTTGGCGGATAGCCTCCAGCTGCGGCGACTTCAGATCTGTGGTGGTGTTTGCAGTCAAGGCCATGCTCTACCCTGGGACATCCCCTCCAAAGTAAAAGGCAAATCGCTGCATCTCGTGGCCTCTGATATACAACAACAACAAAAAGCAGAGGACCCAGTAGGCCTCTTGGATTCTGGAAGCAACACCACACTTAGAAACTGCTCCAGCCTACATGCTGAGCGACATGGATGGAAGGCTGGCAGCTTTGAGAGGGCTCAGAGCTGGAAAGAGTTTTGCAGGAGGCCCAGGCAAGCAGCCCTGCCTCTTGGGCCATATGATCAGGCAGATCTTTTGGTGCTGGCGTCTGGTGTCAGTGGTGAGAAAAGATATGATAGGAAGATTGTGGCAGGCCCCAGTGGAAGAATCACAGTGCAGGTCTGTGGAGATCTGAAGCAAGGCCATAGCGTCTGCAGAAGAGAATATAGAGCTTCCGAGAATCAGTTCCTTGACTTTGGCAAAAAAAAAAAAAAACACGACTGCTTGACCATGGGACCCCAAATGACTGTTACTTTAGAATTTCCTATGATGAGCTGGGTCCTGTAGAACCTGCCAAAACAAAGTTGTACAGACCCAGAAGCAGTCTATTGTAAGATGAACATGGTATATCCAGGGTCAAGCCGAGCAGAACCAGAGGACACAAGTAAGCTGCAAGAACAGGTGGTCCAGAGCCCCATGTCCCCTAGAATTGCACTAGCACCCCTTCCCCAGCTCTCACCTATGGGAAGATTACCAGCTAAAGAGGAAGAAAAGCCTGCACTTGGTTTATGGATGGACAGGCTGTTATGTGGATGAAGCTGAAAATGAGTGGAGGCTGCATTACAGCCACACTCAGCAGTGGTCTTGAAAGTATGCAGAGAGGGAAAATCTTTCCAAGGGGCAGAGCTGTGAGTGGTGAACCTGGTCATCTATTTTACGTGAAAGGTGGGAAAATACGTAGATTTCTGGGCAATGGCCAACAGCCTGGCCATGGTCAGAGGCCTGGAAGGGAAAGGACTGGAAGATGGGAGACATGGAGGTTCAGAGTAGACGCATGTGGACGAACCTATGGGAACGTGTAAAGGGTTTTGTGCTACATGTCAATGACGTCCATGGAAGGGGCACCGAAAACCCAGGACTCTACCTAGACTGTCTCCAGCCAACAGCTGAGCACAGTGGGATTGCTGGAGCTGACCCATGCCTTCTCAACACAGGCCTCCTCTGACAGGTTATGTTTTCTGTGCTCCCCATTGACCTGGCTGGAACTTTCTTAGAGCTATTCTGCAGTCTGTGTTTCCTCTACCCAACCCTCCTTCCTTCCCTCCTTCCTTTCACAGGTCTCAGACCTGCATTGTGACCCAAAGGCCACCGCGATGAAAAGCCCGCGCACGGCAACGAGGAGTGGCCCTCGCTCGCTGCAACTAGAGAAAGCCCACACACAGCAATGAAGACCCAGTGCAGCCGAAAAAGAAAAAAAAAAAAGGAAAAAGAAATACATTAGGATCTCCGGGGAACGTATGTGATGGGGCCTCTCTCAGAGATTTTGCCAGACGAGGGTTAAACCTGGACAAGCATCTTTTGAAAATGCTCGACAAGGGATCCTTACCTGCACTCTGATGAAATATTTGTACTAAAGGAATATTTAGTATGGATCTGAGGTGTGGAAACGAGGCATAATTTAGCCTAGGCTGTAACATTCAGGAAGGAAATGGTGGTGTGTCAAACATGGCGGGACTGACAACAGTATATAGCTGGCAGTTTCTAAATGTCCACTCTGTCACACTCAGGTAGAGAGGTTATGAATTATTCAATCAGTTGGTGAGTTAGAAATCACTCAGGCCATCTAGATCACCCAGACTGTCTTTTTCCAACTGCGAGACTAAGTTTTAGGGGGTCCTTAAGTTTATCAGGTCCACTCACTGCTGTACATAAGTTACCAGGGAAGTGCCCCTAATATATTTCTGATGAAGAATCATTTCTGTAGGGTGATTTCCAAAAATCCCCTGATGACAAACACTAGGGAGCACTTGTTATATATATGCATGCCCAGGTTACTCCCATGGTGAATTCTGATTCAGTGGGTTTGAGTTGGGGCTCAGGAATCTGTGATTTTAATAAATACTCTGAGTCTTCAGGGAAACATTACTGTAGGGCTGTGTAGCCTCATGTAGGCTAACTTAGATTCCATAAACTGAGAAAATAATTTCAAAGTTGCCTGATACTAGTGATCCTAATATTTCTTTCTCACATGAATTCTCTCTCAAAGTGCTTTAATAATTATAAACTGTATCCTTCTCATCCTTTAAAAGTCAAAATTCAGGGCTTCCCTGGTGGCACAGTGGTTGAGAGTCCGCCTGCCGATGCAGGGGACACGGGTTCGTGCCCCGGTCTGGGAGGATCCCACGTGCCGTGGAGCGGCTGGGCCCGTGAGCCATGGCCGCTGAGCCTGTGCGTCTGGAGGCTGTGTTCCGCAACGGGAAAGGCCACAGCAGTGAGAGGCCCGCGCACCGCAAAAAAAAAAAAAAAAAGTCAAAATTCAAAAGTGCTGTGTAAGAGCATGCTTGCTAAGGATAAGTGTACAATAGATAGTGAATACTTATGCAATAAAAGAAGCTGTTAATGAGGTGACCTTGAAATCCAGAACTTAATAGAAATCTGATAACTCTAGACCAAATCAGTTGGTGGACTTGTTAAGTCTCCATTCCTTCCTCAGTGTCTCTGGAGTGTGAACTCAGGGAGTTGTGCTGTCTTTAGAGATCACTGGCCTTGAGAGGTCTATCTCTTTCACCCATCTTGGATAAGTGACAGGGCATAGGGCCTGAGTTTAGGGTTACCACACAGCAAAGTACCACTAGCCCCAGCTCCTGAGGTTTTCAGTAGTTTAGAATTGTAGCCTTGATCCTGCTGGCAAATTAGTCCAGTGCCCTGGACTAGCTGGGCACTATGGCGGCCAGGCACACAGGCCTGCCCCCTGCTCCCGATTAGGGGCACCTGGATTAGCTGCTTTTCTTGTCCATCACTCCTGGGGGTTTAGAGCAGTATTGAGATAGGAGGGGCTTAGAGTTGAATACATAGCAGGAGAATGTATCCATGATCCTGTATCCATGATTAGCTGCTTTTCTTGTCCATCACTCCTGGGGGTTCAGAGCAGTATTGAGATAGGAGGGGCTTAGAGTTGAATACATAGCAGGAGAATGTATCCATGATCCTGGGACGACTACTTCTAGATTTTTAAAAATAATGTCAGATAAATGACATTAACGCTCTACTGTTCTGAGTAAATGCTTGTTGACTGCTGAATTATATACATCTTAAGAGCTATTCCGTCCAAGAAGTAACTAAAATAATCTGTAGCCTTTAGAGTCACTTTCGTATTGATAATGGCATATGTCTTGTCTTTGACTGGGGTCTGAGGAAACTATATGCAAGTGCTTTTTCAGTTTGTGATTCTCTTTCATCTCAAAGGCCACGTTATTTTTCCTAAAATTTATCATTTCTTTGGAATGCACCAGGTGAATGTAATCCAATAATTAAAAGACTTTAAAATGTTAGGAAAGGTCTATTCTCCCTCTTTATAGCTATTTTAGTGATAAGAATGTGGTCTTCAGGATTTCCTTTTGTCCATTGACTCAACATATATATAGCGAGTGTCTTCTAAATGGAATGCCCTATAATGAGTATGAAGTCATTAATGACCTGCCCTCATGGAATTTACAGATTACTACAGGGGATAGATAATAAATCAATATATCATTGCAAATTGCTGTGCTATAGAAGAAAAATTAGTGCTATAAAAAAGGATGTCAAGGGACACTTTTGTTTAGATTGCAAGGTCAGGAAAGGCCTCCCCATCCATCCAGCCAGCCAGCCAACTACCCATGCATCCATCCATTTATCCATCCATCCATCCATCCATCATTCTAAGAGTTATGTCTTTCTCTGTCTGACTTATTTCATTAAGAATAATACTCTCTAGGTCCATCCATGTTGTGCAAATGGCAGAATTTCATTCTTTTGATTTGCATTTCCTTGATGATTAGCGACGTTGAGCATCTTTTCATGTGCCTGTTAACTATGTGCATTTCCTCTTTGGAAAAATGTCTATTCAGTCCTTCTCCCCATGTTTTAACTGGGTTGTTTGATTTTTTGATGTTGAGTTGTATGGGCTGTTTATATGTATTTGATAGTAATCCCTTATTGGTCATATTATTTGCAAACATTTTCTCCTATTCAGTAGATTGTCTTTTTGTTTTGTCAATGATTTTCTTTGTTGTGCAAAAGCTTTTAAGCAAATTAGGACCCATTTGTTTACTTTTGCTTTTATTTCCTTTACTTGAGGAGACAGATCCCTCCAAAATATTGCTGTGATTTACATCAAAGAGTGTTCTGCCTATGTTTTCCTCAGGGAGTTTTATAGTGTTCGGTCTTATATTCAGGTCTTTAATCCATTTTGAGTTTATTTTTGTATATAGTGTTAGAGAATGTTCTAATTGCATTCTTTTACATGTAGCTGTCCAGTTTTCTCCACACCACTTATTTAAGAGAGTGTCTTTTCTACATTGTATACTCTTGCCTCCTTTGTCATAGAATAACTGACCATAGGTGTGTGGGTTTATTTCTGGGCTCTCTATTCTGTTGCATTGACCTATGTGTCTGTTTTTGTGCCAGTACCATGCTGTTTTGATTACTGTAGCTTTGTAGTATAGTCTGAAGTCAGGGAGTGTGATATCTCAAGCTCTGTTCTTTTTTCTAAAGATTGCTTTGGCAATTCGGGGTCTTTTGTGGTTCCATATGAACTTTAGGATTATTTACAATAAAGTGACAGGTAAGCTAAGCTCTGAAGGATGAGTAGGAGATGGCCTGGAAAGTAAGGAGGAGATCAGCTGGAGAAGAGGAAACAACTCTGAGGTAGAAACAGCTTGGCACATAGAAGTAACTGAAAACAGGACAGTGTGTTTGGATTTATTGAGCAAGGGAGAGGATCTTGGTAAGAGGTGATGGTGGGGAGGGAGGCAGGCACTAGGATGTGGTTGTGATCTTATTCTAAGAGCTCATAAGAAATGATGACTGTCTAGGCACTTCCCCCATAGCTGGGGGTAGGGCAGAGAAATGAAATGAGGAAGAAGTGTAGTATTGGAAAGAAAATATAAAAAGGGTGTTAAATACCAGCCCCTCCTGATTGATTCTGATACACACCCTGAAGCAAGATATGACCCCCTCTGCTACAGAATAGTGTTTTTCAAACTTGAAAAATGCACAGATAGCTTTTGAAGAAAAACAAAAATTTATCCAGACTTCTTGCCCATGGTGGGTTCAATCATTTTATAAATATTTAAGTATACATTCTTTGTGTATATGCACTTAAATATATAAACCATCAGATAAGGTATATCTCTGTATGCTTATAATTTACTTACAACATAAAACCAACATAAATTGAAAGCCGGTAATTTTGAAATTAACAATCTGAATTTCATGTGACATGATGTTTTGATGAAATAAAATTGCTGCTTGCATTTAAAAAAGTTACGGCACTGCCCACGGAGGCATAGCTTCTCCTGATTCAGCAAATGCAACCTGCTGGATGCCACTGAGGACTCCTCTATAGGATTTCTTAGGAAGTCTTCCTTTGTACAGAGTGCTGGTATAACATTTGGCTATTGCTTGGTGGATATACATCATTTACGTATTAGATCTGCCTCTCTTCTCATTAGTCAGAAACAATTAAAGTAGAAAGACTCAATGGCAAAGTCTGCTTGAACATAAACACAAGATTAGCCACCAAAATCAAGTGACACTCCACAGAGATGAAAAATCTAGAGAAAATTACCAGACCCCTTAGAATACATAGGTGAACTCCTGTAAGTGTGTGGACTTTTGTTTGGAAAATAGTTCTACATATGAGAGCAGATTATTCCCAGAGACTTCCTAGAGGAGAAAAAAGGGCACTATTCCTTCTCCCATAGAGCCATGGAGACAGGATAAATTGTTCCTTCTAACATTCTAAAAAGGGATCACTGGAATCTAAGGTTTGGTAGGGTCAAGAGGGATCATTAAGATTTGAGTGAAAGGAGAGACCAGCTTGGGTGTGGTCACAAGTCCCTGTGGTTCCTGCTATGGTACTCAGGACAGACAAGATTAGAAAGAGATGACTGAGATGCCTCTGCCTCCCAGATGTTTCTGGTCAATTGGCTGAAAAAGGCTTATAGCACTAGCCTCCCAAGTCAGGTGCACAGACCTATGGGGTGTGGGAAGAAAATATTAAGAGCACTGGGAGACCTGAGCCCTGACCTCAGGCATATAAAGAGCAGCTCTCAAAGAAGTGTGAGTGGGGGCTCGTAAAACTGAGAGCTCTCAACAGTTTGTATAATTTACCAAACACGAAGAGCAGCCAGGAAAAGAAGTGTGCATTTTCTGATAAGGTAGACTATCATGTCGTCTATCATTGTAAGTTGATCAGGTTAATCTATATGAAATGTCAACTAAAGTTAAGTTTTACTGTTCCAAGGTGTCACTAGTCTTCCATCCATCAATAATATCCATTACTTCAGGGAGAGGGGTGGGCAAGGTACAGAGGACTAAACTGGAAACTTCCAGCTTGAAAACAAATTTTACGTAAGAAAAGGTATACGAGATGCCAAGGCAAATATTTGTAAGATTCAGGCTTTGCAAAGAAAAAGAAATGATTTGTTGGGTTCCCCAAAGCCATCAGTTGGAGACTTAACACGGGGTTTTTACGGTGGAACATGGATTAGAGAGGATGTAGGCTATGACATCAGAGCAGTTTAGAGGGGTCTGGGAGAGGATGAGTGGGAATAAAAATTCCCAGACATATTCCCAGATACACAGAGAATCTGAGGGCAGAAGGACTGCATATTCTACTTCCCTCTTGGACATCTGGGGAGAAGGGTGGCAACACCTCATCAAACAGTTGGAAGCAACACAGGACAGCCACGTTAGGATAGAGGGGATGGAGTGGATATTTGGGCAGGCGGCCTGAGATGGCCGTGCAGTGGACATTGACGTGCTGCCCAGATACCCCTCCTGGGTCAGGTACTCGTCTGCTGTGAGTCCTGGCGGCCGACGCCTTGCAGCTGAGTCCATCTCCAAGCATCGCCCTTTGCCAAAGAAGCCCTCCTAGCCCAAGGTCAAAAGAACTCCCTAAGGCAGCATATATCCAATGACTGGTCCATTGTTGGGGATAGAAAGTCTAGACCCCTTGCCTTTATTGGAACAACTCTGAAATGCCCTCCCACTTCCAGAGCTCCCAGTACTATCAGCTTCTTTGCAAATGCATGGCAGTAGTAACTTCTCTCTCTGCTCACCCAGCTTCCCTCATTCCCTTACAAGTGTTGTTCTGGAGAACATTTGCCAATAAACCTTTTATAGGCGCATCTCAAAGGCGGTTTCCTGGGGAACATTAGCTACAACAGGCCTCCTAGGTCTCACTAGCTCTGGGGCTTGGGGGTTGAAATACGGAGGAAGCGAGAGATGAGTTCTCCTGACTTGACATTGTTGAGGATTTTGAGCAGGTGGACTGCTCGTGGGTTTCCTTGGTGTGGTGAGAGGTAAGGCTTTGGATGGGTGTTACAAAGGCAGGGACTGGTTGGGAAGGTGTGGTTGAATTTCAGAGGATCAGTCAGAGCAAAGACAGAGTCAGCATAGCGGGGGAGGGTTGGATGGCCACATGCTGCCCATGCCTGATGCTGGAAGGACTGGCCAGCTCTGAAACCTTCAGCACATGCAGAAAGGCCAGGGGTCAAGTTTCGAAGATCCAGCTGGACAAGACATCTCAGGGGAGACCGTTGAGGACCAGGGGATTGTTTTCAAACGCCCTCTCTTGAGGTCAGGTGAATTGTAAACCACCAGAAAATTAGATCCATTCCCCACCCTCCCTACCACCACCAGAGGGAAAGAGAAGAGTGACTGAATATTTCCCCCAAAGAGATCTGTATTATATTAGAGTGGCTGAGTTACCCTGAAAGGGACGAAATTAAGAGTTTTTCCACTATCAGTGGAAATGAGTCTCTAGAGCTGTTAATTTTGGTCCTAGAGAAATAAAACAGTTCCATTGTTACACATCTGAGGTGTGATGGTACAGAAATATGCAACCGAAAAGAGGGAAGAAAGACCAAAACCATACCAGGGCAAAAAAGCCATCGTTGTGATATGTACTTATATATATATCACTTTCTTAACAGGAAGAACTAGGCCTTGTTGTAAGGCCCTTTACTGAAATACTTCTATAGTTTACGGACATTTCAGGTGAAAATCAGCTGAGCTGCCAGCTGAGAGTGCACTTTAAATATCCCCCTGGATACTGGAAACGTATTTCCCAGGCAGACAGCCAGAAACCTCTGAGTCTGCAGCACAATTGCCTATAGTGATTTTGAGAGTGAACAGTTTGAAGACCAACTACAGTTGAGGCAAAGGAAGCATGCTGGAGGGAGGTTAGATGTCCCTGCTCGAAGATGGCAGCAAGCCTCCTGTTCTCAACCTTTTCGTTTCTCTAACTGTGTTTACATATATTTTTTCCCCAGTTAATTCTCACAATACCCTGGGAGGAGGTTCCTGTTATCGTCCTAATTTTGCAGAGGAAGGGGAGGCTTATAGAAGTCCCACAGCTGGCTAGCCGGGACAAACCCCGGCAGTGGGCTCCAGAGCCCATGCGCCCACCTCTGCAACCCACTGCCTCCTCTAGAATGTTCTGCTGCCTTGTATGTTACAGAGTGGAATTGCAGCAGGGCTCATGGAATCTAAGTCACTTTTGCAAAGCTAGAGACATACTGCTGCCAAGCGCAGACGATCCGCCAGGTGAGCGCGAACGCGGAGTGATTACAAGCTACGGCGAAGATCTGACCACTCGGTAACGCACAGGGGTCCGTGGTAGAGTCAGAATCCCTCTCACGTGGTGCAGCGTGTAACGCATGCGGTAATTAGTTATTTATGTATCTAAGTTCTTCATTTAGAAAGTCTGTATACAGTTACTTTCTAGGAGCCGTGTCACCTGTGCCCTGCACCATTGTATCCTTAATAGGAGTTTCTGTGGCTTGTCATTTAGTCCCTTTCGCGTCACAAAAGAGGAGTGTCTTAGTAAGGAAGAGTATGAAGCAAGAGAAAAGCTTCAAGTGTTCTGGTAACATTTGGACACTCCCAACACTCAACAGTGGAAAACTCAACATTTGCCAAATTTCCAAGCCGTGTTTATCAGCCAGATTGTCACCGCCGCCCTGCCCCCCGCCCGTCCATGTTTTCTTTCCTTAGCAAAGATACCACCAGTAGCAGTTTATGATAATAGTGGGGTGCTAACAGTACACATTTAAAATACAGGACCACAGAACGTATAGCTTTTCAAGCCATAAACGAATAGATTTGGGAATACTGCAGAACTTCTCGTTTTAACTTTCCTCCTGATAGAATCTATTTGTATCACTGGTTTTAGCCTTGCAGACTTGGAGGGCGTGGTGAAAGATGAACGGGCAGTGCTCAGCCACAAGGGGAGAAAAACGTCACCCAGCCCCCAGAATAGCAACAGCAATAAATATGGTCATGTCGCTCTTCTGCTGAGGACGAAACGACAGACAGGATCACATTTGCGGCACCCAACGCCTGCTGGCTAGGGGAGGCTGGCTCAGGGGTTTGGAGGAAACCTGCACAAAAGTTGATGCTGACGGAGCGGCTTCATTTTGGAGCTGTGACTTAGCACGCAAAGAAGGGGGGCACAAATCCCACCGCAGAGCGAAGGCACCCTTCTGGCCACAGGGGGGTCCATTCTAAATCGGCTTTCCTGACAGCTGGCTCAGGGCTCTGCAGAGCTGAGCCCAGAACTTCCCTGCATGTCTGCCTGAGAACTTGCTGTTATCTGCAGCTGCCACAGACAGCCATCAAGGCACATGCGTAAGGAGGAAGGTGAAAAAGAGGGCTCTCGTTGGTCATCAGTTTAAAGCGGGGCCCATAGGATTTCAGCCCCTTCATTGTACAGAATCAGCACCTCTGCTCCGGGAGGTCTTGGAGGAAGTGGCATTTCCCTCCCTTCAAACCTCCTCAAGTCTCCCTTTGCAGACGAGCCCCCCTGGGCTCTCACCATTTCTGTGATTCCGAGTGCTTCATCTTCCTGTGTCCCTTTTCAGACACATTTCAATTTCATATAATTTACGGCCATGTCTCTGGGTGGTTGTGGATTTACCATCTTTACATTCTTTTGCCACGTGGAATTGGCCAAATTGGGCTTTTACATTTTCATACCTTGCATACAGCAGTCGTCTTTTAGGCTGAAATCAGTTTAAGCTAATATACGTGTACCTGATTTTTTTCCATGTTTCGAAAACCAAAGCATCACCTGAATTTGACCAGTTTTCCTTTTTCTGCTAAAGTTCCCTGCTCTAAAAGGATATAATTTCTTATAAAGCCCAGCTCCTTCTCTCTAGATCTCTGTGGTTCACTTGGTCTCTCCAGCAAGTTCCCAATGTCACACAGGGGGTCACTGGAAACAGGTTCACTGTGGCCACGTGTCACCTGTCTTCCTCATGTAGTTTTAACAGGCACAGATTCGATTCCACGCTTTCAGTTACATGCTTAGGATTTAAATGAATCTTTTCTCCATGGAGCACAGTATTGCTTTCCTTCGGAAAATACAGCACATAAAAAAGGAAAGGAAATGTTGCTTTGGACTTTCGTATCTGAATATAAACTTCAGCACTGTGTTTTACTGTCACTATTATGCTTCTTTAGGATCTTATTAAGACCAACACGATAAATGAAGTAGTTTTTATAGCACTAGCTCTCGTGTTTGTTCTCTCGACATCCCTGGTGGCGTTGGGTGGTTAAGAAGAAAATCATGCCAGAGTGTTGAAGTTGGTGCCAAAGGAACAGAGATGACTGTTTGGTGCCTGGTATCTGCTGCTGCCCAGAACCTTATCTTGTCCTATTTATACATTCACAAAGCAAAATCTGACTTAGAACAATCCTTGAAACATTAGCATTTTCTTTCTTTAAAGCTTATGATTCTGAGTTTTAATGCCATTTTTCTCATGTGGCCAGGGACAATGCAGGCATAAATTAACTTCTCTGCTTATTATGTAGTGACTAAAAGAACACAAAAGCAAGGACATTGGAAGAAGAAATTCCAATGCATTATTAAATATTCTAATTTGAATTACCAGGCTAAATGCCAAATGATCTTAAATCCCTGGAAAGATTCCTTTAAACATAAAAAGAAAGTGATAAAAGAAGGTGTCCTGGAGAACTACTTGGATCATTTATTGGGAAACAGGAAGAAAAAGTTATCCTCCACCGAGAGAATGGCAATTCTGTGGTTACGATGAAAGGGTGATTGGTACATAAGCATACTGTAAATTAGTAGGAAAACATTAACTTTAGGAGACATAACTAATCAAAAGCTGCAGTTTCAGACATAAGCAATAAGTATTCTCTGTGGAATACACTTTTTTCACATCTAAATATCCTAGAGGCTTTCATCAAACATTTATGAATAGATCTCTTTATTATTGTAACATGAATGAAAGAAATGTTAGGCTATTATTCATATACCAGTAGAGCATACTGAGAGGCGACTCCTTTTTTTCCTCCTTAATTTCTTTTGTCCCCATAAGTGATATTCGCATAATATTAATGTAATCACCAAAGTATTCTTTTAGTGATGTACTCCAGGGAGCACAGCCTGAAGTCCAGAAATGAACATGTGGGGCTAAGCCCCCGTTTTGACACTTACTTATTAGTGTGAGTTTGGGAAATTTCCTGACCTCTCTGTGCCTCAATATCCTCATCTATAAGACAGGGATGATATATCTCCCTGCCTTAAGGGATTTTGCAAGCGTTAAAACAGAATCCACATATCAAGTCTTCAAAATAGTTCCTGGTACACAGTAAACACTTCAAAAAATATTAGCAACCGTGTAGTGCAAATGCGTCTTTGTTTTAACTGTATACTGGTCCATATTCATGAATTTATTCTAAAATGTCTACCATTCATGTATTTATTCTGAAATGTACACCAGTCGAGATGGGTAAGAGTGGGTGGACAGATATGTCAAATCCTTTCCACCAGAAATACGGCTCAAAGAGAATTCTCTACTAAAAAATAAAGAGTTTAGTGCACCGTCAACATTAGTAGTGATTCTTCGAGAAACTAGGAAATTAATAAAATTACTATAAGTTTACAGCAACCTCACAGTGAGAGCTCCTGAATTAGTAAGTTGCACTTGGTATTAAATATGACTCTTTGCTCTGGGATGCATTTTGGAGTTTCAAAAGCAAGTCTGGGCCATTCTAAGGTTATTGAGGCTTTTGCCTAGAAGCCTGCAGAGAGTAATCTACATTTTCTGAGGGGAAAGCGGAGTCTTGGCATCTTGCGCCTGTAAACTCTAACTGGTGGCTTGGCACCATGGGGTTTTACCTGGCTATTTTGTGGAAGTGGTTCCAAATTATTTAACCTTTTCTTCCAGATACCATAAGTCAGCCTTTGGCTTTCATGCACTATTCTGCTCTACCAATTTTACAGATGTGGCAAACTAGGGACTGAGAGTTGAGATGGTTCATCAGTTATACACTAAGTGGATAGCTCTCAGACTTAACGTGCATCAGAAAGACCTGGAGGGCTTTTAAAAACACCACGGCTGGGCTCCACCTTCAGAGTAGAATGTGCAGTTCTAACAAGTTCCCAGGTGATATTGATCTGCTTGTCAGGGGACCACACTTTGAGAAGCACAGTGATAAGTATAGAAGGCAAGTTGATTACAGCCCTGGTAAACTAGTTGAAACCATCGCAATTGTTTTAAACAAATCAGTGTATTGATATTTGAGGAGCTATCTTTTGTCTTATTCAATTGGATAATTCGTTTTGTAGATGCTTGAGAATATCAGATCACAGGAATTGTTCACATTGGAGGTAAAAATTCTCAAAAGTAATTTCTAAATAAGGACCTCTCCCCTTTTTTCTTATGTATATACCAGTTACAAATCTTATGCAATTCACATGGGTCAGATAACTGGCCTGCGTCAGGCAGAGCAGGTCAAATAGCTTCTGGGTGCTTAGTATTAATGTTGCTGGAGAAGGAGAAGGAGAAGTGGAGATATTCTGTGTCGTTTTGTTTTGTTTTACATATGTATAAGATGTTTTTCCCTAATTTTGTAAAATTTGGTTTTGAACTAGATAGCTTAATTAGTTAAATATATTCTCTGGAGAATATCACCATTTCTGTTTTCTAATTTGTCAAGGGAAAAAAAAAAAAAGGCAGGGGATTGATTATTCTTAAAAAGATAGAGACCTCTTGTGGTCATTCATAAAAGTACTTAAAAAAACCAGAAACCTAGAGTATTTCAATTTGTCAAAAGGTTTCAAGATCTCTGGCTTAGTTGACATGCATTAAGAAAATACAAAAAAAAATGAATTACCAAATACCTGTCAAAATAGATAATATAAGTAATAGGACTTTATGTAATGATAACTCATAAACATATACATCATTCAGCTATAACAGATCTATATGATAAATTAAAAGTTGACAGAAGCATAAGACATAAAGGAAAGTGCACAAATCATAATTGTTTAGCTCGGAGAATTTTCCCAAACTAGCTATATCTGTGTATCCAGCATATCTGGTAGATTTTAACCATAATTATAGGTAAGTTGACTCAGGCTCAGAGAGCGTATGTGATCTGTTATTTCACAATATCAATCAAATCCATTTTAACTCCATTCACTCAGAAACACTTAAATGAATAAAGAATTTCAATAAAAATGAACATAAAAAACAGTCAAGTTAATGAGCCATGATCCACAGTCCAGGTTTGTAAGTATCACATTTTGTCAAATAAAATTACCTTTACACATAGAATTTCTAGAGCAGTGGGCTAAATAGGCTATAATTTATTATTACTATTGTTGTTGTTGTCATTGTTTGCTGTTGCTCTTGTTGTTGTTGGTGTTTATCTACTCTTTTTCTCAGTTAATAAGCAGTTTTGGAACATCTTTTATGTACCAAGCACTATTTTTTTTTAACATCTTTATTGGAGTATAAGTGCTTTACAATAGTGTGTTAGTTTCTGCTTTATAACAAAGTGAATCAGTTATACATATACATATGTTCCCATATCTCTTCCCTCTTGCGTCTCCCTCCCTCCCACCCTCCCTATCCCACCCCTCTAGGTGGTCACAGAGCACCGAGCTGATCTCCCTGCGCTATGTGGCTGTTTCCCACTAGCTATCTGTTTTACGTTTGGTAGTGTATATATGTCCATGCCTCTCTCTCACTTTGCCAAGCACTATTTTGGATTCTTGGGGATACTAAAATGAATAATATGGGGTCTTTGACCTCAAGAGGCTCAGAGTCTAATACACAAGAAAGACATATAAGCAGTAGTTTGATATGGTAGTTTGTGTTCCAATAGAAGTATCTATGTGGACTACTTTTTAAGAAAGTGGCTATATTTTCCCTAGGCTGTGTAAAGCTTGAAAGTCCACAACTTTGTCTCTTTGGTGTAAAGCTAGCAGTGTTGTAGAAAGTAATACTTGACTAGTAGTCAGAAAAGTCATATTTGGGGCTTTCCTGGTGGCGCAGTGGTTGGGAGTCCGCCTGCCGATGAAGGGGACACGGGTTCGCACCCCGGTCCGGGAAGATCCCACATGCCGCGGAGCGGCTGGGCCCGTGAGCCATGGCCGCTGAGCCTGCGCGTCTGGAGCCTGTGCTCCGCAACTGGAGAGAGGCCACAACAGTGAGAGGCCCGCGTACCGCAGGAAAAAAAAAAAAAAAGTCATGTTTGAATGTAGCTCTTTCACTTACTAGCTCTAGGATTTTGGACCAGTCACTCAGTCATGATGGACGGTAGTTACCTCACAGGCTATCATGAGGATCAGATGAGACCGTAAGAAAGTCGTCACTGAGTTTTAGATGTGAAAATTCTACATTATGCCTTTTGCTTATACGGTACTATTAATATTAAACACGAATGCAATAATCGATTCATTCAGTGTTTACTGGCTCATGGTTCTGCTGCTGGGAGGATGTGCTAGAGAAAATGCTCAGTGTTTAACAGTGGGCAGATAGATGTGTGCACATTTCTTTTCTTCCTAAAAAGAGTGAAGAGACTGAGAAGGAAATAAGGATAGTGGGGTCTGAGAAATGGGGAAGGAAAGAGAACTGAAGCTGGTTGGGACAGGAAAAGGTACCAAAAGGAGATGAACATACAAACTTAAGCACGAATTTACCCCCAGTTCTCCTGATCATCGTCACCGTCAAGACAATTTTTTGAATACTAAATAACATACATACATTCAATGGTGTGCTGGTAAATATTTAACAACCAACTCTCCAGAAAAAACCCAAAACACACGGTAGATAGCATTGGTCAATTTCCATAGCGTAAACACTCCTGCCACAGCCAATTTTAAGCTACTAACATGATATCACTGAACAGGGAGATAGGAAGAGATGCACCCACCCCTATATATGATTTCCATCCTACAAATATAATAGACATAAATAAACTCAAGAGTATAGATAATGGTAAACATAGCAAAATAATTTGAAAGTGATGGTTTGAGTATTTGCTAGCTTTATTTTAAAGATAACTTCTTAAATGCAATTTAATTTTATTTAATTTTTAATAATGGCTGTGTTGCAAAATTTCTGCAAATTTAACCATCAGCACTCTCGAGGCAGTATGAGCCAGTGGCAGCAGTGGGTAGATTAGTAATTGCTCTAGTACGGTACCAGTTAGGGTTACGATCACCACCTCTTCTGGGAAGCCTATCTATGTTAGGTGCCTTTCTCTATAATCCCGTCATAATCTCTTACATATCAAAGCAATTACCACACTGTGTTGAAATCTCATTTTTCTACCTCCACACTTGAGTTCCCAGTGACTGTGACTTTTAACTCCCTATGTTCTTCAGCTAGGAGTGTTCCTGGGACAGGTAGAGCTCAACAAAAGCATACTGAAGAAATAAATTGACATGGCTCTGGTTCCGGTTGTCCCGGAGCCTGCAATCTAATGTGACTGATGTACAAAGACACATCACTACAGAATACACACAAAATTTAGTAGAAGCTCTGAATAAACATGTGAATGGATAATAAGGCTTTTATATCACATAAGAGTGGCTTTTATGAGGGTGGAAAATAACAGAGATTGCGGATCAATCGAAGTAGGTGTAGCAGTTCTATTTTTATCCCTATTGTGATTTCAAAACAAAACACCAACGTGTTTCCTTATCTCATCTATTTAATAACATTCTAATGTTCAAATATTTAAGAAGTAAAAGTGGCACATATTCATTATAGAAAAATTACAGAATATAGAAGCATAAAGAAATAAAGGCCACCTATATTTTACAAGGTTGATGTATTAGGGAGGATAGGTTAAGATAATAGCACCCGAAAAGCACCAAATAACAGTGGCTTAAACAAGATGCTTTATCTCTTTTTCAGGTAGAAGTTTGCAGGTTTGCAGACTGAGGTTCATGTGGTGGTTCTGCTTCCCAACGTCCCAAGGACAGCTCAGGGCTCGCCATCCCTGGGGTGTGGCCCCATTCGTCAAAATGCAAGTCAGCATCCAGCCTCCTGGTAGCAGGATGGAGGATGGGATGAAGAAGAGGCACAAGGCCAACTGCCTCCTCCTTCAGGAAGATTCCCAGAATTTGCCCTTTGGCATGTCCATTACATCCCATTTGTTAGAAAATAGTCACATGCCACATTTATCTACAACGGAGCCTGGGAAATGCAGTTTTTCTTCTCAGCAGCCATGTGCTTGGCTAGAATTTCTATCACCACTGAAGAAGGGGAAAATAGATATTTAGGACCAGAACTTGCTGCAGTTATTTCCTTGGTTAAATTGCAAAGAGAGGAGTTAATAGAAGTTGTGCCCACTTTCAAGGTTATTGATGCATATTGATAATTTTCCTTTCAGAAGCTCTGTATGCATTTGTACTTCCAAGGACATATATGAATACTTAATGTTAAACACCAATTCAGTAATCAGTCAATTCATTGATTCCTCTATGGCTTGGCTGCTGGGAATATGTGATGGAGAAAGTGCTCAGTGTTTGATAGACCCGGGCTTTATTGTCAGGACTCTTTCAGCTGCAAGTGACAGAGGACCTAACAAGAATATTGGATTTATTCAGATATTGAGGTGATCGAGCACATTAAGGAAAGGGAATGGATAGTATACATTGGAATCTGAAGTTAGAGAATTAAAAATGAAGTTCTCGGGGGCTTCCCTGGTGGCGCAGTGGTTGAGAGTCCGCCTGCCGATGCAGGGGACGCGGGTTCGTGCCCCGGTCCGGGAAGATGCCACATGCCACGGAGCGGCTGGGCCCGTGAGCCATGGCCGCTGAGCCTGCGCGTCTGGAGCCTGTGCTCCGCAAAGGGAGAGGTCACAACAGTGAGAGGCCCGCGTACCACACACACACACACACACACACACACACACACACACACAAAAATGAAGTTCTTGTGAAGAGGAATGGGAGAGGAGGATTATACAGTAGTTGTAAACATTCTGAGGCCTAAAGAGAGAGCAGCAAGTGTGATATGATGCCCTGTTAAAGTCACGGAGGGGCTTTTCCACATATACTTTCATCAACTGCTGTTTTTCAGGCAATGTGCTAAGTGCTTTATACACAGTCCCTCACCGAATGCCCATGTCAATCATATATTTTTATATGCCTATATGTTGCACATGATGAAGTGAAGGCTCAGGAGAGGTCAGGTTAAGGGTGGAGCTAGAATTTAAACCCCACTCTGATTGATGTCACAATTTTGCTTTTTCCTCTTCTATTCGGAAGGGTGAACTGATAGAAAACAAATTTGGTAAGGATCACTTCTGCTGTAGCATTTGAATTAACTTAAGGGTATAAAGAGACACTATAAGAATCTTTAAAAATTATATAAGAATTAGAGAGAGCAACAAATAAAGTGTTGTAAAAGGCAGGAAGGACCTCATGAGAATTTTGTCTCTTCTAGGGGGCCTTTTTTGACCTGAGTTGGATGCCTACCTCTCTTTTCTCTTAGTACCTGTGTTTACTCTAAGACTGAGAGTTCTCATCTCCACTGTGGTTGTCTGTTTATTTTGTTGTCTCTGCCACCAGACATATCTTGGGTGCCAGGTATCAGGTCTTATACAACTTTGTATTACCAGGGCCCAGTACAATGCTTGGAACACAGTAGGTACTCAATAAACATTTGCTGGATGAATTATACAAGCATTCATTTCATGGTCATATTAATACATATTTACTGAAAGAGAAATTTTGCTAATTTACTATTACGTTAAATTTTGAGAGGTGAATAGTAACAACTAGATTAGCATAAAATTATGATTTTGGCCATGATTATAAAGAGAACGTTTATAAGGCAACTGAACTTGTACATAATATGGAGTGTCTACAACATGCTAGGCTGTTTTGAGTGCTTAACATTGCATTTAGTTATTTATTTCTCACAAAAACCTTATGGGGGGAAATAGAATTATCTCTACTTCAAAAATTGTGAAAATTGAAAAACTAGGAAATGAACCCAAGTCGTTCTGCTCTAAAAATTCTGTGTTTAATTAGCAGATGCAAACTATTATATATAGAATGGATAAACAGCAAGGTCCTACTGTATAGCACAGGGAACTATATTCAGTATCCTGTAATAAACCATAATGGAAAAGAATATGAAAAAGAATACATATATATATGTGTATATATGTATATATACACATATATATATGTATAACTGAATCACTTTGCTGTACACCTGAAACTAACACAACATTGTAAATCAACTATACTTGTTTAAATATTTATAAGTATTTTATTATATTGCAATAAGTTTAAAAAAATTTTTAAATGGGCAAAATATTTTCTGTGTTTAACTAGGCTATTTTAATTCGCCATTGTTTATGAGATTTATTATTATTTTTATTGTTGTTATTACATGACCGCATAATAGCATCTTCTAATGAGAACTCATAAATCTTTATCCTGTTGTTTTGTCTGTAAACCGGGAACTTCCCTTCCACCAAAGGCACAGACTCTTCAAGAGGACCCCTAAGTATCTTGGGAAATTGATGCTTTTATGCCTGAGCAACCTCTACTCCATCTACAAAACCGATGAATAATTTGCAATCAACATTTTCCATTACTCATCTTAAATAATCAGGGACTCATATTTGAGATCGTTTTCCCTAAAAAACGTCCAATTGCACCTCCCAGGTGACTTCTGTGCGCAGACTCTCCCCCGCAGCTTTCTCGCCCACGAAACTACACTTCCCAGCGGTCTGTTCGTTCATCTGCGCGAACTCTTCTTTCCCGGAGCATCGGGTGGCATCCTGGCAAAGCTAAGGGCGATTTGCAGGGCGCTGTGGCTGGGAGAAGTAAAGGGCGGACAGGCGAGGCCCTCCCGCGCTCGCGCGTCCCCGAAATGGCCCGGAGGCAGGACGAGCAGAGAGGGGGAGCGCCCTTGATGGCGGAAGGCAAGTCGGACGCGGAGGTTAAGCTCATTCTGTACCACTGGACGCATTCTTTCAGCTCTCAAAAGGTAAAGGCCTCCGCCGGGCGGGCGGTGCGGATCGGGTTTCAGCACCGGGACAGCTCCCTCTGGGTGTTGCCCGGGTAGGCCGGCCCACTTAGAAACAGGCCTCCGACGCCCTAACCCCGGCGGGCGCTCCCTGAGGGGCGGGGGTGCGCCTTGTAGGGGAGCAGGGAGCATCAGTCTGAGGTGCAATGCACTACCAGTCGTGAAATGCAACAAAAAAGCATCGCTTTCGGTATTTGGGCGGGAGGCCTTGTCTCCGGGGCCGTGGAGAGCGAGGCAGAGGGAAGCGCCTTCCTGCAACCACATCGTCTAGGGTTCCTTCTTTTACTCTTGGTCGCATTCACTCTCTTCAACAGGCCTAGCCTATCTGTTTCAGGTCCTTATTACGGGAAGGACACATCGTAAGGTTTAGGACACCGAGAAAGTAGTAGTGATGAAGAGGGTGACTGTGGACTGAATATAGCCAGAATCCTTTTCATTACTTAATTATCTTTTCTCACTTATAAGAGGAAGACGCTAGAATATATCTCACTTGTTAATTCCAGGAACAGGAATAGTTGAAAAGAATCTTGAAAATATTAATAACTCAGGGAAGCACAAAAGAACTGCTTGATGGTATCCAGGGATGTCATTTAATTAAAAGCCTCCACGCGTTGTGGTAACCAGTGTGAACTCTTCCAGGTGCGCTTGGTAATTGCTGAAAAGGCATTGAAGTGCGAGGAACATGATGTAAGTCTGCCCCTGAGTGAGCACAATGAGCCCTGGTTTATGCGTTTGAACTCAACTGGAGAAGTGCCCGTCCTTATCCACGGGGAAAACATTATTTGTGAGGCCACTCAGATCATTGATTATCTTGAACAGACTTTCCTGGATGGTAATGTTAAGGCTATTTGTGATTTCTTGGATTTACTTTCAACACAAATATATGTCTTTCTTCCTTCCCTCCCTTCCTTTCCCCCTTCCTTCCTTCCCTCCTTCCTATTTCCTCCCTTCCTCCCCTCTTTTTGGTTTCATGATGGTGGTTTAGTGCCAACAACCTTTTCCATTTCCATAAGCACACAAATATAAAATGGGTCAATAAAATAAATTTTGTATAAGCCATTGTAACTCCATGGAAAAGATTTCACGTAAACTACCAATTTTAATGTCGGAACTTTCCTTTTAAATTCACTTGCAAAAAACCCTGCAGGTGTATGGTTTGTGGTGGTGATTTATTAGCCTTGAAGTCAAATTCATAATATTGATTTTAAATGAACAGTATGAAAATCAGTTTCATTTAGTCTACTAAATGGTTCTACCTTAAAAATAATAAGAGGGAAAAAGAGGAATAAATCTTAGGCAAGGGAGATTAGAATGTTGGTATACTTGGAGATCTTTGCTCTTGTTACATCTGTATGGTTTGAATTTTTATATCTTTTGTGAGGAATTATAGGGCTCAAATTTGTACAGTGATTTTAAGTACTAATCATTTATTGACAGCCTGTTTTGTGTCAGACATTTTATAATTTCTGTTCTAGTCAGTCTTCAAAAAAAAGCAACCTGAGATAGGCATGGTAGACTAATTATTCCCCTTTTGTACATGAGGAAGGAGAAACAGAGTGGTTGCCTAAGGTAACATAGCTATTATGGCAGATTAGGGCTGGAACGCAGGCCTTTCAAATCCAAACCTTCCTATTACATGGACCATCTCTCATAGTCATTGCCACTTACATATTGTCTTGCTTCTTCCTAATAACAAGCCTTTGAGGTAAACTGTAGCTTCAATATTTGCCCAGGATTACACAGCTGATCACCGACAGAACTGAGAGCAGAACAGAGGGCTCTTAGCTATCAGCTAAGTACTCTTCTGAAAAAGAAGTTGCACGACGAGATCCAGTTACTCTTCATCTGCCACCAGTTATGTTGATGTTAATTGGGCAAGATAAAACCAGAATATAACCCCAAATTATTGGAAGCTGAGAAAGGAAATTATAAGGCCCCAAGAAGTCTGAGGTACTTAGAAGAAAGATAGGTTTAGGACCTAAATGGGGGCTGGGGGGAGTTTACCCCAGGGAATTAGATTAGCAGTGGGCTTCCCTTATTCTTAACCCAAGTGTTTAGTTCCCTAAGATTTTGATTGGAGGTGGCCACTGATCTAAACTGCTTTTCCATCCATCATTACTTGCTATTCCTTATAAGTCTAAATGCTGGGGACTGAACAGGAAATGGGGGCTAATTGATTTAAGACAATTTTTCTCAATCTTGAGCTTTTTGGAAATGGACAAGTCTGTTGAATAATAATTTGTATTTCTTGGGAGAAGTGATTATAATAATGTGAATAAGACAAAATAATTGCATAAGAATTCTACTTCAAATCATCAAAAACTTTCAAAGGATATAGCAAATGAAAATGTTTAAATCTTTTGTTAGCATCCCTTGAACTACTACCATTCTCCTCCTCTTTGTGACATTATCTCTCCTGTTAGATATTCAGTAATATACAGTATTACTTTACAGTATAGTAATGTTAATGATTATTAGGCTTCATCAAATTTTTTTTAGGCTTTTTCTTTTTCTTTGACTATATAATAGCAAAACTGAAATGCATTCGGAGTCCTACTCAAGGTGAATACTGACCTTTTCTTACTACTATTTATTGAATCAGAGGAGAAGGTACTGTGGGCTAAACATTAAGAGGAAAATATGGAAACTAAGGACTTTAATTCTGGTTGTACCAATAGAATAAGTAGACAATCGAGAATTCTAGCTCTTAATCTGAAGCTATCGCAAACTGGTTGCATATCCTTGGTGACTTGACGTTTCTGTTTGTCCTCTTGGATTAGGTGATATAATTTTATCAGTTGCAGAGATAAAGCAAGTCCAATCAACTCTTATTTCACTCTTTGCCATTTCCCAAGGAGAATAGTCATTCAACTGGAAAGAGTAAAGGAAGATTAAGATTAAGGGAACTAAAACCCATGGTAGCTATGAAGACAGTAAGAAAACAGTTATATAAATGCAGGCGTCTAGTCTCCAGATGAAGTTTGTGTCAAAGTGTTAAAATAAAAAACAAACATGTAAGCATTATCACAATGATCATTTAGATAATTTGTATTTATCATTAAGAACTCATGGAGATTAGGAAAAGGGCCAGACAAGAGAGAGACAAATGTTATCCCAATTGTTAACCAGAGGGGAGGCTGAATTCTAATCCCTGCTACTTAACACGTATTCCATGGGCCAGCAGCACTGGTATCACCTTGGAGCTTGTTAGAAATGCAGAATTCTAGACTCTACTGCAAGTCTCTTGAATCAGAATCTGCATTTTAACAAGATTCCCAGGTGATTCATATATACATAAAAGTTTGAGAAGCACTACTACAAATTACTGTGCATTAAATAATTGCTTAAGCTTTAAGCAGCGCTATAAATTACTGTCTTCAAGTGTGGCAGAGTTCTAGAATGTGTTGTCAAAAAATTGTAAAGTATATATTTTTTGAGTACCTCGATGAAAAGGAAACAGCTTAAGTTTTACATTACTGGAGAATGTCTTTAACACTTTAAAAAGTGAATCTATTAGGTGCTGGGCATAGTTCTACATACAGTGTATCTTGATTTAAGCAGAGCATTTGAGGTTAAGTCATATGATACCCCTGTGGAAAGAAGGAGCATATATGGCTAGATGAAAGTAATGCACATTTTCCGATGAATAAACCACCATAATGAAGAATATTCATTTATGAATTTCTTATACCGTGTTGCTTGTTTAGCTATATTCTCTCATTTCACTTATCCTATGATAATTTTATCACACTTTAATTATTTCAATTACTTGTAGACCACTGTAAGCACCGCGAGGTCAGAGACAGTGCCTGTTTCATTAACAGCTGTATTCCCAGTGCCTGGTATGGTGACTGTTCTTTAATGGGAGCTAATAAATACTTTTGAATGATTAAAATGAATGAGTTATTGAAAACAGATGTCAGCCTGGACAGGGATCCCTACTGGTGTTCTTTTAGGCTTCTATTCTCTGACTGAGTCTAACAATTCTATAAATGATTTGAATAAAGACATCAAAGAAACACTATTATACTTGCAGATGTGTGAGCTGTGATAGTTAAAATGATGACTAGCTTATGAAATGCTTCTCATGGACAATAAAGTGGAACAATAACTAAGATAAAGTTTAACAAGGCTAAAAGTAGTATATGAATTTTGTTTTAAAAAATCAGCTGCATTAATGACGGACGAGAGACCTGGCCTGCTAATAAGTTACCAACAAAAGCCAACAATGAAATAAAAGACTAGTGTGATTTCAAGTTGTTTCAAAAGTATAGATTCTGTCTAGAACATGGCAAATTGTGACCTGCTATATTTGAACTGGTTGGAACATGCAGCATGTTGACCAATTATGGATGGAACTTTGAGGAAAGGTGACAAATTAGAATGATAATGAGTGAATGGATTTCATGAGGTGTATAGTTGCCCATGGTTATATAAGAGACTTTAATTAAGTGTATCCATTCATCTAAAGAACAGAGTGTAGTCAACTGGCATCTCCTTTGCTCTTATTTGCTATCCTTTATTAGTCTATCAACTGGGGATTGTACTAAAAATGATGGCTTGCTGACCTGTACACCTTTCTCAACCTTTCTGTATAATCAGTATTTACTTATTTACATCCTTTTGGTATATCATAATCTCTTTTAGTGAACTGTAACTTGGCCACCAAATAATAAAAAAAAGTGAGCATGTAATCTCCGAATTATCTGGAAAATTAAAAATGTAAATTGCTAGGAATCTGGCATCCCAATTAAATTCAGATTTTTAGAAGTAAAAAAAAAAAAAGAGAGAGCATGAAATAACTACAAAATACTAGAATATATACTGTTTATTACTGCCAATCAGTGGTAACCTGGAATCAAGGATGTCATATGGTGAATATTGAATTTTGGTAATTTAATATGTTTTATAACAGTTCTCTGAAGACTATGCCCCATGTCTTATGTCTAGATATATCATTTTAAGTATTCTTAGGAAAAGAATTTGGTTTGGAAATAATCCAAGTATTCTGGTATATATTAAAGTATCACATACTACGTCTGATTAGGAAATATAAATTTATTTTATAAATATAGTTTTATCAATATATATTGAAAATCAACTCAGATTTTAAAGATAATATTCATTCTGAAATTACTGTTATATTAAAAATATAGTTATTTATGTAAGGAATTTTCAATTATTGTTAAGGTCATAGAATAAATAATTTTATATCTGTTACTAAAAGGGTCTCATATATAGTTGAGTAACATTATACACTTTTCCGCACATCTACTGAAATTGCAGGTTAGCACAAAGGATTGTAACTGAGTGCAGAGAAAATATGGTATATGGTAAGGAAAAGAAAATGAGTCTTTAAAACTCATGATTATGCCAATAAACGTGGTTTTAAAAAGTAATTAAAAAAAACTTTCTCTGATTTGTTCAATTTTAGTGAACAGGATGGGGTGTTAAAATTACAGAGGTCCTGGTTCTATATTATGTGTATACAATAATTGGAACAAACTATCTGATCAAGGAATTTTGCCCCCCAATTATGAATGTTCCTATAAAAGTTTTAAATATACTACCAATTAAAAAGTAGTTAAACATTTAAGGTATAAAATGTATTGACTATCTTGCTACAAATTTGGCTGTGTCTCAGAAAATTCTGGATGTGTGTAATGAACTTGTGTAATTTGACATCGTGTTTTTTCTCATCTGTGTTTAGATTTGATCTTCCTAGCTCTGAAGTTATGGCAGCCTTGAATTGTAGTCAGTTTGTAACCATATCTTTTGCTTCAGGTCATAATTTAATTGTTTACCATTATTATCTTTTTAATAGCCTGGTGTATGACTAGTTGAAGGGTACAATTTTGTTCAGCTACATGCTGCATATTATCTTACGTACCAATGTCATCACTAAGTGATCTAAGTAAAATAAAAAATCAGCAAAGGGATAGAGATAGAAATGAAGTCTAATCTATTCTCATTGAAGGAAGACCTGACAATTATTCAAATAGACCTAGGGGGTATCTTTCTAGAAAACAGTCATAATAATGCCTCCTTTATCTGCCATCACTGGGGAGTGTAGGAAATCAAAGCAGCCAATTTAGGAAAATAATTAAAATGTATGCCTTTAAGCCCCTAGATTCTTTTTAGTTTTTGCTCTTGGGGAAACTGAATGTAATTTTTTTAATGGCTCAGGGCCATTGTTATTCTACCCAACAGTACAGGGACTTGAGAATATATGGAGCTGTTGGTCCCCATTAAATGGTTACAGAATGCTTTTATTGTTTCTTTCTGATTTAGAATTTTGTTCTTTTATTTTCTCTCTTTGTTGTTTATCACATCTTTCTGCTTTATGTCCATCTGCCTGTTTCTAATTTGCTGCCTAAATTTAGGTGCAGTACAAGACCTACCTTTGTCCCTACTCAGTTCTACAACGTCAGGTCTTATGCCAATGTACTTATTTATTCTTCCAGCTTAGTCACTGATCCTGGCTTCCACTACTGCAACCTTCCACCCCAATGAAGAGTTCCCAGAATTATTCTTATTGCCTGTTTCTCAAACCCTGTAACCCTTCTATTGCTTTCTCACTCCTGATTGAGGTAGAATACCAAGAAAAGATTTTCTCTTTTTAGTATCGTAACAAAAATGCTTTATGGAAGGACTGGAAAATAAATGAGAATGAGAGGGAAGATTTTCTGTGTAATTCAAAGGAAATTCCCCGTTGTCTTTTGAAAAACTCTCTTTCCAGAGGCACTGGACACTTTTGTGTGCTGGTGGCACATTGGATGTGTGATACTGGACAGGGTGTCCTTGAAGAGAGAAAGTGAGCTTGGAAAAGAACATGGGTTCAGTGGGTATCTGATGCTCTGCCTGACAAAGTGTTTTAGGAGATAGTTATATAGTAATGGAGCACTGAGTAGAAGATTACTTTCGTGCATTCAAATCTTTGGATTCAGACTTGGCCAGATGGACCTTCGCCAGAAAGCAATTGGATGTTGTTTTTCCTGCTTTTATTCTCTTTCCCAGGAAGGAAGTCGTATGCTCTTCTGAAGACAAACCCCCGGCCTGGCACAAGAAAGCAGCCAGAGCCAGTAGCTATAGATTTACCCACTTGAGAGGCATTTTAAAATGTCGTATCATTTATGGTTATTAACCTGTGGTTCTTGGACCCCCCAGAACAGTGGTTCTTAAACATTTTGGTTTCAAGGCCCCTTTGTCTTAAAAGTTAAGAAAGACATTTGAGAGATTTTGTTTATGTGTTCTATCAATATCTATCAAACTAAAAATTAAAATTGAGAATAGTTTAAAATACAAGAATATACAACCCCACATTCCATTAATGCCAGAGTGATGGAGTTATCACATGTTGTATAGGCTCTGGAAAATACCGTCATACACTCAAGAGAGAATAAGAGTGAAAAAGCAATTAACATCTTAGTATTACTATAAAAATAGCTTTGACTTGTAGACCCCCTGAGAGTGTCTTCAGGAAGCCCAGGGGTTTTTAGACCATACTTTGAGAACTTTTACCGCTAGTGGTCTGTGAATAGAATTCAGGACATTTGATATCTTAGACGGGAAAAAATTACATCTTTATTTTTCACTAATTTCGAACAGAAATTTATCATTTGCTTTCATTTCCAATGTAGGCATAATCCAAAGCAATATCAGGAGTGCCTGTGACTTTGTTCGTATGTTCATGTGACTGTGAGGTGTTCGTGGCATATCAAGTTATTGTAGATATCTTAAAATATCACTTATGCCCATCACTACTTTGAAATTATGGTAGTTATTAGAACTGCTGCTAGCTTTTGTTAGTGTATTAATAAAAAGACACCCATATTAGTATCTTATAATTTAAAATTACTTTGATAGTTTAATATAATCAATTTCCTTTGCAATCCTATGTCTTGTATTTTATGCATTTAAGAACATTATTTTGAGAAGAGGTCAGTGGCACACAAAAGGTTGAGAACCCTTTAGAATTTCAAGGACCTTAGAAGCCCTCCAGTCTGTTATCCTCATGGGAATGTTTACCATGCATTGGTTGGGCAGCAAGGAAGTGTGCTCTAGTTGGGCAAGTTCACGGTTGACGAGCAGAATGTAGCTGACCCTTCATTCTTGGTCATTCTAATGCAGACTTCAGAATTGGACTCTCAGCAGGGAATTAGACATTTGCCCACTGGTTTGAGGAGTAATCCATGTTCTTTTTTCTTAGAGAGTCAGAAATAGCCTGTTGGCTTAAAATCTTGTACTACTTGGTCTGGCGTTATGAGATCTTGCCCAAAATCTTACTCTCCAACCAACTCTGAATTGTCAGTGCTTATGAATGAGTGTGCAATGCTCAAAAGGATTCCAAATTAAATAAATAACTCAAACTAAACGAATAAGTGAATAAGCAAAAAATAAATGAATAGAGTTGAGGTCATTCTTTTCTTAGATTAATAAGCTTGTTGGCATTTTTTTTTTAGGGGAAGTTTGAGAGTCAGAAGTGGGAATAGATTCTGTAGGGACTTAGCCCTGACCTTTGGATCACATGGTTCATTTTTATTCTTCTTGAATAGTCTCTGAGAAGTAAACCCTTTGAAGATGTTACAATGATGTAATAAAACAGAGCACTGCATTAGGAGTTAACGACTTTGGTTCTTGGTCTGCCTCTAATTAGCTGTGGGATCTTGGGAGAATGTCTCAGCCTATATATCTCAGTGTCCTCATTAATTGCTACAGAGCTTCTGCAGCTCAAATATTCTATAATAACTAGCAATTTGGGAATATATTAATTCATTAATTGAAATTTATTCAACACCTACTATGAGCCAAACATTATATTGGGCACTGGGATTCAACAAAGAACAATACATGGTCCCTGCCCTTAAGGAGTCTATAGTTTAGAGTTTAACCAGCAAATGAAGATTTATGTAGAGCCCACTTTCCAGAGATAAAATATGAGAAATTGCTGGTGAATTCCACGAAGATTGTCAATTCCCATTCACATAGCGTCAATGGGATCACTCTTGGTATTAACTGGAACCTGGGAAGGTGTGGTCCCTGATCATCTTTCCATAATGAGCCTTCATTCACTTAACCAACATTTACCAAGGGCCTAAAATGTATGAGACACTATGCTACACTCCGGATCATACGTTCCTTGCCCTGAAGGGGTTTATGGGGCAAAAAGATACAAACAACTAATTAAGGTGATAAGGGCTATAATGGAGTATGTACAGAGTATTTTGCATGTACAGAGGAAGGCACACTTGACTTAGTCAGATGTTGGTAGTTGTGGAAGTTTGGCGAAATTTCGGCAGGGGAGTTGGCATAAAAAACTAGACCTGGAGAGTAGTGATTTGCAAGGTGGAGAAGTGTGATCGTGGTTTGGGAATCTGGTCTGGTACCTCAGTCCAATTCAAATTTTGAATGTCTGGGCTGGAGAGATATCATCCTTTAAATCCCTTCATATAATACTGAAAATGTTAATGTGGAGGGGCTGGAGTTTTTTGTTTCTTGCTTTTGGATGTAACATCTTGTTTGTAACTTTTCCTTCAATGTTTGTGTATGTGTTTGTGTGTGTATTTTAGAAAAAACACCCAGGTTAATGCCTGATAAAGGAAGCATGTATTACCCACGGGTACAACATTATCGAGAACTGCTTGACTCCCTGCCCATGGATGCCTATACACACGGCTGCATTTTACATCCTGAGCTAACTGTGGACTCCATGATCCCAGCTTATGCAACAACAAGGATTCGCAGTATGTAAAGATCTTAAAGACCTGGAATTCTGTCTCAAGTTTCTTTTAATTCATTTCTGAGACCTAGCACACCTCAGGAAGACTTGGGGGCAGGGTTGTTGAGTTTGCTTCATGGACGTGCATGTTATATATCGATCCACGCACCAGTCAGATGAATCTGTGCTTCAGCTGTTCAGCTGGACATTTATTGTCTACAGGACCTGATTTTCCAGCTCTTGGCCTTGAGGGCCAAGCTTAAATAAAACTCAGAAGAGTGGCCTGTGGAAAAGTAGAGAACATAACATGTTCTCATGGACAAATGGACTAGGAAATAAGGAAAGCTGGGATCTGCTGGGAGTTATGGGTGACTGAGTTCACATTTCTGGTTCTTAATTTTTGTTTCATTATGTGAAGAGCTGGGCTACAGGCTGTGTAGCCATTACTCTTCCTCTGAGTTTAGTGATCGGAGATTCACTGAGGTTGAGCTGTGACCTCCAGCTCTCTCCTTCCTCCTGCCCTGAGGATAGGGAAGGGTCAGTGCCTGGGATACAAAGATACAAACAACTAATTAAGGTGAGGAGGTGTGCTCCATGGCCCAGGGGATTGGAAAGGGAAGGGGCTGTGATCAAACTGGGGGTTTTGACCAGGAACACTCACACCCAGAGCTTCAATTCCAGAAAGCGCGTTCTTTCTGTTGCATCATACCTCGCCTTTACAGTTCTCTTACTGAGCTACTTTACTTTCTTTTCCACCCCCTCCTCCTTACTCCTCTCCTCTTACCTTCCCTGCCCTGCTCTCCCTCCCTGCATTTTTCTCCTCCCTCTTCCAACTTCTCACCTTCCTCTTGTTCCTCCTCCTTCTCCTCAGAAATACTCATTATATGATTTGAAACAAGTATTCTGACTATATTTCCCTAGAGTAAATATTTCTCTAAATAAGGCTTTTCCCTTCCCTTTCCATAGAAATTTATTACAGAAAACTTGGAAGGTATTGAAAGGTAGAACTACCCTGCTCAAGCACTTATGATGTGCTGGGCTTTGCATTCAATGCCTTTCCACGGTGCCTCCCGTTTCATTCTCAGCCTGTGCGGCAGATACTCTGAGAGCTCCATTTTATTTTATTATTTATTTATTTACCCAGATTCTATTTTTATTTCCTGGGAATTGTTAATGGGCTTTGCCATGACAAGGTTCTACCGGTCTTTCACTTTAGCAGCTCCCACCTACTGAGATAAGCGGCAGGGTCCTTTGATGCAGAGGGACAATGTAGAGGTAGAAACCCCCTTTTAAGAGGATAATGAAAGGATCAAGATGGGTGTTTAGTTTTCTTCTTTTCCTGATTCATTCTTCTTAGTAATATAATAGCTGAAAGGTCACCCTTATAGTTCAGGAAAGTCAGAATGTTACAAGTGAGAGAGGATATTAAGAAAAAGAGTAGAGAGTCACTAGGAAGAATAGAACAACTGGTTGCTCCAGTGTGTGTGTGTTTGTGTGTGTGTGTGTGTGTGTGTGTGTGTGTGTGTGTGTGTGTGTGAGAGAGAGAGAGAAACAACGTGTGAGCATAGGGGGTCTCATGCATTGCACTTTTTTTTTTTTAACAGAGTGCAGTATTTATTTATGTAGACTTTGTCTGTAGTGTTTTTTTTTTTTAACAGCTTTATTGGAGTATAATTGCTTTACAATGGTGTGTTAGTTTCCGCTATATAACAAAGTGAATCAGCTATACATATACATATATCCCCATATCTCCTCCTTGCGTCTCCCTCCCACCCTTCCTATCCTACCCCTCTAGGTGGTCACAAAGCACCGGATAGCTCCATTTTAAAAGTGAGGAAACTGAGGCACACAGAGTCTGAGTCAGAGGAAGAGCATGACCCCAGGGCTTATGCTCTTACCATTGAGTTTCCCTGCTTTTCTTTGTTTCTTTTATGGAAGGGAGGAAATAATTTTCTGTTTCAAAAATGATTTTGTTATCAGGCCAAATTGGTAACACAGAGTCTGAACTGAAAAAACTTGCCGAAGAAAACCCAGATTTACAAGAGGCGTACATTGCAAAACAGAAGCGACTTCAGGTAAGTAAACCGGGCTGTCCTCAACTGACATCCGCCGTTCGTATTAAATGTTCTACTTTTTGTACAGTATCACTATATTTTAGAACATATTCTATGAACTGTCGCAAGTCACCAGAACACATGTTACCTTTGGCTTAGGCTCTGCTTTTAGAAAGAATTTTCCTTTATTAGATTTGATATTCAGACCTAACGACAATTGCTTAAAAAGCAGTCATTGCTCATGCTGGTTGCCAAGGAAACTTATAAAATGTAAAAGCAAGTTAATAAAATATTGTAGGAATCTGTCATTTCAGGTATTTTTCCACTTTGAGGCAGATAGACCTCTATCTATGACTTTTTTATACCAATAAAGTTACAGGCGAGTTTATTTATTTTTTTAATATATATACCCCACATGCCTTTCAGTTTTTTTCCTTTGTACCTTTTGATCCCCTTCACCCATTTCTCCAACCCCTCACCCCACTGCCTCTGGCAACCACCAGTCTGTTCTCTGCATCTATGAGCTTGGTTATTTGTTTGTTTGTTTTTAGATTCCACCAATAAGAGAGATCATATAGGATTTGTCTTTCTCTCCTTGACTTATTTCACTTAGCGTAATGCCCTCAAGGTCCATCCACATTGTTGCAAATGGCAAAATTTCAGTCTTTTAATAGCTGAAAAATATTCCATTCTATATACACCAATCACAATTTTTTAATCCCTTCATCTATTGATGAACACTTAGGTTGTTTCCATGTTTTGGCTATTGTAAATAATATTGCAATGAACGTAGGAGTGCAGATATCTTTTGAGTTAGTGTTTTTGTTTTTCTTTGGCTAAATACCCAGAAGTAGAATTGCTGGATTATATGTTAGTTCTATTTTTAATTTTTTGAGGAACCTCCATACTATTTTCCATGGTGGCTGCACCAATTTACATTCCTACCAGCAGAACACAAGTGTTCCCCATTCTCCACATCCTTGTCAACACTTGTGATTTCTTGACTTTTTGATAATAGCCATTCTAACAGGGGTGAGGTGATATCTTACTGTGGTTTTGATTTGTTTTCCCTGATGATTTACAATGTTGAGCATCTTTTCATGTACCTATTGGCCACTGTATGTCTTCTTTGGAAAAATGTCTATCCAGATCTTCTGCCCATTTTTAAATTGGATTGTTTGTTTGTTTGCTATTGAGTTATATGAGCTCTTTATAGATTTTGAATATTAGCCCAGATATATGATTTTTAAGTATTTGCTCCCACTTAGTAGGTTGCCTTTCCGTTTTGTCGATGGGTTCCTTTACTGTGCAGAAAGAAGCTTTTTAGTTTAATGTAGTCACACGTTTATTTTTGCTTTTGTTGCTTTTGCTTCTGGTGTCAGATTAAAAAAAATCATTGCCAAGACCAAGTCAGTGAGCTTACCGCCTGTGTTTTCTTCTAGGAGTTTTATGGTTTCGGGTCTTACTTTCAAGTCTTAAATCCATTTTGAGTTAATCCATTTTGATGTGTCTGCCTCCTGAGGAACAGGTCTTTGCTTCATCATTTAGAGTCAGCCTTTTTCTTTCTGCTGATTCTTTCCTCCAACAAACTGTGTAAAGCTTCTCCCATGTTGAAAATCTAGCAAACGTCAGCACTCCCAATCCTGCCTCTACTTCCCAGCCTCCTTTATCCTACATGAGCTAAATAAGTGAGCTTCTCAAGAGAAACGCCTGCACACACAACACTCCTTACTCTCTACATGCTCTTTTTTTTTTTTTTTTTTGTGGTACGCGGGCTCACGGGCCCAGCCGCTCCGCGGCATGTGGGATCTTCCCAGACCGGGGCACAAACCCGTGTCCCCTACATCGGCAGGTGGACTCTCAACCACTGCGCCACCAGGGAAGCCCTCTACCTGCTCTTTAACTCACTGCATTCAGATTCCTCTCGCATCTCTGAGCCCTCAGTTATTCATTTGTTGAAGGCTGCCAACGTTCCATTCTGGAGTTGGGCACGAGAGGAGTCTCTTTGTGCCCCTCACATTCTTTGCCCTCTCTGATCATTTGGTTCCACAGGAGTTGCCAGTGAACAGTGGGTCTGACCCCTGGGATATTTTCACAGCCAGGGCATTTTCTGTCAGGTTTGCTTTTGCTTTAACAAAGTTATTCTATTTCTTCTCATTGTCGAGAATAAACAGCCTTCAACTCTGTAAGAGTTTGTATCTGCTCTGCTCTACGCTGATTACTTTTACAGGCATAAATAACCTATAAGTTATTTTTGTTAATTAGTCGAAGCTCCTTGACCACGACAATGTCAAATATTTGAAGAAAATTCTTGATGAATTGGAGAAAGTCTTGGATCAGGTTGAAACTGAGTTGCAAAGAAGAAATGAAGAAACCCCAGGTAGGTTCTCATTTGTGTCCTTTTTCTCTTTTTCTGGACATCAGGAGTATTTATGGGAACGTTCTTAGGTTTCACCAAAAACATTCTGTAATCTGTTTTTAATTGTTAGTACTCGTGGGCAGTTTAAATTATGATAGCAACAATACTAGGTGTCAAATTCAGCAAAACCCAGGTGTCTAATGGTAACTCTGCGTCTATGTGAAATATGACTGGTGAAGAATTTTTCTGCACAATTGAAGTTATGCTTCGTAGATTCCTACCTGGCCTGTTTCACAAATTTTAATTAAAGTAGTTAGTTTGGTTGAATAACCTGAGTACCTGCTTGAACGCTCCCTCTAGTTTTTCCCTTAGGCAGGGAGAAAAACTGCAAATTGAAGTAAAGTATAACATGGAAGCAGCCTGTGCATATGTGCAGGCTGCCTGGTGAGCGTCCACTGGCTGCACCTGTAACCTGGCTTCACGATGAAGCCCAGGTGCAGACATACGGACCATTTGCACTATTCTGATTGACAACAAAGTTAAAGACCATTATACCTGAAACTTGCTTCACAATAGGGACTTTCTAAATAAGTCACTAAAAGCGGCAACTACTGAGTGACACATGGATTTTCCTTAAGTACACCTGTCATTTTCTTAACCCAGAAGGAAATATCTGTTAACTCCTTTGGCTTGGAAGCTCTCCACTCCTCAAAATGATAGACAGGCTTTGAGCTCAAGTGGCTCTAGTGGCACCTACGGACCCAGGTGCCTGACAGATGGCAAACAAGTCTCCCTTAGCTTGGGATACATTTGCATGGACTTTTTTTTTTTTTTAAAGCATAGAATTACTTGCTGAGTATTGTCAAGAAAATGTACCATGGCCTTCATCTTTTGCTACCCTCACCCTTGCCGTCAAGACTAAGACCAAAGATGCCAACCAAAGTCTATTTGTACCGTGCTTGCCCCTTATCCTCCATGTCCCTTTCTCTAATTAGAAGAGGGCCGCCAGCCATGGCTCTGCGGGGAATCCTTCACCTTGGCTGACATCTCGCTTGCTGTTACACTGCATCGACTGAAGTTCCTGGGGTTTGCAAGGAGAAACTGGGGAAATGGAAAGCGACCGAACTTGGAAACCTATTACGAGCGTGTCTTGAAGAGAAAAACATTTAACAAGGTTTTAGGACATGTCAACAATATATTAATCTCTGCGGTGTTGCCAACCGCATTCCGGGTGGCCAAGAAAAGGGCCCCAAAAGTTCTTGGCACCATCCTTGTGGTTGGTTTTCTTGCAGGAATGGGATATTTTGCTTTTATGCTTTTCAGAAAGAGACTTGGCAGCATGATATTAGTGCTCAGACCCAGACCAAATTATTTCTAGGCTTTTGGGGATCTGGTGGCGGCAACTCATCTAGCCATTCAACTAGACCCTTCTCCACTCTTCCAGGCCCAGTGAAGAATGACCCTGGGCAGCTAGTAAAACGCATAATTTCCTTTACTCTTTGGCTCGTTTATGCAGGGAGAGGAGGCAATGAAGATGGTTTTGTGGGCTGGTAACTTTGAGAGGACTTATTTGCAACCCTGAACTAATTCCTCCTTAAAACATGTGCAAAGTCAAGATATGTGAATGCTGACAGGTAGAGAATAGACCTTTCGCTCAAAATGTCAGTTCAAGTTCTGGGTGATTTTGGGGGAGAAGTTTATTATTATGAGAAGACAGTAATAATAACCTATGATTGCCCATAACTCTTCATCTGAGACTATCTGGGTGTGTTGAGTGTTGAATAGTTAGCAGTATTTTCTCCTGGAATTCAGAAATCATCTTTGTTACTCAACACAGGAGTTCAGATAGCAGCAGGGCACAGCAGTGCTTCCTACTCTCACTGTTAGCTTTAGGCAGAAATAAGGGAGGCAAAGGGACAAAGAAGGGGGAAAAGGGAGAATGAAGTCTATATAATGATGACAATAGAATGCAACTTCCAGGTGCCTCCGATGCCACTCATGGCTGCCTGTCCCCTTAGTAAACATTATATTTGACTACTTGTGGCTACAGCCCATGCCTCCTCCTGTAACTGAGGACCTTGGAAAAAGAGGACTGGGGAGTTACTGCAGAGAGTTGGCTGGAGAAAACCCTGGGCTTTACACTTATAGCACCTAATCTGACCTTAGTGTTAATTTTAAATGCACATAAATCACAGTCACTAATTTATTAAAATTAACTGATTACCTACTTGGGCATGAGATGCCTACTGGAACATGTCTGACTAGCATTTACATGAAACTCTGAAATTTCCTCATGGTTCCCCAATTCGAAGGTGCCTGTGAGATATCACTCCTGTGGACTGTTGTGAACAGTCACTGGGAGTCTTTGTCTCTCCAGCCCTTTTGTGCCCACAGGTGGCATTTAGGTGAATGTCCCAGGTAACTGCTAGCATGGCACATGGCTGGGGAGTGGGTATTTCGTTGATCTGGGAGTGTTAAATAGGCTCGTTCTGCATTTAGGGAGGCTGGTGTGTTAATGCAAAAACTGTTGTCTAAACCTTGCATCTATTTATCGTCATCAACAAAGCCTTAAAAGGTTACAGGGAAGGAGAAAATCTAGTCTTGATCCTTGGCAATTAATTTAGGGGAGATGAAATAAGTCGATAGATAGTGATTCCACCTATATTCCTTCATTTCCACCTATATTCACTTCATTCATTCCTTCATGGGCACATTAGGGGGTGCCTCAGTCCATCTGGAAGGGAAAAACCCTGTGTGTCCCATGAACAATAATGGAACTGCAAGATACAGTTTGTGCTCAGGAAGAATCTTTCCTGGTGACAGGAAGGTAGAGTTTCTCTGGAGTTGGCCAGAAAGGTGTGGGGAGCAGTGTTAGGTGTGACAGGAAGCATGTATGGGGAATGGTGAGCTAAGGTTCCAGCGAACAGCAGAAGCTTGCTTGGACTTGCTTGGACTGCCTCAGATGGGCTGTGCAGATGGCCAAAGAATGTACCTACCAACTTTTTCTTTACCAGGAAACAGTCATACCTACTAAACAATGACTTTTTGATGGTAAAATGATTCTATAATTCATGAATCAGTTGTGTTAGAAAATATTGTTGAACTGGATACTCTCTGTTTCCAAAAAATTAACAACATCTCCAGTGTAAACTCAATCCAATAATAATGAACAGAGTGGCAGCTTTTATAATGTCTTGATTTTGAACCTCAGTGCATTGTTGTATAGAGTGTCTGAATTTGTTTCTGGGACATTCCAAACCATGTATTCATAAAAGAGCCACAAAACTGATTATTCAGTAGGTCAGAGTGTTTCAGAGTTCTTTATGTCATCCTTTTATGAACAAGAACTCAGACATGAAGAAATTGAAATTGGATTTTTACAAAAATCTACAAAGGAGGATATTTACCTATATAAGGGTTGTTGATTAAGAATAAAGATTCGAAGTCCAATGCTGGCTTTTCATTAAATTTGTATTATTACTGATCAAGAGAAAATCTACTAAAAGTATTTATGATTTTCAGATACAGTTTCATTGGAAATAGGCTTTTGTCGCTATTAAAGGTGATGCATTTGTGGCAATTTCACTTGTTTCATGGATACCCTTGAGTTTATACTTTTAAGATATTTGTTTAGGGGTAAAATGACCACTAGGTGTCGCTGTTCATCCAGCACTCTGAGATTGGGCTTTCTTTAGGTTCAGCAAGTCTTCTGAAATGTTACAAGTGAAGATAAACATTAATGACCTTAGTTTCTGAAATGAGGGCATCTTCATCAGATCATTCATCTGTAAAAGAGCTTGAGGCATATGTAGTATTGACGTCTAATGCTTGGAAGGGATAACTGTACCACACAATGTCAAGCTAAAGTGCTGAACATACACTATTAGCAAAATAGGCACATTTATGTATTTTCTCTTTCATGATCATTCGTGGACTGGCCAATGTGCTCCTCAATTTCCAAAATTTGTATAAATTAGAAAAATGCCTGAGGTACTAAATTTATGTTGGCTATTTATGTCTAAACACAAATACTATTTTATTGTTATTGCTGTTACATGCCTTTTGGATCTAATTTCCTTAACTGCAGATAGTTGTAAATTGCTTGCTTGATTTTTAGTAATTATTGATATTGACACCAGAGTTGTAGACTTTTTGGTATTGTTGAATGTAATCGATCAAGATACTATTCTGCCTGTAAGATCAATGAAATTAATTGGAAAATAAATATGTGTCCTGAAAGTACTAATTTTGTAATCTTTTTTGATAAATCAGATTATGTTTTCCATTTAATGTCAAAGCATAATGTTGTAATTAAGGTAAAAGAAGCAGAAGTTAGGTGTTCAAAATATTTAGCTATAGGATGTCATATTTTCCTTGTAACATAAAAGTTACTGACTCTTGATTTATTTAAATACACATAATTTTATGGTTAAACTGAATGGTGGCTTAAAGAATACCATATCGATCCTGATCATTAAAGGGGTTCTTTTGCAGCCAGCCACTTAACAGGGTATATAGCATGAAAATGGTCAACACAAGAGTTTTTTTTTTTTTTTCAAAATAGTTTTGTTACATGTTCACTGGGTTTCAAATACTACTCTTTTTATGATATTTATGTATATTTTTGATATAGCTAATTCTTTTCCTTTTACCGAGTCATGGATTATGAATATTCAAATTACTATCCATATTTCTAGCCTTGGTGAGCTTAGCCATTATTCTAATCATCAAAGAGAAATTGAGTACTACTTCTGTTTTACATTGAACAAAGCCAACTAAATGAGAATCGAATTGATCTCATTTTCCCTAAGTCTGCAAACAAAAGGCAACAATTTTGAATACCATGGAACGTGATGTGCATGTACCACTCTATAGTCTGCTCAGAAAGAAAAAAGCACTATGGTAATGACAGAAGAGTCAAATTAATACTGTGAATAACAGTATTTAGACATAGTCTTCATATTGTTTATGCCAAATATTTGGCCCATTTATATTGTTGTTCTCTACTTAGTCATACCAGAATGTCTTGGTTTTCTAATTTTCCAGAACACCTGTGTTTTACTAAGTAGGGTAGTAGATTCCAAGCCAAGTGAAGAAGTATAATTTCTAGAGTGGAGATAATAGTTTTAATTGTGTATTACATTATGAAAATGAAGAGAGGAAAAGAGAAGGTGAACTCACGTTATGGGTTAGAAATGCAGTACATTGATGAAAACAATATACTTTATTACTTGTGCCTGAGTTGAGCCCTGGATTTTGTCCTAGGAAGAAGATTGACATGTGTGTCATGAGGCAGTGGGGTAGAGCAGGCTGTGAGGTGCAAGGCGACACCACCATGTGGAGTTGGAGACAACTCATGCTTATTATGGGCCTTAATATACTCTGATTCAAGTAGGGTGCATATCTCATCCATAGTACCTTGTCATAAAACTCCTTTGGGGAATAAAAATAAATGAAATTGAGTTATTTGTAGTGAGGCGGATGGATCGAGAGACTGTCATACAGAATGAAGTTAAGTCAGAGAAAAACAAATACCGTATGCTAACACATATATATGGAATCTAAAAAAAAATGGTTCTGAAGAACTAGGGGCAGGACAGGAATAAAGACGCAGACATAGAGAATGGACTTGAGGACACGGGGAGAGGGAAGGGTATGCTGGGACGAAGTGAGAGAGTGGCATGGACTTATATATACTACCAAATGTAAAATAGATAGCTAATGGGAAGCAGCCACAGCACAGGGAGATCAGCTCGGTGCTTTGTGACCACCTAGAGGGGTGGGATAGGGAGTGTGGAAGGGAGACGCAAGAGGGAGGGGATATGGGGATATATGTAGACGTATAGCTGATTCACTTTGTTATACAGCAGAAACTGCAGAAACTAACACACCATTGTAAAGCAATTATATTCCAATAAAGATGTTAAAAAAAAAAACTCCTTTGGGAAGGATAGAATTTTTTTTTTTGTCTTAAACCTTTATTCATTATTTATATATTGGCTACTTAATTACAATGTGCTGTCATTGAACTCCCTTACTAGGAAAAGCCAATAATATGGGTGAAAATGTAGAGATGCTAATGAAATGTAATTCAAAGTGTCAGGTAATTTTTGAGGCATATGGCCAGCGTGTATAACTTTTTGTTTTATCAGATTAAGCTATCTTTTGAATGTAAGGTTCTGATATTCAATAGTCACACATACATATCATCAACTATGCATTATATCAAAAATATAATGATATAATTTCAGAGATTCTATATTTATTAAGTTCAGTGCTCAAAAGAAAGTAAAGGTTTGCATTAAGAAACTTAGATGAGCTAAAAATTACTAGCACTAAAAGCAGAGGTGGCTATGTTGTAAAAATAGCCACAAATTCTTCTCATTTCTCCACTCATTTCCTTGCAGTCTTACCTTCAAGAAATAGCATCTGCAGAGCATGATATATTAGGCTTACCAGAGAGTAACCTACCAGAGATATTAGACACCATGTAGTGAAGAAAGTCACTGGAAGTCCATTCCAGGCAGACTGGAGGGCCTCCTGAGCACCTCGTTAACCCCCCAGGCAGAACCATGCCCTAATGAAAGCCCTAAGTTAGACCTGGGCTTTTCAATCTTGGCGCTATTGATATTACACGACAGGTGATTCTTATCTGGAAGGGTTTCATATGCTGTGGGATGTTTAGCGGCATCCCTGGTCTCTACCCACTAAACGCCAGTAGCTCCCCTTTGCTCCCCTGTTGTGGCAACAAAAAAATGTCTTCAGATTTGACAAATGTCACCTGGGGAGAAAATCACCTCCTTTCAAAGACCACTGCTCTACTCCCACCCTAACAAGGCCTAAAACCAAGCCCTGACAAGATCTGCAGGGGAGACAGATTTTGGAGGTTGGGTCCTGCCAAGTTAGAGGTGCTTGGGGAATGTCTTGGATTTCCACATATCCTCTGTAACAAGGCATAAAACCGAACCTATACGATATGAAGGGTATTAGCCAATAAATGAACTGCCTACTAGAACAAGTCAACGTCCTTTAGAGGAAAGATAACAGAATCCAGAGCCTGTAATGTATCACTAACAATGTCCAGTGCACAGTATAAAAACATTACCAGACATGCAAAACCAAAAAGTAATAGTAAATAGAAACAATGTGGTATGACTCAAATGTTGGATTTAGTAAAGATTTTAAAGCAACTAAAGACCAATTGATCTACTATTTACTGAGCCTATTATGTGTCAGGAGCAATGCTAGGCCCTTAACACATAGGATCTCTTATTCTCAAGAGAACTTTGTTCTCCTCTGCAATTTACAGATGAGAAAACCAAGGCTCAGTGAGATGTGGTACCTGATGCAAGCTAATACATCTATTAAGTGTGAAAGCCAGGATACGGGATCTGCATCTAGATCTGATAGTCAAGCCTATGCCCCAGACAAGCCAGCCCATTCTCACAACTTCCACACTTTCCATTGTTGTTCATGTACATCTTACAAATGAATAATTTCCAAAGTTAATGCATGGATAAATATTCTTGGCAGAAAGTTTCTTTTTTTTTTTAAGAACAGAAGCCTCGAAAAAATAAAAACCAATAGATCTTTTAATTCTTTTAATAGAATTAAAAGAAAATACAGTCTGATTGAGTCAATAGGTAAGGATTCATAGCAGAGAAATAAAAACCATAAAAAGGACTAAATGGAAATTCTAAAATAGAAAAGCACTGTAACTGAAGTGAAAAATTCATTGGATAGGCTTCACACCAGATAGGAGATGGTAAAGGAAAGACAAAGGAACAGAACTTCAGGGACACATGGATAATATCAGCTGGTCTAATATATGTGTTATAGGAGTCTTAGAAAGAGAAGAAAGTAAGAATGAGGCAGGAAAAATATATAATTAAATAATGCCAAATTTCCTCAAATTTGATGGAAACCATTGACTTACAAATCTAAGAAAATTGAACTCAATGAAAGATAAATACCAAGAAAGCTGCACCTAGGCACATCATAGTGGACTGCTGAAAACTAAGCATAAAAATAAAATCTTGAAAGCAGCCAGAGGGGAAAAAGGACATATAACATACCAGTGAACAACAATAAGAACGTTTGCCTAGTTTTTATCAGAAACAGTGGATGTCAGAAGAGAGTAGAAATGTCCTGAAAGTGCTGACAGGAAAATAAATCCTCAGAATTCTATATCCAGAGAAAATATCTCTTAAAAACTGAGTGAAATAAAGACATTTTCAGATAATGGAAGCTGAGGGAATTAGATCTTGCAGGCCTGCAAAACAAAAAAATTCTAAAGGCATTCTTGAGACTGAGGAGGGAATGACACCAGATGAAAACCCAAATCTACATAAAGGAGACAAGAAGTTTGCCAGAAGTGGCAACATGTGGATGGTATAAAAGATTATTTTTATCACTTCATAATTTCCTTAAAAGGCACCTGACTGTTTAAAACAAAAATGATAACATTATAAGGTGGACTTTATAATATATATAGAAGTAAATATATGACCAAAAAAAGCACAGAAGTTGGGGGCGTTGGATAAATGGAATTATAATATTGTAAGGCTGTTAGATTTGTGGAGTATACGTATGAAATGTGAAGAGGGGTGTGTCAAGTGTCAAGTAACAAGTGAAAAGTGTGAAGAAGGAAGTGTTGTCAAGTGTAATGTGTGAAACTGTACAATTTTGACTCTACCCAGACTCTAATAAATTAAGAATGCATTGTTAGCCCTGAAAGAACACTAAAAATTCTAAAGAAGAGCTAAGAAACCAATAGAAGTAATAGAAATAAAATATCAATGAAATGAACAACAGAATAACAAAACAGAAGAGACAAATGGAAAACAAATAGCAAGGTGGTAGACTTAAACACACTATAGCAATAATTATATTAAATGTAAATGTAATATAAATTATATTAAATGTAAAATGTTCCCACTGAAGGTCAGAGATTGTCAGATTAGATAAGAATGGAAGACACAAGTATATGCATCTATTAAGGATGCACTTTAAATTTAAATATATGCATAAATTGAACAAAAAAGACAGAAAGTAATATACCAACCAAATGGCACAAGAAAGCTGGTGTATGTTAATTTTAGAAAGAGTAGACTTTAAGACAAAGCATTTTACAAGAGATAAAAGGGACATTTATAAGTCAAAAGAGGACCAATTCATTAGGAAGACATAATAATAAATGTATATATATCTAATTACAAAGCTTCAAAATTCATGAAGAAAAAATTGACAGAACATATGGAAAAGAATAATGGAAGTGTTGAGTACCACTTTCTCAGTGATTAATAAACAAGTAGACAAAAATTAGTTTAGATATAGAAGATCTGAGCACATTCTCAACCAACTTGAGCTAATTGACATTTACAAAACACTGTACCCAATAACCATGGAATAAACATTCTTTTCAACTGCATATGGAAAGCTCATCAAAGTAGACATATGTTAGATCATAAAAGTAATCTCAATATGTTTCCAAAGATTTGTAAATTACAGATTGTATTCTATGACCACAATAGAGTTGTATCAGAAATCAATAACTAAATTATTTAGAAAATGTCAAAACATTTGGACATTAAATAACACATGTCTAAATAACCCATGTCTCAAAGATGAAATCACAAGAAAATAATAAAATATTTTGAGTTGAATGATAGTAAAAATACAACATATCAAAATTTGTGGATACAGGAAAGGTAGTGCTTAGAGGGAAATTTATAGCTTTAAAAGTCTATAATAGAAGAGAAGGAAGGTTTAAAAAATTTGACATGTTTCCACTTTAAGAGGTAAAGAAAAACGGTAAATTAAACCTAAAATAAGTAGAAGGAAAAATAATAAGTAGAAGGAAAAAATCATAGGAAAAAATAATAAAGTCAGCACAGAAGTCTATGATTTAGAAACAGAAAAATTAACAAAGCTCAAAATTCATTCTTTGAAAGAGTAATAAAATCAATAAGCCCCACAGGACAAACCAAGAAATGAATAAATATAAATTACCAATATTACAAATAAAAGAAGAAATACTATTATATATCTTACCGATTTTAATAGGAAAGTAAAAGAGTATTAGGAACAAATTGTGCCAACAAATTTGGCAATTAGATGAAATGGATAAGTTTTTTGAAAAATACAACTTTCCAAAAGTGACTCAAGAAGAAGTGGACAATTGGAATAGCCATATAACTGTTAAATACATTGAATTTGTAATAATAATCAAAAACTTTTCACAAAGAAAACTCAAGGCCCAGACAGTTTCACTGGTAAATTCTATCATGCACAAAGTAAGAAATAATACCAATCATATATAAACTCTCCTTCAGAAAGTAGAGAGAGGAATGTTTCCCAAGTCATTTCATGTGATCAGTATAAGCCTGATACCAAAATCTGACAAAGATTTATAAGAGAAGAGATCAGAGACTGTTATGGACTGAATGTGTCCTCCTCCATCCCCTGCTCAGATTCGTATATTGAAATCTTACACTCCTGATGTGATGGTACTGGGAGGTGGGGAGGTAATTAGGAATAGATGAGGTCAGGAAAGGGGTCAGAGTTTGCTTAATGTCTGCTTTGCACCATGTGAGGATACAATGAGAAGTTGGCCGTCTACAACTTGGAAGAGGGCTCTTGCCAGAACTCAATCATCTGGTATCTTGATCTTGAACTTCCAGCCTCCAGAACTGTGAGAAATAAATTTCTGTTGTATAGAAGCCACTGGTCTATGGTCTGTTATAGAAGCCTGAATTGAATAAGAGAGAGGCAAGTATCCCTCACAAACACAGATTCAAAAATCCTCAACAAAGTACAGGCAAATGAACTCACAAATATACACAAAAGATTTACAACTCCACTATGGCCAAGTAGAGTTTGTTTACGGAATGCAAGCTTATTTTAATGTTTGAAAAGCACACAACATAATTAACTACGTTAACTGAACAAGGATGAAACATTATATGATCAACTCAGCACACACAGAGCAAGATTTTGGTAAAATTCAACACACATTCAAGATAAAACCATTCAGCATAGTAGGAAGAGAAGGAAACTTTCTCAACCTGATAAAGGCATCTACAAAAACCCCAAGTTAATATCATTTAATGGTGAAAGACTGATGTTTTCCCTCTTAGATCAGGAATAAGGTAAAGATGTCAGTGTCATCACTTCTATTCATTATCCTACTGGAATAAACAGTACAATAAGGCAACTTCTAAAAGAAATAAAAGGTATAAAATCAGAAAGGAAGAAAAAAAACCTGTTTCTGTTTGCAATTGATATGACTGTCTATATAGAAAACCCTAAGGAATCTTCTAAAAAAACTTAAAAGTATTAAATGAAGTCATCAAGGTCACAGAATGCAAGATCAATATGAAGAACTCAGTGTATTGATATGTACCAGCAATATACATTTGAAAAATGGAATAAAAAATTCCTTTTACAATACATCAAAAAGATAAAATACTTAGGTTTAAGAGAGGATGTGCAAGACAGTTACACTGAAAACCTCAAATATTTGATAAGAGAAGTTAGTGAAGATCTGACTCAATATTGTTAAGAAGTCCATTCTCCCTAAATTTATCTATAGATTCAGTGAAGTGCTAGCTGACATCCAGTAACCCTTCTCCCCTTTCAAAAAGGAATTGACAATCTTATTCTAAAATTTATATGAAAATACAAAGGACCTAGAAGAATGAAAACAATTTTGAGACAGGACAGAGCTGGAGGCAGGACTTACATTATCTTTTTACAGTCTCTTCAAAAATGATGCTGGAACAAATAGATATCTATATAAAAATATATATACCTCAACACTAATCTCAAACAGTATACAAAAATTACTTTAAAATATATCACAGACTTAAATATACAAGCTACAACTATGAAACTTCTAGAGGAAGATATAAGAGAAAACTTTTGCTACTTTGTGATGAGCAAAGACTCCTTAGAGAGAGAGGACACAGAAGAGTACTCATCATAATAAATGATAAATTAGACTTCATCAACATTATAACTGCCTGCTTTCCAAAAGACACCATGAAGAAAATAAAAAGGCAAATTACAAAATGGAAGAAAGTATTCACAATATTTGTATCTAACAAAAGACTTAAAGCCAGAATATATGAAGTATTCTTACAATGCAATAATAACAAACAAATAGTTCAATTCGAAAAGAATTGAATAGAGACTTCATAAAAGAAGATACATAAATGGTCAACAAGCATATGAAAAATGCTCAACATCATTATTCATCAAATCCAATGAGATAGTTGGATTCAACTGGAAATAAAATAAACCAATCATTATGCCAATACAGAAGCTATTAACATTATACAGTCTAATCCAAATCCAAATTAAAACCACAATGAGGTACTACTTTGTATCCACTAGAAGGGCAAAAATTAAAAAGACTGCTGATACTGATTCTGGACAAGGATATGGAGCAACTGGAACTTTTATAAATTTTCAGTGAGAGGTAAATTTTACATCCACTTTGGAAAACAGTTTTGCAGTATCTTATACATTAAACAGGTACTTAACATATCTAACAATTCCACTCTTAGGTATTTATCCCAATGGACTGACAACCAATATCCACATTTATGTACAAAGCCTATGCACAAATGTTTATAGCAGCTTTAATAATACTAGCCAAGGGCTTCCCTGGTGGCGCAGTGGTTGAGAGTCCGCCTGCCGAGGCAGGGGACACGGGTTCGTGCCCCGGTCTGGGAAGATCCCACATGCCGCGGAGCGGCTGGGCCTGTGAGCCATGGCCGCTGAGCCTGTGCATCCGGAGCCTGTGCTCTGCAACGGGAGAGGCCACAGCGGTGAGAGGCCCGTGTACCGTAAAAAAAAAAAAAAAAAAAAAAATACTAGCCAATTATTGGAAACCATTGAAATGTACATCATAGATGGATAAACTGTGCTATATTTGCACAATGGAATACTATTCGTCAATAAAAAGAATGAACTAATGATATATACACTAATATAGATGAATCTCAAAATCACATTATGTGAAATAAGGCATGGGCTCACACACGTGACTTAAACCCAAGAGTGAACATCACTAGCCAAGAGCCCTGAACTTGTCCTGCGTCTGACGTGAGTGACAGTCACCTCAAATCAGTGTGTCAACACTATTCTGGTGAACCAACCTCTGTGATCCTGTGAAAGAAAAACTGCACTGGTCAGTAGGAATGATTTGCCTAGTAGGCCGCCCTCCTAGAACTGGGTTCTGATCCGGAGAGTCCCATAGTTGCGGATTATGGGGTTCCTCAGGGCATCTGGTGACCCTACGTGTAGGCTAGGTAGTTGGAGAATGTCCCGAATGGGAGAAAGAGGGATGTGAGTCCAGGTCCAAGTTTGAAGTTCTCCACTTGCATGGAATTGCTGGTCATGGCCAGTCCCAGGCACCTGAGGAGAACTTAGAAAAATGTAAACATATCCCTCTAAAGTGCAGGCAATCCCAGGGGGTACCTTGGGGTGTACCCTGGAGGTACCTAGACTGCTTGCTTGAGTTTAAGGGCAATACTGATAAGTGAGATGTTTGAGAAGTTCGGGAGTGGCTGTCTTGATTGACCAGGCTTTACAGTGGAAGATACTGCTATCAAACTGTCAGTGTCATCAAACTGGTATCAGTTCCAAAGGATTTGGAACTGACAGAGGCTAGTTGGTAGCATTTAATCAACAGAGTAAAAGGTACACATAATTACCAAAATGAGGAGCAACTGGAGTCATAGTCCTTGACCCACAGGGACCTGTTGGGCAGCTAATAGACCATCTGTTGTCAGAGGAACACTATATGGGCAAAACCCACTAGGGGGTTACTTGGCTTGTATAACCAGAAAAAATTGAGTGTGGGTGAGAAGTATAACAGTTGTTGTTATGGAAAATCATGATCCTTCACTCAGCTTCCAGATGTAAAGAAATTCTCAGACCCCGAGTTTGTTGTCTGAAGGCGATACTATGTCCCTTTGAGAAACAAACTTGCAATTTCACCACAAGAATGCATGACAAATATTTCTTTGCCACAAATATTTCTTTGACAAATGTTTCACCAAGGGACCTGTGGCCAGGCCCACCTCTTTCATTACAAGAAAGTATAGAAATGTATACAAAAAATGTTATAGGGCAAGTATACACATGGTAGCTGTTGGCTCACAGCCCATCCTTTTAAAGACAATGTTGAAGTATTTCAATTTAATTTACTTCTTTTTTTCTGGTAAAGTCTAAAGTCATTGGAAATTTTTCAAAAGATAAAATAAGAATGATTTTTCTTTAAATATTTTCAACTTAAAGTCTGTGAGACTGAAAATATTGCAATTAAAATATTAAGTCCTGACTTATAATTTCATGTAATCAAAATACATACCATAAATTTTCTATTCTAAGCATTGTAATTGTTTCCTTAATTTGAATGTCTTTTTCTTGCTTAAGGTTTTCCTTTAACAGGTGCTATAGACTAATTGTGTGTAACTCTTCCCAAATTCATATGTTGAAATCCTAACCCAATGTGGTGGTATTAGTAGGTAGGGCCTATAGGAGGTGGTTGGGTCATAAGGGCAGAGTCCTACCAGTGGGATTAGTACCCTTATAAAAGAGGCCTGAGAGAGCTCCCTTGTCGCTTCTGCCATATGAGGTTACAATGAGAAGATAGCCATCAAGAGGGAAATGGAACCTCGTTAGACACTGAATATGCTGCTGTCTTGATCTTGGACTTCCCAGCCTCCAGAATTGTAAAATAAATTTCTGTTGTTTATAAGCCACCCAGTCTACAGTATTTTGTTATATCAGCCCGAATGGGTTAAGATAGAAATTGGTACTGAGAAGTGGAGGTGCTGCTGTAACGGATACCTAAAAATGTGGACGTGGCTTTAAACCTGGGTAATGAGTAGAGCCTGGGCGAGTTTTGAGGTACATGGTAGAAAAAGCCTCCTTCGTTGTGAGCAGACTGTAAAGGGTGATTCTGGTGAGAGCCCAGAAATAAAAGAGGAAGGCTATAGAGAATCTTAGAGAATACCTTGGTAATCTTAACAGATTTTTGATAGGCATATGGACAGTGAAGGCCAATGTGATGAGGTCCAGGTGGAAATGAGGGTCATGTTACTGGACAATGGAGGGAAGGCCATCCTTGTTCTAAAGTGGCAAAGACCTTGGCTAGATTATGTTTGTGTTCTCATGTTCTGTAGAAGGTAGAACTTGTGAGCAATGAAATTGAATATTTGGCTGAGGAAATTTCTAGACCCGGTGTTGAAGACGTGGCTTGGCTTCTCTTGACGGCTTACAGTAAAATTAGAGAAGAGAGAAATGACTTAAAGATGGAATTGTTAATCAGAAAGTATACAGAATTATTTTTTTCAATTTTTTCCTTCTGTTTATTTTTTCTTTTTTCCAAATTTTCTAGAATGAGCATGTACTAATTTTATAATCATAAAAGATTAACATTTAAAATTAATTAATTTGAATTTACTCAGGACAAGTCTATCTTGAAATTAATTCAACATGATGATAGAGTAATGTGAACACACTTTCTTTTTTGTTGTTGTTGTTGTTTAAATTCTTTATTTCATTTTAACAGCCTCTTGCCTGGCAGGAGGAACTTGTAATGAACGTCCAGTGCCTTTGAGTTTGTTTTCAATTCATTTTTAAAGTCCTCTTTCCCCCTAAGCTCTTCCTTTTTTTTTTTTTTAAACATCTTTATTGGAGTATACTTGCTTTACAGTGATGTGTTAGTTTCTGCTTTATAACAAAGTGAATCAGTTATACATATACATATGTCCCCATATCGCTTCCCTTTGGCGTTTCTCTTCCTCCCACCCTCCCTATCCCACCCCCATAGGTGGTCACAAGGCACTGAGCTGATCTCCCTGTGCTATGCGGCTGCTTCCCACTAGCTATCTATTTTACGTTTGGTAGTGTATATATGTCCATGCCACGCTCTCACTTTGTCCCAGCTTACCCTTCCCCCTCCCTGTGTCCTCAAGTCCATTCTCTAGAAGGTCTGTGTCTTTATTCCCATCTTGCCCCTAGGTTCTTGATGACCATTTTTTTTTAGATTCCATATATATGTGTTAGTATACGGTATTTTTTTTCTCTTTCTGATTTACTTCACCCTGTATGACAGACCTCACCACAAATAACTCAATTTCATTTCTTTTTATGGCTGAGTAATATTCCATTGTATATATGTGCCACATCTTTATCCATTCATCTGTTAATGGACACTTAAGTTGCTTCCATGTCTATTGTAAATAGAGCTGCAATGAACATTTTGGTACATGACTCTTTTTGAATTGTGGTTTTCTCAGGGTATATGCCCAGTAGTGGGATTGCTGGGTCGTATGGTAGTTCTATTTTTAGTTTTTTAAGAAACCTCCATAGGGTTATCCATAGTGGCTGTATCACTTTACATTCCCAACAACAGTGCAAGAGGGTTCCCTTTTCTCCACACCCTCTCTAGCATTTACTGTTTGTAGATTTTTTGATGACGGCCATTCCGACCGGTGTGAGGTGATAGCTCATTGTAGTTTTGATTTGCATTTCTCTAATGATTAGTGATGTTGAGCATCCTTTCATGTGTTTGTTGGCAATCTGTATATCTTCTTTGGGGAAATGTCTATTTAGGTCTTCTGCCCATTTTTGGATTGGGTTGCTTGTTTTTTGATATTGAGCTGCATGAGCTGCTTGTAAATTTTGGAGATTAATCCTTTGTCAGTTCATTCATTTGCAAATATTTTCTCCCATTCTGAGGGTTGTCTTTCCATCTTGTTTATGGTTTCCTTTGCTGTGCAAAAGCTTTTAAGTTTCATTAGGTCCCATTTGTTTAATTTTGTTTTTATTTCTGTTTCTCTAGGAGGTGGGTCTAAAAGGATCTTGCTGTGATTTATGTCATAGACTGTTCTGCCTATGTTTTCCTCTAAGAGTTTGAGAGTGTCTGGCCTTACATTTAGGTCTTGAATCCATTTTGAGTTTATTTTTGGGTACAGTGTTAGGGAGGGTTCTAATTTAATTCTTTTACATGTAGCTGTCCAGTTTTCCCAGAACCACTTATTGAAGAGGCTGTCTTTTCTCCACTGTATATTCTTGCCTCCTTTATCAAAGATAAGATGACCATATGTGTGTGGGTTTATCTCTGGGATTTCTATCCTGTTGCATTGATCTATATTTCTGTCTTTGTGCAAGTACCATATTGTCTTGATTACTGTAGCTTTGTAGTATAGTCTGAAGTTGGGGAGCCTGAATCCTCCAGATGTTTTTCTTTCTCAAGATTGCTTTCACTATTAGGGGTCGTTTGTGTTTCCATACAAATTGTGAAATTTTTTTGCTCTGGTTCTGTGAAAAATGCCATTGGTAGTTTGATAGGGATTGCATTGAATCTGTAGATTGCTTTGGGTAGTATAGTCATTTTCACAATGTTGATTCTTCCAATCCAAAAACATGGTATATCTCTCCATCTGTTTGTATCATCTTTAATTTCTTTCATCAGTGCCTTACAGTTTTCTGCATACAGCTCTTTTGTCTCCTTAGGTAGGTTTATTCCTAGGTGTTTTATTCTTTTTTGTTGCAATGGTAAATGGGAGTGTTTCCTTAATTTCTCTTTCAGAGTTGTCATCATTAGTGTATAGGAATGCAAGAGATTTCTTTGCATTAATTTGGTATCCTGCTACTTTACCAAATTCATTGATTAGTTGTAGTAGTTTTCTGGTAGCATCTTTAGGATTCTCTATGTATAGTATCATGTCATCTGCAAACGGTGACAGCTTTACTTCTTTTCCGATTTGGATTCCTTTTATTTCTTTGTCTTCTCTGATTGCTGTGGCTAACACTTCCAAATCTATGTTGAATAATAGTGGTGAGAGTGGGCAACCTTGTCTTGTTCCTGATCTTAGTGGTAATGGTTTCAGTTTTTCACCATTGAGGACGATGTTGGCTGTGGGTTTGTCATATATGGCCTTTATTACGTTGAGGTAAGTTCCCTCCACGCCTACTTTCTGAAGGGTTTTTATCATAAATGGGTGTTGAATTTTGTCAAAAGATTTTTGTGCATCTATTGAAATGATCATACGGTTTTTCTCCTTCAATTTGTTAATATGGTTTTTCACATTGATTGATTTGTGTATACTAAGGAATCCTTGTGTTCCTGGGATAAACCCCACTTGACCATGGTGTATGATCTTTTAAATGTGCTGTTGGATTCTGTTTGCTAGCATTTTGTTGAGGATTTTTGCATCTATGTTCATCAGTGATATTGGCCTGTAGTTTTCTTTCTTTGTGACATCTTTGTCTGGTTTTGGTATCAGGGTGATGGTGGCCAAGTAGAATGAGTTTGGTAGTGTTCCTCCTTCTGCTATATTTTGAAAGAGTTTGAGAAGGATAGGTATTAGTTCTTCTCTAAATGTTTGATAGAATTCGCCTGTGAAGCCATCTGGTCCTGGGCTTTTGTTTGTTGGAAGATTTTTAATCACAGTCTCAATTTCAGTGCTTGTGATTGGTCTGCTTATATTTTCTATTTCTTTCTGGTTCAGTCTCAGAAGATTGTGGTTTTCTAAGAATGCGTACATTTCTTCCAGGTTGTCCATTTTATTTTCATAGAGTTGCTTGTAGTAATCTCTCATGAACCTTTGTATTTCTGCAGTGTCAGCTGTTACTTCTCCTTTTTCATTTCTAATTCTATTGATTTGAGTCTTCTCTCTTTCTTTCTTGATGAGGAGTCTGGCTAATGGTTTATCAATTTTATTTATCTTGTCAAAGAACCAGCTTTTAGTTTTATTGATCTTTGCAACTGTTTCCTTCATTTCTTTTTCATTTATTTCTGATCTGATCTTCATGATTCTTTCCTTCTGCTAACTTTGGGGGTTTTGTTTTGTTCTTCTTTCTCTAATTACTTTAAGTGTAAGGTTAGGTTGTTTATTTGAGATGTTTCTTGTTTCTTGAGGCAGAACTGTATTGCTACAAACTTCCCTCTTAGAACTGCTTTTGCTGCATCCCATAGGTTTTGGGTTATCGTGTTTTCGTTGTCATTTGTTTCTAGGTATTTTTTGATTTCCTCTGTGATTTCTTTAGTGATCTCTTGGTAATTAAGTAGTGCATTGTTTAGCCTCCATGTGTGTATTTTTTCCAGATTTTTTCCTGTAATTGAGATCTAGACTAATAGCATTGTGGTCAGAAAAGAAACTTGATACAATTTCAATTTTCTTAAATATACCAAGACTTGATTTGTGACACAAGATATGATCTATCCTGGAGAATGTTCCATGAGCACTTGAGAAGAAAGTGTATTCTGTTGTTTCTGGATGGAATATCCCATAAATATCAATGAAGTCTATCTTTCTTAATGTGTCATTTAAAGCTGGTGTTTCCTTATTTATTTTCATTTTGGATGATCTGTCCATTGGTGAAAGTGGGGTGTTAAAAGTCCTCTACTATGATTGTGTTACTGTCGATTTCCCCTTTTATGGCTGTTAACATTTGCCTTATTTACTGAGGTGCTCCTGTGTTGGTGCATAGACATTTACTATTGTTATATCTTCATCTTGGTTTGATCCCTTGATCATTATGTAGTGTCCTTCTCTGTCTCTTATAATAGTCTTTATTTTAAAGTCTATTATTTTCTGATTTGAGAATTGCTACTCCAGCTTTCTTTGATTTCCATTTGCATTTAATATCTTTTTCCATCCCCTCACTTTCAGTCTGTACGTGTCCCTAGGTCTGAAGTGGGTCACTTGTAGACAGCATATATATAGGTCTTGTTTTTGTATCCATTCAGCCAGTCTATGTCTTTTGGTTGGAGCATTTAATCCATTTACATTTAAGGTAATTATTGATATGTATGTTCCTATTACCATTTTCTTAATTGTTTTGGGTTTGTTATCGTACTTATTTTCCTTTTCTTGTGTTTCCTGCCTAGAGAAGTACCTTTAGCATTTGTTGTAAAGCTGGTTTGGTGGTGCTGAATTCTCTTACCTTTTGCTTGTTTGTAAAGGTTTTAATTTCTCTGTTGAAACTGAATGAGATCCTTGCTGGTAGAGTAATCTCTGTTGTAAGTTTTTCTCTTTCATCACTTTAATATGTCTTGCCACTCCCTTCTGGCTTGCAGAGTTTCTGCTGAAAGATCAGCTGTTAACCTTATGGGGATTCCCTTCTATGTTATTTGTTGCTTTTCCCTTGCTGCTTTTAATACTTTTTCTTTGTATTTAATTTTTGATAGTTTGATTAAAATGTGTCTTGGCATGTTTCTCCTTGGATTTATCCTGTATGTGACTCTCTGTGCTTCCTGGACTTGATTAACTGTTTCCTTTCCCATATTAGGGAAGTTTTCAACTATAATCTCTTCAAATATTTTCTCAGTCCCTTTGTTTTTCTCTTCTTCTTCTGGGACTCCTATAATTCGAATGTTGGTGCACTTAATGTTATCCCAGAGGTCTCTGAGACTCTCCTCAATTCTTTTCATTCTTTTTTCTTTATTCTGCTCTGTTGTAGTTATTTCCACTATTTTATCTTCCAGGTCACTTATCTATTCTCTGCCTCAGTTATTCGTCTATTGATTCCTTCTAGAGAGTTTTTAATTTCATTTATTTTGTTTTTCATCATTGTTTGTTTTCTCTTTAGTTCTTCTAGGTCCGTGTTAAACGTTTCTTGTATTTTCTCCATTCTAGTTCCAAGATTTTGGATCATCTTTACTATCATTACTCTGAATTCTTTTTCAGGTAGACTACATATTTCCTCTTCATTTGTTTTGTCTGGTGGGTTTTTACCTTGCTCCTTCATCTGCTGTGTATCTCTGTCTTCTCATTTTGCTTAACTTACTATGTTTGGGTTCTCCATTTTGCAGGCTGCAGTTTCCTAGTTCCCGTTCTTTTTGGTGTCTGCCTCCAGTGCGTAAGGTTGGTTCAGTGGGTTGTGTAGGCTTCCTGGTGGAGGGAACTGGTGCCTGTGTTCTGGTGGATGAGGCTGATCTCGTCTTTCTCATGGGCAGGACCACGTCCTGTGGTGTGTTTTTGGGTGTGTATGAACTTATTATGATTTTAGGCAGCCTCTCTGCTAATGGGTGGGTTTGTGTTCCTGTCTTGCTAGTTTTTTTGCCATTGCGTGTCCAGCACTGGAGCTTGCTGTTCGTTGAGTGGAGCTGGGTCTTAGCATTGAGACAGAGATCTCTTGGAGAGCTCTCGATGATTGATATTACGTGGGGCTGGGAGGTCTCTGGTGGACCAATGTCCTGAACTCAGCTCTCCAACCTCAGAGGCTCATGCCTGACACCCAGCCAGAACACCAAGACCCTGTCAGCCACACAACCAGGTACGTGGGGGAATTTCTTGCCTTTTGGGAAGTTTGAGTTTTTCTGCCAGTGTTCAGTAGGTGTTCTGTAGGAGCTGTTCCACATGTAGATGTATTTTTAATGTATTTGTGGGGAGGAAGGTGATTTCCATGTCTTACTCCTCCGCCGTCTTGAAGATCCTCCCCTGCCTCTATCGCAATAGTTTTGAGTAAAGTCTTCCTAGCTTGTTTAACTCAGTCCAGTGCAATTTCCTTTGACGAGTGAAAGAAAGCAGATAGTGATGGCTTGGGGATTGGGGAAGGTGTGAGAGAGAGGTATTACCAAGGGGCATGAGAAAACATGGGGGTGATGGATAGTTTTTGCCTGTGTTTATGGGTGGTGATGAATTCATAAGTGTATTTATATGTCAAAAATTATTAAACTGTATATTTATTTATATTAATTGTACCCAAATAAGGCTGTTATAATTGCATGTATCATCTGACCCAATTATTTGACCTTTAAGACTCCATTTTATTAGAACAATTGCATATGAATACAGAGACATATGAATAAGGATGTGCATGGTAGCAGAGGCGAAACATAAAAACTGGAAACCATCTTGATTATCAATAAGAGAATTAATAAACAAATTATTTCACATCCATAATAATATGTAGCAATTAAAAGAGTAAGTAGAAAGATTGTCAAGAGCAAACTGAAGATTAGTATATGTGTATTACTATGTGTGATTCCATTTATGTACAGAAATATGTAAGCACATATGAAAAAATTTAACACTAAAGCTCTTAATAGTCGTTGAATCTGGAGAGGGAATTGGAATTGTGAAGGGGTATGTGAGGGAGAGGAATTGAACTTTTTACTTTACCTTCTGTGTTTAAATCAATATAGCTTGCATATCTTTGAGATCTCTATCTTCTGCTTTTTCCTTCATGTCCTAATATTGTCCTACCATGCTGAAGTGTACATTAATGACTTGGTCCTTTTCTATTATTTTCCAGTTTTCAAAATAGTGGATTGGTTTCCTAGTATTCTCCAAAGATGAACAATGAGGGATTTTTGGTAATATTTTGCAGGCATTTAAACATATTACATATGTTTCAATTCACTGCGTTTATTATCTTACTAATGTTCATATTGTTCTATCATTGGCCACTATAAGTCTATTCAAGTTGGTTTCTGAGTTATTATGTGCATAATATAATTTGATAGCTCCTTTGCTTTATGGTATGATAAAATGCTTCAAGCACATGTTTTACATTTCCTGCCCCAGACTTGGAATCAGCTCTTTTTTCAAAGAGTCTTGATCCCTGTTAATGGGAAATTGATGTGAGGGTTGGTTATTGTTATTGAGATGATATATTTTTTTCTAGATCCTTTCAGTGGATAGAAGTTGGTATGTTCTAAAAGCATGAAGTCCTAATAGGACCTATTCTCTAGTTAACACCTTGTTAGATATCTTGAGTACTTTAAAAAGGATATAGAAAATACTGTCACTGGTCCTCTGTAAGTTTACAGTTTAATTGGAGTTTACTGATTTTGCCTAAGAATTAAAAAAATGTTGAGTAACATGCTTTTTTTTTTTTTTTTGAGTAACATGCTTTGAATTAATCCAGAGTCTATCATCCTTTTTTCTACAGGTGAATACTGCTTTTGAGTTCTCTTCATCAGTGCTGGGTTCAGATGATTATACTAATGATTGGGACCTTATTTAGAAAAATAATTAATGAGGAGAAAATGGCAGGCTGGAGTTTTGTTGTCATCAGTAATCTAGATGAAACTGTAACAAATATTTTCTGTTTAGAATTCTATTTTTTTTCCTTCTGTGTACATATCTGCTTGGGAGTTTGAATTATCCAAGTGGAGAATTTTGGATTATTAATTCTGTCTACCTTTTATTTGAATTACTCTCTATATGGAATCTCTTCTTTCCAGCAGTTCTAAGGTTTTCACCCCCAGTTATTGAATTAAAAACTTAGAATTCATGGAATCTAAATTACATTTAAACAACAACAACAAAAGGAAACAAAACAAAACAAGAAAAATAAGCTTCTTCCTCAATTTGCTTACAAATCAATCAGCTTGCAAAATCTAAAATTTTCCAGTGCTGTTTACAAACCTGGGTTAAGTCTGGGTCTTTTCAGGTTATGGCTTTCAAATTAAGCAAAGTTTCACAAAACATGACATTTTGTTTCCCTGGGTATTTGCATACAAACTTATTTAAACAAATCTAAATCCAGAATAACCATTCAATATTTTGGCTGGTCCCTCCAGAATTGGGTCAGGAGAAATCTTAAAATCAATTCAAATTAGCTTGTTTTGTTAAATTTTACCTGTTTGCAGGTTTCTGTTGGCCTTCATCCCAACCTTTAACTCAGTCCAGGTTTATTTGAAAACCAGATTGCATTGACTTTAGAATTGACCCAAGCTTGTTCCAAATGGATCCCACTCAAATAGCAGCCCAGGTTAGTCCAAAACTTATCTCTAGAAATCTCATTTTTTTTCTCTTGGGAGAGAAGAATCCAGCTGAATTTTGAGGAGTAAAACTGATTTCAGAAATTTTAGATTTAATAGCCTGTTTTTGAATTTTTACAGTATTTCCATCCTTAATTTAAAAATGTGTTTTTCAAGCAAAAGAGAATCCAACACCGTATATAAGCCATGACAGAAGTTTTCTCATTTCTAAGTCTGTCTCTTTTTCTTCCCCAGGTCTGGGGCTTAATCATCCCTTTAACTATATCTTCTGACATTCATGATCTGTATCTCTTTTCCACACTCTATATAATTGGAAGAAGTTATTTTTTCTCTTAGTTTTCCAGTTTACCAGTATTTTTAGCTATATGTCTTGAAAATTCACTTCTTCCATGAAGCTATCCAATCAAAATCTATAAAAGGCCAAAAGGCAAAGCATAAGCACACAAATATAACAGAGTTTTCTTCAACCATGTGAATCAACCCAGGTCTTGGTGGTAGTTGTTGTCTGAGCAGTAAGGTTGTAAGGCTCACATTATCACATAGCACACACGAATTCAACCCTTAACACCAAGTAGCAGATTTCCTGCCTCTGAAATGATGAGGATAATGATTTCATTTATTTACCTCCCAGGAATTATTATTTGGAATACAATCAGCTGAATTCAGACAATGCACTGATAACTAACTGTTTGCTTTTAAAAACATTCTGTTGTTTATTTTAAAAGCAACTGGTTGAATTTTGTTCATTAATATATGACTTATGTTAACATTTTCTTGCCCAAGAAGATTATATGTGTTGACACCTCTTATGGCTTCTGGGAGTTCACTTCAGTAGTGAGAATAACAACCAGCAGTAACATACTGTATTACACAGTTTCTTTAAATTCTTCTCAGGCGACCTCTTTTCAACCACGATGTTTTGTTCCAGAGCCCACGCATGAACAATTTTTATATTTTTCCAAAGTAAAAGTTGTTTTCTCCAGGTCTTTCCACTAGGAAGTCATGTTTTCCCTGTGAATGGAACTTGAACTCCAATTGTTCAATTCTAAATTCAAAGCCACAGAATTTGGTCTAAAGTAAACAAAGCACATTCATCTTCTTGTTCCTAATTGCTTGAAATTCTATCCAGGTTTTCTAAAAGTTGATTGAGTCTTACCAACATTTTCTATGAACCACACATGGATTTGGAGTTTATAGACAAACCCAAACCTCTAGAAATAAACCCCAAGAAGAAAGATTCATTTGGTTTCAAGTTTCACTACAAAAATTTAATATAACCTTATTAAAAAAGCACTAAGCAATACCGGATGGAGTGATCTGTTTCCAGCAAAATGTCATGCTTATGTATCATTGCATACTGGTACTAATTTATGTCTTTAAGTCTTGAATGAAGTCCACTCAATGTTTTGCAGTAAATGCAACTATGCACATTTTATTTGTAGATAAAATTCAAATATTGACTTTACATTGTGAAATTACACAAAACAGTGTACTAAATAAAGAACAATATTATATGGATAAGGATCTATTCTAAACCATACTCGAATGACAAGATTAACAAGACAAATGATATGGATGCTAATTAGCTAAATATTAATCTATCAACTTCCAAAAGACCTAGAATTATAGAAGTAAAAGGGATTTAGGGATTTTTTTTTTTTTTTTTTTTTACCATGGTACTTCTTCTGCAGGTAGAAATTAGTTATTACCAAATCCAAGTCATTTATGCCATAAAGAGACTTGGCCCTTACAAATCTTCCCTGATCCTTCCCACATACTTTCTCCTCCCATTGGAACAGACACAGATGTCCAACTCAGAGAATGGCAGAGTCAAAAGACAGAAGGATCTACATAGGCCAGAGGAAATTTGCTGCTGATCAGGACACCCACACTGAACTTATATTAGCAAGAAAAATCTACAGGGTTAAGACATGAACCTTTGGGTGGTTTTCTGTTGTTGTTGTTGCAGATGTTAGCATTATTCTTACTAATACAGAAGGTATTTTACACTCAATCTCTATGTGTGTTATTTTATCATACCAAAAATATTATGGTATTAAAACGAACTTTAAATTTATAGGGAGAAAATTTAATACAATCAGCAGTGTCTTAGAATTGCATCATCTAAGGTAGTATTTTTAACAAACATGAGAATTACATTACAGCACATAGACCATCTTTATTTAAAAAAAAATATATATATATATGTTTATTTTTGGCTGCATTGGGTCCCACCTGCGGCACACGGGCTTCTCTCTAGTTGTGGTACGCGGGGGCTCCAGAGCCCGTGGGTGCTGTAGTTGTGGAACACGGGCTATCTAGTTGTGGCATGCGGGCTTAGTTGCCCTGCAGCATGTGGGATCTTAGTTCCCGACCAGGGATAGAACCTGCGTCCCCTGCACTGGAAGGGGGACTCTCAATCACTGGACCACCAGGGAAGTCCTGACGTAGACCATCTTTAGATTTTCTAGTTGGGGCTAAATAATTTAAATAATTTAAGTAACGGTTCCTTTCTAGTAAAGAGACTGACAAAATCACAAAAGAAAACCTGCAACTTTCTGGCTTAGACAAAAAGTGAGAAAAAACTCTATTTTTAATCCCCACTCTCCACTTCCTCCACTACTGGCTTTAAAATCTTGCCACGTTGTTTCCCTCTTTTTTTGCTGTGTGAGCTAAGTTTGGGACAAGGGATGATGGGCATAAGGGATGAATAAAAGGACTCAGGGAATTTTAGATGAAAAAGCTTGGCCCCCAATTTTTGTTTAATGTGTATAAACTACACAAAGTATCCTAGATCAAAATGCCCTGAACAGCCAAGAAAGATGATAAGGACTATCTTAGGTCTTTTTTATTGGTACCAAGGAAAGAAAAAATATGGGGCAGAAATTAAAAGCAAATTTCCATGTATTTGACTGTTCAAGTACCTCATGTTGATCTAGGAAATAAAAAAATACATTGTATGTTTGATTAAAAAGTAAACTCCTATCAACAAAAAGCAGATCACTAAATATTACCATAGCCGATAATTTAAAAATTATTATAAACCTCTCAATTAACACTTAAGTGCAGTTAAATGGGGGCAAATGTCATTCAACAAGACATATATATTTGTGAATACTTTTAAGTGTGAAATAACTCTTTACCTACTGAGAGATGTACCTGAAGAAAGTAGACCATCAAATGGTGGTCACATTGTTGGATATTTTTTGAAGCCTATTTTTTTCTCCTTCTTGTATATTCCATCTTCTCCCTCATTCTTCTACGACTCTGTTCTTTCCATAGCAAATTCTGGTATAATCCTCATGTGAATGTTTGCCTTGAGTGATGTGAGGTAATCAACCACTTTGGATAGAATCTTCTAGTAGTTGTCCCTCCAGTACATCTTCTTATAGGGTCTTCTTCTTCTCAGCCTCAATGTTCAGGTTAAGTGCACTCTTTGACTTCCCCAGGCAGAGCTAATTATTCCTCCCTCTCTTTCTAAAGCATTTGATTCTTAACTCTGTTATCCACACACTTACACATATGCATTGATATTGACCGGAGGGTTGAGTACAAAAGGGTAATGAGGTGTTGACTCAGAGAGGGCACCGAGAGGTCGGTGGAGTTAAACTGAGCTGGGGACCAGGAGTGGTATTGCAGGTGAAGAGCCAAAAGACAGAAGAAGAGCCCAATTCCATCTGGAAATGGGAATTCAAAGGATGCTCAAAACTGGAGGGAGCTGTCATGGTAAGAGGGTCAGGTCAGGAAGTAATCATGAAACCCAAAGTGGAAGAATCCCTGAAGTTGCATCAACTGCAAAGAACACATGCGTGGGGCCCAGATATTGCTTTAGCTGGGATTTGCGTCTTGTTTCATCCCTGTGGGGTGTCCTTTGACCATATCTGTCTTCTTTTTTAGCCTGTGAACTTCTGTTGCATCTTCTGTTCACAGTGCTTAATTTATAGATGATCAACCTAGAGGTAGGTCAAAGCTTTTAAGCATGTCAGTGAGTATGGACACTGCTTCAATAATACTTTAGTTAGAACATAGAGCAACTCAGTGTATACCAATCTTACTTTTAAGTCCAGGAACCTGGTTATGCCTTATAAGTACTGTATCTAATTTATATGTAAAGGCCCCAGTATGTCTCGGTGAAGAATCCAGAGTCAGAGGTAGGTTAAATGCACAGAAGACAGGAATCTTAATTTCATGTCCTCTCTTCTTTTGCAGAACAATGAGTGACATGGATGAGGAGAAAGGATCCTTTTTGTGCACAAGACAGTTTCACTGTACAGCAGTCCCAAGACCATGTTGTTGAGAGTGTGGATGAAACTTAGGGTCACATAATCCTGCTTTCAAATGAATGATACTGGCACATTGCCTTCGGTAATTTCCTGATGCCCTATTGCACGTGGGCATAGGACTATAATGATTTAACAATGGCAGTGGGTTTAACTGCATCTTCAGTCAAACCTAAATAAAGCAAATTTTTACCATGTCTGTACCTGTAACTCTAGTCATTTGGTCTTAGGCTTCATGAAAGTTTGTTTAAAAAACTACACATGCACACGGGCGTGTGTGCACACACACACCCACATTTATTTAGCATCTATATAAGTACCACACTGTTTTAGATTTTACAGCGATAGAGAAACAGGTTAAAAGAAGTGAAAGACATAGTTTAGGTGTAAAGCAGCATTTTCAAGCTAGTGGTAACTTAGTAATGAATAGTGAAATGAATTCAGTTGATTATGATTGGCATTAAAAAAGAAAGAAAGGAAACAGTATAGAATAAAACAGAAGAATAAATAGAGTACCTCCCATGTAATAAGGAGTATTGTTTTCTGGAACATTATTTTCCATATGTATGCATGTGTGTACTGGGTCATGATGTAAAAGAGATTCCTTACTGTGTATCATAATCAAAAGAATTTAAGAGCCACTGCTTAAGGAGTTCTGCTATAGAAACACTGGAATTTACATGATAATCTTTGGGGCACTAGAGACCCTCTCCCCATGCAGATTTTTAGTTGTGAAATTCCTAAGAAAGGTATTTTTAAATGTCAGACAAATTCAAAAAAAGTCCATGCAATTATTAGTTTTCACAATTCCAAGGTAACATATCTCATAGAAATTAAAAAAAGATTAAAAATTTTTGCACTAAAGCAAAGTTTGTTTATCAAAACCATTTGACAACATTGTAAATCAACTATACTCCAATAAAAATTAAAACAAAACATTTGAATATTTTAAGTTTGATTACACTCAGTTATTTTTTAATGATATTGATGATTCAGCTTAATGGCTTATATTTTATTAGTATTGGATTCTTCATCCTGCCAAATTTTTGTGATAGTATTGACTACATTTTATTGTTTCATTTGAATAAAATTTAAATGGAAGACATACAAGAAGGCGCTACAAATAGATTTAAAAGTTTAATTCTTAATTTTTCCCCATCCAGTCAGATAAAAGCACAGGGTATGTTTACATGTTTTACTTGGGTGGCTCTCTTGGTCTACCATTCTACATGGGAGAGGGCTAGAATTGCTAATGAACCCAGATTATGGAATTCTCGTTCTAAACAAGGCTGCCAAATATTTATAAGTTTTACATGATTTTACATTTTAGCTTTTGCCACCAGAACTTCCAGTAAAAGTATACGGATTATGGTCAGCAGTATTTGGGTAAGACATTTGCGCAAGTTTCTTTGCAGCTCTCTGTTGTGTAGGCTTCAGTAACTTTTAGAGACCACTTGATAGAACAGTCAGGATGAACTAAAATCATCCAACCGGTGCTGTTTATGTTTAACCTCCTTGAACCTCGATGGAGCTGCTTTTCACTTTAATTCAATTGAGATTTCTTTTCTTTTTTTTTTTTTTTGCGGTACGCGGGCCTCTCACTGTTGTGGTCTCTCCCGTTGCAGAGCACAGGCTTCGGACGCGCAGGCTCAGCGGCCGTGGCTCACGGGCCCAGCCGCTCCGCGGCATGTGGGATCTTCCCAGACCCGGGGCGCGAACTGTGTCCCCTGCACCGGCAGGCGGACTCTCAACCACTGTGCCACCAGGGAAGCCCCAACTGAGATTTAAAAACTCAACTCCTTAACTAATTTGGTGCTATGTATAAGGTTTTAAGGCCCATGGTATCTGGAAAACTTTGGTATTTAGTCTCTTTATTAAAATTTTACAATGACCAATCTTTAAATATGAACCAGTTTAAAAAAGAAAAAAATAATCCTATTTAGTGCTTTAGTATCTCTGTCTTCGAAGGATTCCATGATGCTTTAATGTCTTTTTCAAAACTCTGATATTCATTACACCTTGAAGGCATGCAGCCTGTTTCATACTTGCCTTGACTAAGTATTGGGACCTCTGAGGACATTTTGAGGCATTTAACTATTACTGGTTAGTTGGAAGAAGAAAGGTTGATGAGCCTTAAGCATCTTCTGGACAAGAATGCTGCTTTCAGAAAGAAAACCTTTCTGAGGCGGTTTGACGGTTTCACATTGAAGCCTGAAGCTGCAATGACTTAGGTTGTTTCTTACATTTGGTTTTAAGTAAACAAAACAACCAGAAACTTTTGACTTGTGATACTCTACCGTGAAGGACATGGTGACAGCAGGAGTAGTGGAATAGTCTGTCCCTGTAAACATTTAAGAGTCTTCTATGAATTTTGGTGAGTGATCATTAAACTGTTTTCCAACTTAAAAAAAAAAAAAGTATTGAGTGTTTTGACTTTATACAGTACAAATTACTCAGAATGTAGAAAGTCTCTATGATGATAAGGAGATTGTGAGACATTAGGTTGTGATTAATAAACGTATGATAATGGTCATTTCTTTTTTTAAATTGAAGTACAGTTGATTTACAATATTGTGTTAGTTTCAGGCATACTGCAAAGCGATTCAGTTTCATATATATGTATATATTCAGATTATTTTACATTATAGGTTATTACAAGATATTGAATATAGTTCCTTGTGCTATACTGTAAATCCTTGTTGCTTATCTATTTTATGTATAGTAGTTTGTATTCGTAAATCCCATACTCCTAATTTATCCCCTTCTTCCCTTTCTCCAAGTTTGTTTTCGATGTCTCTGAGTCTATTTCTGTTTTGTATAAGATTCATTTGTATCTCTTTTTAGATTCCACAAATAAGTGATGTCATATGGTATTTGTCTCTCTCTGTCTGGCTTACTTCACTTGTATGATATTCTCCAGGTCCATCCATGTTGCTGCAAATGATAATGGCCATTTCTTGAGCGCTTACAATGCACTAGGAAATACATTTAGTGATATGTACCTACTCTCATTTGATTGTTAACGGAGAATTATTTACGTTGTGCATTAACCAAAAAACACATTTTCTCTTATTGGTAGCATCACTCTAGTAACAGTAGCAGTAGCGATCATTTTCTTTTCTTTTTTTTTTTTTACATCTTTATTGGGGTATAATTGCTTTACAATGGTGTGTTAGTTTCTGCTTTATAACAAAGTGAATCAGTTATACATATACATATGTTCCCATATCTCTTCCCTCTTGTATCTCCCTCCTTCCCACTCTCCCTATCCCACCCCTCCAGGCGGTCACAAAGCACCGAGCTGATATCCTTGTGCTATGCAGCTGCTTCCCACTAGCTATCTACCTTACGTTTGGTAGTGTATATATGTCCATGCCTCTCTCTCACTTTGTCACAGCTCACCCTTCCCCCTCCCCATATCTTCAAGTCCATTCTCCAGTAGGTCTGTGTCTTTATTCCTGTCTTACCCCTAGGTTCTTCATGACATTTTTTTTCCTTAAATTCCATATATATGTGTTAGCATACGGTATTTGTCTTTCTCTTTCTGACTTACTTCACTCTGTATGACAGACTCTAGGTCTATCCACCTCATTACAAATAGCTCAATTTCATTTCTTTTTATGGCTGAGTAATATTCCATTGTATATATGTGCCACATCTTCTTTATCCATTCATCCGATGATGGGCACTTAGGTTGTTTCCATCTAGTAACCATCATTTTCTAGATGATTACTATGTGCCAGGTAGTTTATGTGAATTAACATATTCAATCATAAAAAACTCTCCAAGGTATAATGTATTATTGTCATTCTCATTTTTACGAGTGAACATACTGAGATGTAGTCTAACCTCCAGGGAGAACTTTTTCTTTCCTCAATGACTTTTGAACCTATATCGGACTTATCTCTCCTCTTCATCATCTTCCCTCATCTTTGAGGATATTCTCAAGACACTGAGGATGCAGAGGAAGGATTTGTTGAACTGAACCAAATTAAAGTTTACTATTTACTGTAGGTCACAGAGAACTCTACTCAACATTCTGCCATAACCTATATGAGAAAAGAGTCTGAAAAAGAATGAATATATGTGTATGTATAACTGAATCACTTTGCTGTACACCTGAAATTAACACAACATTGTAAATCAACTATACTCCAATAAAATTAAAAAATGAATAAAAATATTGAATTTTTATTAAAAAAGAGTTTACTATTTCCCATGCTGGCCTAGGGGCCCTTTTTATGCTTTGCTAGTATCCTCTTCATGTCTTTATATTTGCATTTACCATTTGCTATTGTGGTATGTGGACTTCATTTTTGAAAAAATTTACAAATAATATTCCTTTTAAGTAAATAGTCACCTTATTTTCAAAATTGCTACACCAGTCATGATATAGCAGAGGTGAAGCATTTTAGTAAATCCTGACATTGAGCAGGGGAGAGGTTAAGGGACTAAAGCATGAGTGAGCTTCTTAAGGGCAAAACCTATCAAAAGGAGTAGAATTTTATTCCTGTCTTACCCCTAGGTTCTTCATGACATTTTTTTTTCTTAAATTCCATATATATGTGTTAGCATATGGTATTCGTCTTTCTCTTTCTGACTTACTTCACTCTGTATGACATAAAGCAGAAACTAACACACCATTGTAAAGCAATTATACCCCAATAAAGATGTTAAAAAAAAAAAGAGTAGAATTTTAATATTTCAGCACTGGAGGCCAGTCATGAATATGACATTGAGAACATTAAAGGGAGTCGTTGGGGTACAAGATGGTGTGTTCTGGCAAAGAATATGTCTGAGGAGACATTCCGGATTGTGAAAGTTTCCACACGGGACATTTTCCAAGGAGGCAAAAATATACTGGAATCCATAAGTGTCAGTTGCTTGCATAGGTTTTTAAACCATTTTAAAGTAGGAATATAAAGCCCTTGACCTAAACAAAAGCTGACTGCTCAGCCAGATCCACACGCCCTGGGATCATCTAAGACACGCACCTGAACTCGTCTTGGTTTAAATCCTGGTTTTAATCACCGCTGAGCTGCAATTCTTAGATGCTGGAAAGCAGATGAGGTGAAAATGTGTGGAGTACATGTCTTTTCAGCAACATGGCACTACGCTGAGAATATCTGTGGCTCAAGTTGAAGTTCAGGTCAGTCAGTGCCATTTAATGGATTCTAGGTTAGTAATGATAAATAAACAGTGACTCACTAACACTGTTTATTTTCTATGCTTGAGACTTGACTTTGGAGTGGGCCCTATAAACACACATGCGCTACTAACAGGACTGGCATTAACGTAATAGTCTGTGATACCAAGAAAATCTGGTCTGAAACATCAGCTCTGCCTTAAATGAACAGCTCTCTTCATTTATTACAAGAAACCATGGAAAATCATACTTAAGAGCAGCAGCCTCACTTAAAGAGCTTCTATACTAGGTACACTTTTAAGGTCGCTTAATAAATTCTACAACGATATCTCAGATGGGATATAGTATGTGTTGTCTGTCTCCTAATTATTTTTCTGCTTGGTGAAGCTTATAAATGGTAGAGAACTTTGCATGATAATTCAGTATTTTGATTTTCATCCTTTAGCTCTACCATTGATTCCCATAGTGAACTGTGACTTTTGACTAATAATTGTTCAAATGGCTACTAGCAAAGTCAAGACGTTAACTCACTGTGAGATAATTCATGTTTCAAAGCTATAGTAGGGCTTTCATAAAGTACCAATTGGTAACTGTGTGCAGTTAACTCATAAGGGAAGGTTTACTTAGAATAATGACTGTTGGTCAGGCCCGCCAGGTATCTTAGCTGCTTATTCTTGGAGTCATAATAATATAATTTTGTCTGCTGATGTAATGCTTAGTTGCAGTTGTCATAATTGAAAAAAAATTCTGTATCAATTCCTCTTGCGTCATGACATTTTTAGGCTTTGATCAATACAAAATACCAAAGAAAAGTGTATATGTTTGATTAATCAGAGAGAAATTGTGACTTAGAAATATCATTCTAGAACAACGGCACTGGTGACACCTCGACCAATGCAGGCTTTATCCCTAGGAACAACTCCTGTCCTCATTCCCTGTTCCTTTATTCTGTTGGCAAATTGGTCTAGGCAATAAGAAAAGTACTTATCTCTTTACCTCTCTTCTTAAAATCAGACCTGATTGCAAGCCTAAAAGCTTCTATTTCTCCTCTGGACTTGAGCCTTATCAACTTTCTCAGCTTTCCAGAATCAAATGGACTTTCCCAAACTAAACTACCTACAGTACAAATTACACCTCCATTCAGACACAACCTACTAAGTATACTTCATATTTTGAATCCTTCTACAGTTCTGAGCAACTCAAATCACTAACACTCCAGCCCTGCAATGCTTCAAAATAAGAGAAGAGGGGAGGACAGGGAGCTATATCTGCTTCTTTCTCTTTTTTTTAAAATTGAAGTATAGTTAACTTACAATATTATATCAGTTTCAGGTGTACAACAGAGAGATTTGACATTTTTACCGATTATGCTCCATATAAAGTAATTATAAAATATTGGCTATATTCCCTGTGCTCTACATTACATCCTTGTATCTTATTTATCTAATACCTAGGAGTTTGTATCTCTTAATCCCATACCCCTATCTTGCCCCTCACCCCTTCCCTCTCCCCACTGGTAACCATTATTTTGTTCTCTGTATCTGTGAGTCTGTTTCTATTTTATTATATACATTTGTGTGTTTTATTCTTTAGATTTCACATATAAGTGAAAACATACAGTATTTGTCTTTATCTGGCCTATTTCACTAACCATAATACCCTCCAGGTCCATCCATTTGGTTGCAAATGGAAAAATTTCATTCTTTTTAATGGATGAGTAATATTCCATATGGCAGTGTAATAGTCCATACAGATACTATATATATATATATATATATATACACACACTATATATATATATATATATACACTATGTATATATATATATATCACATTTTTATCCATTCATGTTTTTTAATTTTTGAATTTTATTTTATTTATTTTTTTATACAGCAGGTTCTTATTAGTCATCCATTTTATACACATCGGTGTATACATGTCAATCCCAATCTCACAATTCATCCCACCACCACCCCACCATCCTGCTACTTTCCCCCCTTGGTGTCCACACGTTTGTTCTCTACATCTGTGTCTCTATTTCTGCCCTGCAAACCAGTTTATCTGTACCATTTTTCTAGGTTCCATATATATGGGTTAATATACAATATTTGTTTTTCTCTTTCTGACTTACTTCACTCTGTATGACAGTCTCTAGATTCATCCACGTCTCTACAAATGACGCAATTTCGTTCTTTTAAGGGCTGAGTAATATTCCATTGTATATATGTACCACAGCTTCTTTATCCATTCATCTGTTGATGGACACTTAGGTTGCTTCCATGTCCTGGCTACTGTAAATAGAGCTGCAATGAACATTGTGTTACATGACTCTTTTTGAATTATGGTTTTCTCAGGGTATATGCCCAGTGGTGGGATTGCTGGGTCGTATGGTAATTCTTTAAGGAACCTCCACACTGTTCTCCAAAGTGGCTGTATCAATTTACATTCCCACCAACAGTGCAAGAGGGTTCCCTTTTCTGCACACCCTCTCCAGCATTTGTTGTTTGTAGGTTTCCTGCTGATGCCCAGTCTAACTGGTGTGAGGTGACACCTCACTGTAGTTTTGATTTGCATTTCTCTAATAATTAGTGATGCTGAGCAGCTTTTCATGTGCTTCTTGGCCATCTGTATGTCCTCTTTGGAGAAATGTCTATTTAGGTCTTCTGCCCATTTTTTGATTGGGTTGTTTGTTTTTTTAATATTGAGCTGCATGAGCTGTTTATATATTTTGGAGATTAATCCTTTGTCCGTTGATTCGTTTGCAAATATTTTCTCCCATTCTGAGGGTTGTCTTTTCGTCTTGTTTGTAGCTTCCTTTGCTTTTCAAAAGCTTTCAAGTTTCATTAAGTCTCATTTGTTTATTTTTGTTTTTATTTCCATTACTCTAGGAGGTGGATCAAAAAATATCTTGCTGTGATTTATGTCAAAGAGTGTTCTTCCTATGTTTTCCGTTAAGAATTTTATAGTGTCCAATCTTACATTTAGGTCTCTAATCATTTTGGAGTTTATTTTTGTGTATGGTGTTAGGGAGTGTTCTCATTTCATTCTTTTACATGTAGCTGTCCAGTTTTCCCAGCACCACCTATTGAAGAGACTGTCTTTTCTCCATTGTATATCCTTGCCTCCTTTGTCATAGACTAGTAGATCATAGGTGCCTGGGTTTATCTCTGGGCTTTCTATCCTGTTCTACTGATCTATATTTCTGTTTTTGTGTCAGTACCATATTGTCTTGATTACTGTAGCTTTGTAGTATAGTCTGAAGACAGGGAGTCTGATTCCTCCAGCTCCATTTTTTTCCCTCAAGACTGCTTTGGTTATTTGGGGTCTTTTGTGTCTCCATAAAAATTTTTAAGAGTTTTTGTTCTAGTTCTGTAAAAAATGCCATTGGTAATTTGATAAGGATTGCATGGAATCTGTAGATTTCTTTGGGTAGTATAGTCATTTTCACAATATTGACTCTTACAATCCAAGAACATGGTATATCTCTCCATGTGTTGGTATCATCTTTCGTTTCTTTCATCAGTGTCTTATAGTTTTCTGCATACAGGTCTTTTGTCTCCCTGGGTAGGTTTTTTTTGTTTGTTTGTTTGTTTTTTTTTTTTTGCGGGCCTCTCACTGTTGTAGAGCACAGGCTCCGGGCGCGCAGGCTTAGCGGCCATGGTTCATGGGCCCAGCCGCTCCGTGGCATGTGGGATCTTCCCGGACCGGGGCACGAACCTGTGTCCCCTGCATCGGCAGGCGGACTCTCAACCACTGCGCCACCAGAGAAGCCCCCTGGGTAGGTTTATTCCTAGGTATTTTATTCTTTTTGTTGCAATGGTAAATGGGAGCGTTTCCTTAATTTCTCTTTCAGATTTTTCATCATTAGTGTATAGGAATACAAGAGATTTCTGTGCATTAATTTTGTATCCTGCAACTTTACCAAATTCATTTATTAGCTCTAGTAGTTTTCTTTTGGCGTCTTTAGGATTATCCATGTATAGTATCATGTCATCTGCAAACAGTGACAGTTTTACTTCTTCTTTTCCAATTTATATTCCTTTTATTTCTTTTTCTTCTCTGATTGCCATGGATAAGACTTTCAAAACTATGTTGAATAATAGTGGCGAGAGTGGACCTCCTTGTCTCGCTCCTGATCTTAGAGGAAATGCTTTCAGTTTTTCACCATTGAGAATGATGTTTGCTGTGGGTTTGTCATATATGGCCTTTATTATGTTGAGGTAGGTTCCCTCTATGCCCACTTTCTAGAGAGTCTTCATCATAAATGGGTGTTGAATTTTGTCAAAAGCTTTTTCTGCATCTATTGAGACGATCATATGGTTTTTCTCCTTCAATTTGTTGACATGGTGCATCACATTGATTGATTTGCATATATTGAAGAATCCTTGCATCCCTGGGATAAATCCCACTTGATCATGGTGTACAATCCTTTTAATGTGTTTTGTATTCTGTTTGCTAGTATTTTGTTGAGTACTTTTGCATCTATGTTCATCTGTGATATTGGTCTGTAATTTTCTTTTTTTGTAGTCCCTTTGTCTGTTTTTGGTATCAGGGTGATGGTGGCCTCACAGAATGAATTTGGGAGTGTTGCTTCCTCTGCAATTTTTTGGAAGAGTTTGAGAAGGATGGGTGTTAGCTCTTCTCTAAATGTTTGATAGAATTCACCTGTGAAGCCATCTGGTCCTGGGCTTTTGTTTGTTGGAAGATTTTTAATCACAGTTTCAATTTCATTACTTGTGATTGGTCTGTTCATATTTTCTATTTCTTCCTGGTTCAGTCTTGGAAGGTTATACCTTCTAAGAATTTTTCCATTTCTTCCAAGTTGTCCATTTTATTGTCATAGAGTTGGTTGTAGTAGGTTCTTAGGATGCTTTGTATTTCTGTGGTGTCTGTTGTAACTTCTCCTTTTTCATTTCTAATTTTATTGATTTGAGTCCTCTCCCTCTTTTTCTTGATGAGTCTGGCTAATGGTTTATCAATTTTGTTTATCTTCTCAAAGAACCAGCTTTTGCTTTTATTGATCTTTGCTACTGTTTTCTTTGTTTATATTTCATTTATTTCTGCTCTGATCTTTATGATTTCTTTCCTTCTGCTAACTTTGGGTTTTATTGGTTCTTCTTTCTCTGGTTCCTTTAGGTGTAACGTGAGATTGTTTATTTGAGACTTTTCTTGTTTCTTGAGGTAGGCTTTTATAGCTATAAACTTCCCTCTTAGAACTGTTTTTGCTTCATCCCATAGGTTTTGGATTGTTGTGTTTTCAATATCATTTGTCTCTAGGTATTTTTTGATTTCCTCTTTGATTTCTTCAGTGATCTCTTGGTTATTTAGTAACGTATTGTTTAGCCTCCATGTGTTTGTGTTCTTTACATTTTTTTCCCTGTAACTCATTTCTAATCTCATAGTGCTGTGGTCAGAAAAGATGCTTGACATGATTTCAATTTTCTTAAATTTCCTGAGGCTTGATTTGTGACCCAAGATGTGATCTACCCTGGAGAATGTTCTGTGCACACTTGAGAAGAAAGTGTAATCTGCTGGTTTTGGATGGAATGTCCTATAAATATCAATTAAATCTAACTGGTCTATTGTGTCATTTAAAGCTTGTGTTTCCTTTTTAATTTTCTGCTTGGATGATCTGTCCATTGGTGTAAGTGAGGTGTTAAAGTCCCCCACTATTATTGTGTTACTGTCGATTTCCTCTTTTATAGCTGTTAGCAGTTGCCTTATGTATTGAGGTGCTCCTATGTTGGGTGCATATATATTTATAATTGTTATATCTTCTTCTTGGATTGATACCTTGATCATTATGTAGTGTTATTCCTTGTCTCTTGTAACATTCTTTATTTTAAAGTCTATTTTATCTGATATGAGTATTGCTACTCTAGCTTTCTTTTGATTTCCATTTGCATGGAATACCTTTTTCTATCCCCTCACTTTCAGTCTGAATGTCTCCCTAGGTCTGCAGTGGGTCACTTGTAGAAAGCATATATATGGGTCTTGTTTTTGTATCCATTCAGTGAGCCTGTGTCTTTTGGTTTGAGCATTGAATCCATTCATGTTTAAGGCAATTATAGATATGTATGTTCCTATTACCATTTTCTAAATTGTTTTGGGTTATTTTTGTAGGTCCTTTTCTTCTCTGTGTTTCCCACTTAGAGAAGTTCCTTTAGCATTTGCTGTAGAGTTGGTTTGGTGGTGCTGAATTCTCTTAGCTTTTGTTTGTCTGTAAAGCTTTTGATTTCTACATCGAATCTGAATGAGATCCTTGCCAGGTAGAATAATCTTGGTTGTAGGTTCTTCCCTTTCATCACTTTAAGTATATCATTCCACTACCTTCTGGCCTGTAGAGTTTCTGCTGAGAAATCAGCTGTTAACCTTGTGGGAGTTCCCTTGTATGTTATTTGCCATTTTTCCCTTGCTGCTTTCAATAATTTTTCTTTGTCTTTAATTTTTGCCAGTTTGATTACTATGTGTCTCGGTATGTTTCTCCTTGGGTTTATCCTGTATGGACTCTCTGTGCTTCCTGGACTTGGGTGACTATTTCCTTTCCCCTGTTAGGGAAGTTTTCGACTATAATCTCTTCAAATATTTTCTCGGGTCCTTTCTCTCTCTCTTCTCTTTCTGGGACCCCTATAATGCATATGTTGTTGCATTTAATGTTGTCCCAGAGGTCTCTTAGGCTGTCTTCATTTCTTTTCATTTTTATTTCTTTATTCTTTTCCATAGCAGTGAATTCCACCATTCTGTCTTCCAGGTCACTTATCTGTTCTTCTGCCTCAGTTATTCTGCTATTGATTCCTTCTAGTGTATTTTTATTTACAGTTATTGTGTTGTCCATCTCTGTTTGTATGTTCTTTAATTCTTCTAGATCTTTGTTAAACATTTCTTGCATATTCTTGATCTTTGCCTCCATTCTGTTTCCAAGTCCTGGATCATCCTATCATTATTCTGAATTCTTTTTTGGAAAGTTGCCTATCTCCACTTTATTTAGTTGTTTTTCTGGGGTTTTATCTTGTTCCTTCATCTGGTACATAGCCCCCTGACTTTTCATCTTGTCTATCATTCTGTGAATGTGGTTTTTGTTCCACAGGCTGCTGGATTGTAGTTCTTCTTGCTTCTGCTGTCTTCCCTCTGGTGGATGAGTCTATCTAAGAGGCTTGTGCAAGTTTCCTGATGGAGAGGGACTGGTGGTGGGTAGAGCTGGCTGTTGCTCTGATGGGTAGAGCTCAGTACAACTTTAATAATCTGCTTGTCTGCTGATGGGTGGTGCTGGGTTCCCTCCCTGTTGGTTGTTTGGCCTGAGGCAACCCAACACTGTAGCGTACCAGGCTCTTTTGTTGGGCTAATGGCAGACTTTCGGAGGGCTCACGCCAAGGACTACTTCCCAGAACTTCTGCTGCCAGTGTCCTTGTCCTCACGGTGAGACACAGTCACACCCCGCCTCTGCAGGAGACCCTCCAACACTAGCAGGTAGGTCTGGTTCAGTCTCCTATGGGGTCACTGCTCCTTCCCCTGGGTCCTGATGCACACACTACTTTGTGTGTGCCCTCCATGAGTGGAGTCTGTTTCCCTCAGTCTTGTCGAAGTCCTGCAATCAAATCCTGCTAGCCTTCAAACTCTGATTCTCTAGGAATTCCTCCTCCCATTGCTGTACCCCCAGATTGGGAAGCCTGACGTGGGGCTCAGAATCTGCACTCCAGTGGGTGGACTTCTGTGGTATAAGTGTTCTCTTGTTTGTGAGTCACCCACCCAGCAGTTATGGGATTTGATTTTATTGTGATTGTGCCCCTCCTACCATCTCACTGTGGCTTCTCTCTTGTCTTTGGATGTGGGGCATCTTTTTTGGTGAGTTCCAGTGCCTTCCTGTCAATGATTGTTCAGCAGTTAGTTGTGATTCTGGTGTTCTCGCAAGAGGGAGTGAGAGCACGTCCTTCTACTCTGCCATTTTGAACTAAACTTTTTTTTGTCTTTTTTAAATAGCTTTCCTACAGATCACCCATTTAAAGCGTCCAATTCAATGGGATTCATCTGTTGATGGATGAATTAGGTTTCTTTCATATCTTGGCTATTGTAAATAATGTTGCTAGGGACATTGGGGTGCATGTATGTTTTTGAATTTTTTCATTTGCTTTGGATGTATACCTAAGAGTGGAATTTCTGGATCATATGGTAGTTCTATTTTTAGTTTTTTGAGGAACCTCCATAATGTTTGCCACAGTGGCTGCACCAATTTATATTCCTACCAACAGTGTAGGAGGGTTCTTTTTTCTCCATTTCCTCATCAACTCTTATTATTTCTTATCTTTGTTTCTTTCTATTCTTGGAGGATGGACTTGAAGAAAAAGTCTTCCTTACATCTGAAGAATGTTGGTATGCATTTTGATGGTGGTTTGTTTTGCCCTCTCCATGGAATACTGTTTAATTCTCTCAGGATGTTTCTTAGTGGAGGTGGGTGAAAGGGTAGAATGTGGCATCATTCTCTTAGTTCTCTGCCCTGTGTTGCTTTCAGGACTCATTTGTTAGTGATATCTCTAACAAGAGGGCCAACCTGACCCCAAATCCTTGAATCCTTCTAATGTGGCCACAGGTACCCTCAGTAGGATCATGAGAATTATACAACACAGGTAGTAAGGAAGTGCACCCTTTGTTACTGGCTATATATTTGGTCCCTAATCCCTATCTGAAGCTCTTGCCAGGTAAATTGAGAAGAATCCCTTGTAGAGCTTCAAGAGCAATGTTTGGATCCAGACTACCTGCATCAGAGTCATTTGGGGAACTTGTAAATATGAAGATTTCTGGACATCATCCTAGAGTTACTTAATCTCCAGCCCTGGAGCTTAGGAAATATACATTAAAAAACGTCTCACAGGCAATTCTGATGTGCAATAAGAATTCTGAACCTTGTATAGGAGCCAAAATTAGAAGCATATATGATTAGCTAGTTTTTTTTAATGGTCTATCTCCCTTTGGTCCCTTGTCTTTATCTTCTAAGATTTGGTACATCTACTAAATTGAAGATATCCCCAGCTTTGTGTATTTGCATCCACATTGCTACTGAGAAGAGAATACAGAGATATAAGAGAAAATTGTCAATGAAAGAATATGACACATGGTATAAGATCCATCTGCCTCTTGAATTAGTTATATGCAGTCACCAGTGGGACATTCTGATGTTAATTCTGTTATCAACATATCCACCAGGACCTCAGTCTGTAGCCAGAAAACTATAAAGTCTGCTGAAAAAACCACGGAGAAGAGAGAGAAAGGAGTAAGAGGAAATCTTGAATTGATTGAGTTCTCCCGCATTTATGACCAGAAATAATTGAAGTACCTTGAACCAGCAATGTTGGATTTTCTTACCATCAGCAGAAATGGAGACTTAGGTACTAAGGTAGATTCAGTTAGAGAAAAATTTCAGAGTCTATGACCATGAAATATTAGGCTGGATATAATTTAAAACAGATATCTATAGTTCTACATTGCGTTTCCCATTGGAAATTCCTTCCCAGAGTTTCTTGGGATAGTTAAATGATCTTTGTTTTGAATCCTGAGAAAACTCAGTAGAGAAATGGGGAAAATGTATCATAATTCACTGCAAGAATTAAAGTTTAACAGTCAACATAACAACATTACTGGTTCAAAGAAATCCACTGATGTTAAGTCAAAAACAAGAGCAGAACATACAGACATGAAGAGCCTAAAGTTAAAGTGGACAAATGTGGGAACCTGGGCGGGAGCAGGCATGTAGGGAAGAAGCAGCTTAGTGGGGTCAGGAGTGAGTTAGGCTTGCTTCTAGCTGTTATCATGTTATAAGCATATGCTTGTGGCCCTGACTACTGGTAATGGTGAACCATTCTTGTAAATAAGTAAATATTAATATGTTTTTACACATAGAATATTTTATAAAACTCCTATGAGTGGTGTTCTAAGAAATTACAAATTTGGAATCAAAATAAGCCCTCATATTGGTAATTTTGACTCATGATTCTGTGTAGTGCTGCTAACTCTGCTAGGAGATCCAAATGTTATATTACAAAAATACTATTCAATAATGTTTGCTATAGTCTACAGTTCCTTGTAAAATTAATATTTCTTAATTTAAACCATTTTTAATATATCCACAACAGTAAATAAAGAGCATGATAATGTTAAAAGTATTTTAAGGATATTTATGATTTTGAGAATTCTGATTTTTCATTCCTGAATCTGAAACATTAATATCTGTTAGGAATTTGGAAACACTGTGGGAGAGTTTCTTTTTTTTTTTTTTTTAAACATTTAAAAAAATTGAGATAAAATCTAAGGAATTTTCTTTATCATTCAGTATTCCTACAGGTAAAGCCTCATTGAACATGAGTTCACAGTCCACAGTTACACAATATAACAATATAACGTGTCAGAGTCATACTCATTGGATAGATTGAAAAACAGATTATACTTGGCCAAAGGGAAAACTATTAGTGGAAAATATATCTGAAGAATTTTGTAAAAGTAACACAAAGATACATAGAGATGAGAAATATTAAAGAGATATGAAATATGGAGTGAAGAAGTTCAACATATAAAAGTCAAATTGAAGTTCCAGAAGGACTAGAGAGGAGTGGGGAGAGGCAGTATTGGAAAAGGTAATGCCTCTGAATTTCCAGATATGACTAAAGATACATTCTCAGATTCAGGAAGCACAGGAAGTCCCAATAAAAGAGAGAACAAGATTTTCAAAACAAAAAGAGAGAAAGGCATGCCATTCATAAGGGAAATAAAATTTAACTGATAGCAGATATGTCAACAAAAAGAAAGAAGAAGATGACAGTAGAATAGTAGCTTCCGAGTGCTGAGAGAACATTACTGTCAATCATGAATTTAAAAATGAAGGTAAAACAAATTTTCATACTAACAAAAACTGAGAGCAAAGGAATAACAAGATGGAATAAACACTGGTAAACATTATGTAAGATGGGAGGAGGTGATCAGATATCAAGATTTCTGAAGCTCTTATATACATTAACCATAGAGTTTTTCAATTCAGGCCTGTATACTAAAAATAGTAGAGAGGGCTTCCCTTCCCAGATGAGATGAAGTAAGCCCACTCCCACTTCCCTCTGTTTCTTCTACTGAATGCAGCTATAAAACCTGAACAGGATGCACAGAGCAGCTATTTGAGGACTTTGAAAAGTAAAGAGTAGTAGCAGGCAGATTTGGGAAGAAGGCAAGAATTCAAAGTATCACTGGACTGGTGGTGGATTTACCAATCCCTCTCCTGGCTCCTGTATTGTGCTACCCTGGATTCAACGTAGCCCAAATCCCAAAATGGACACTACTGGGGAGAAGGGGAAAGAGAAAGGCAGAGAGAGAGAGAGACAGACAGACACAGAGACAGACAGAGGGAGAGAGACAAGGGAACACCCAGTTTCTTGTGTTAGTTCTGGCTGGAGGAGTAGGAAAGACATCTCCTAGTGCTTAGAGACAGTGTAGAAATCACCCATTTTGCTTCTCTGTTCTCTCGCACCCCACCCCCCAAGCATTCCTATAATGGTTGTGGCAGCAGAAGCAACAAGAGCCCAGTTAAAATCTAAAGGTCCAAGGAGGGAACTCTTCTTCCCCGATTAGAGATTGGAGAAGTGGTAGCTCCCAGAGGGTGGGGTGAACACTTGCTGCTTTTTTCTCTTCCTGTTCTCCCACCATTTGGCCCCAAAGTAGGTACAGTAATGGGAAGTACACAGCAGAGTAGGGTAAATAAAAGCCCAGCTTTCTGGCCAGAGGAAGTTGTAGGGGGCAGTGCACGAGGGAAGAGGAAAGTACCGGGGAGATTGCAGAGAAGAAAGCCATTGAGAAAGTGACCCTTTAAGTTGTTTATGAATTCCTGGGCTCACCCTTGGGTTGTGCAAGCCTGGATCTAAAACAGCAGGCACAGACTTTGATAACTGGACCATGGGATAGACCACCAACAAAATCTCAGACTAGTCGATGACAAATGCACCTGCAGGAGAGTTCAGAGTAACACTGCTTTGGAATGGCTTTGTAAACTGAGCTGACACTTCAGCCACCGGATGTCTGAATCCAACTGGTGGACTGAACACAACTGGGTAATTACCTGCCTCAATAAAAATTTCAATATTATCCCATAGGGTTCAAACAAGGCCCAGAGACACCTAACGTAATATTAAAAATGTCTAGGATGTAAACCAAATTATTTGGCAGAGGAAGAACCAGGAAAATCTTAATCCACAAGGGAAAATATAACCAACAGATGTGTATGTTGAGATAACAAAGATGTTGGAATTATGATAAAGACTTTAAAGCATTATAAGCATACATATTATAAAAATGCTCAAATAAGTAAGAATAAACATCTGTGAAAGGAACGGAAACATAGAAATTCACAGCAAAGTAATGCAAGATGTAAAGAACAACCAAAGGGAAATTTTATGACTAATTGCACCTAAAAACCCAAGAATAAACAGACAAACAAACAAACCCCCAAAACAAGCCCATATATCTATCTTTTTCTTTGGTGGGGGAGAAGAACATTTAAATTTTACTCTCTTAGCAAATTTCAATTATACAGTACAGTATTATCAACTATAGTTACCATGTTTTACATGAGATACTCAGACCTTATTCACCTCATAGCTGAAAGTTTGTACCCTTTTACCAACCTCTCTCTACACCCCAGCCTCTGGAAGCCACTTTTCTAATCTCTGTTTCTATGAGTTTCACTTTGTTTTTTTTTTTAGATTTCACATATAAGTGAAACCAGGCAGTATTTGTCTTTCTCTGTCTGGCTTATTTCACTTAGCATAATGCCCTCAAGGGCCATCCATGCTGTCGCAAATGGCAGGATTTCCTTCTTTCTCATGGCTGAATAATATTCCGTTGTATATATACTGCATCTTCTTTATCCATTCATCCATGAAAAGACACTTAGGTCATTTCCATATCTTGTGAATAATGCTGCTGTGAACCCGGAAGTGCAGATATCTCCTTGATATCCTATTTTCGTTTCCTTTCAATATATACCTAGAAGTGGGTGGGATTGCTAGATTATATGACAGTTATATTTTTAATTTTTTTGAGGAAGCTCCACACTGTTTCCCATAGTGGCTGCAACAATTTCCATTTCCACCAGTACTGCACAAGTGTTCCTGTTTCTCCACATCCTTGCCAATACTTTTTATCTCTTGTCTTTTTGGTGATGGCCATTCTAACAGGTGTGAGGGAATATCAAATTGTGGTTTTGATTAGCATTTCCCTGACTGTTAGTGATGCTGAGTACTTTTCATGTACCTAATGGCCATTTGGATGTCTTGTTTAGAAAAATGCCTATTCAATTCCTCTGCCCTTTTAAAATGGGATTGTTTACTTTCTTTTGCTATTGAGTTGTATGTGTTCTTAATATATTCAGTATTAACCCATACCAGATATATGATTTACAAATATTTTCTCCCCATCCACAGGTTGACATTTCATTTTTTTGATGGTTTTCTTTTCTGTGCAGAAGATTTTTAGTCTGATATAGTTGAACTTGGTTTTTTTTTTGTTCGTTTGTTTCTTTTGCTTTTACTACCTTTGCTTTTGGTGTGAAATCCAAAAAAATTATTGACAAGACTGATGTCAAGGAGCGTACTGCCTGTGTTTTCTTCCAGGAGTTTTATGGTTTCAGGTCTTACATTCAAGTCTGTAAACCATTCTGAGTTAACTTTTTTGTATGGTATAAGATAGAAATCCAGTTTTATTCTTTTGCATGTGGCCGTCCAGTTTTCCCAACTTCTATTGAAGAGACTGTCATATATTCTTGGCTCCTTTGTTGTATAAATTCAAAGTTCTATGTCTAGCAAAAATATTCTCCAGGAGCAAAAATAGTTTCAGATGAAGAAAAACTAAGAGAACTTCTTGAAAGCAGACTTGTTTTAAGTGGATTACTTTAAAAATTTGGAGAGATAGAAGGGAAATGGTACCTGAGGGAAATCTGAAATAGTAAGAATGATGGAAGAGCAGCAGTAAAGTATATATCTGGGTAAAAATTTCATACCATTCTTCACCTATTGAGTTCTTTAAAATATTTTTGAAAATTAAAAGCAAAAATTTTCACACCGTTTTAAAACCATTTCTTCCTGGAAGAGGTGGTCGAGAAGGCAGAGTAGGAAGACCCTGAACTTGGTAGGAGTCCCAAGGACACACCAAAATTAAACTATTTACAGAGAAACTATCTATGAGAACAACCTGAAGAAGAAAAGATTTTCCACACTAAAGAAATAAAGAAGAAACCACAATGAGATGGTAGGAGGGGTGGAGACTCAATATAGTCAGAACCCATACCCCCAGGTCAATGACCCAGAAATGGGAGAAATAACATAACTGTAGAGGTCATCCTCAAGAGTGAGGGGTCTGAGCCCCACATTGGGCTCCCCAGCCTGGTGATCCTGCACTGGGAAGATGAACCCCTGGAACATCTGGCTTGGAAAACCAGAGAAGCTTATGTTTGGGAGAGCAAGAGGGCTATAGGAAATAAGACTCCACTCTTAAGGGTATGCACAAAATCTCACAAACTCTGAGTCCCAGCACAGAGGGAGTAGTTTGAAAGAAGCCTGGGTAAGACCCACTTGTTGATCTTAGAGAACCTCCTAGAAAGGCAGGAGGCAACTGGGATTCCCCCTGGAGATGGAGACACTGGCCATTTTGGGGAGCTTATCCTGCCATGATAACACCAGCACTGGTAAGTGCTATTTTAGAATCCTCTCTCTAGTCTATTAGTGCCAGGGATCTGGCCCTGCCCACTAGTGAGCCAGCACCATTCCTAGCCTCCATGGCCCTTGCAGTCAGCCACACAGCAAATCTTAATTAATGGAAAATATATCCCTGGCTACCAATCTGGGAAGCCTTTTGCTCTGATCCTATTGTTCTCTATTTAATTTTAAAAGAAATTGGTACAATTTCTACTGTGTTATAAAAACAGTTTATTATTATTATTTTTCTTCTCATTTCCTGGGCTCACTTGTAAGAGTTACAAAAGACAGAGATAAGGTTTGTTTTATTCAGGAATAAATGCCTCACTTAATACAGTGTTTTACACATATTACATGTTCAACAAATGTTTGATAAATGAATTGACGGTGCTAGCATTGGTGTTGACTCATACCTAACTCTGCACTTTTCTAATCCCTCTGGTTTTCATAAACCCAATACAAGCTTGATAAGTATTGATTCTGATCTATATTTATTTATATTATCCTGGATGTAAACATGAGGTTTCTGCATTAAGACGGACTTACTGTTATTACTTACTGCAATAACCCCATTGTTTATCCATGCTTCAGTTGTTCCCCCTTCTGGGGTAAATTGATGAGTGCCAAAGAGACGCCTCTGTGTGTGCCAAAGGGATTTCATGATCCACAGGAGAGGAATCCCCAAATTATGAGTCTAGGAGCTTATATACACATTGTTCCCTCCCCTCCTGAGAATGAAGAGAAACCTAATTTCTCTAATGTAGACAAAGTCTCGTTGGGAAGAGAGGGGAAAGTCCCTGGGTTCTTACCTTTTGGAGTACTAATCTGTTATCTCTAGGGGGAAGATAAAATAGACCTCTCTGGGTTACAACCCCTGAAATGTTTTCATGATTCCATTTTTTATCTCTCTTTGAAATGAAAATACATACCTCTGAGGAGATAAATCACTTTCCTGAGTTCCCCCACTGTTTATTCAGTCATCATTTAGCTTCCAGGATTTGTCCTTTAATCTAGGTTCCAGTACAATTAGCTCAGAAAACCCTAACCATGCAGAAAACATGAACATATTCACTTCCCGACAGTAGTGGCCAATATCTACTATCATTTACACTCTTCACTAAGGTAATTATTAACCCCATAACCAGATCTTGTTATTTAAAGTGCTAGTAAAGGAGTGCATGCATTGCTACATCACATTTATTTTTTTAATATTTTGATAACTATCTTGCAATGTAACTAGTTGTCTCTGTAACTAAATGTGTTTCATTTTATCCTATTCTGAGAAGATGTTCATAGACTCCACCAGATTGCCAGAGGTGTCCATGAAACAAAAATGGTTAAGAGTGTCTGGTCTAGGTGTTGGACGTTGTGCCTGTGGACTATACTGATATCTATTTTACACATCCTAGGTGATACCACACACTAACACATACTGAGTTTGCAGTTTCCACAGGTTTACAATATGCATTCAAAATCTTTAAACTTCCCTCTTATATTGTCTTATACTCATAAGAATTCTTTATCCTGCATGATGAGAATGAGCATATATATACTGGCTTCTTGGATCCTTCTTTTTTTTAAAGGCAAACTGTATTCTGCTCAAACTAGCTGGAATATCCTCAGCAGCGGGTCAGATGGTATATTCCCTACAGGCACACATATTTGGTTTGGGTCCTCAGGAGGATGCTCTCTGTGCATGACCCTGATAAAATCCCATATTAACTCCCAAAGCAAACTGCACAGCACATGGCTTGTTCTTTCCCCGTATTTGCCTTGGCCTCTGAGCACCAAGGCCTCTGAAGCTGCTGTGGATTAGTACCATTTGCAATATGTAATCTCACTCCTCTCTTATTTGCTCCAGAAAATACTTGTAAGTAGCCTTAGCCTTCTTCAAATCAGAACGTGAAGACAGGTAATGGTGACCGTGTTTTACTTTGTTGAGTTGGGGTTCAACAAGAGATATTCTATAGCAACTTGTAACAACTCGCCAAAAACATTTTTTAAAAACCAGATGTTAAAAGGTTAACTGTAGTTGGATGGGACAAACTGGAAGGAGACAGAAAGTAGAAGTGGGTGGAAGCACAGGAATAAAGCCATTGCCCCGGAAACATAGCTGATGCAAACACCGGGAGAAAGTCGGTCAGGTAGGAGCAGTTAGAATATTAGGCTTAAGTCAGATAAGAAGGTTGAGTATTTTGGATTTAATTTGATTAGAAGTGGAGCTGTATTTGAGCCTTTGAATGAAAAGTTTCTGTTCTAGGATACCACATTACAGTTAGACCAACTACACTTTGAACGCTTGCCATGGTGTGAAACCGTCCCCTCAAAATTCATACGTTGAAGTCCTAACCCCCAAAGATGATAGTATTAGGGAGCACCTTTGGGAGGTGCTTGAGTCATGAGGACAGAGGCTTCATGAATGGAATTAGTGCCTTTATGAAAGAGGCTCCAGAGAAACCCCTTGCCTTTCCACTATGTGAGGACACAGCAAGAAGGTGCCATGGGTCACAAAGAGGGCTGTCACCAGAACGTGACCACGCTGGTGTCTTGATCTTGGCCTTCCCAGATTCCAGAACCGTGCGCAATAATTTCTGTTGTTTATAAGCAACCCAGTCTGTGGTATTTGGTCTATCTTTACCAATGTCCAATGGCAAGAATGTTTTAAAGAAATCCTGTGGTTACTGAAGTTCTAGCTACCTTCTAAATCTCCAGAGGCAAGAGCACCTAAAGATCAGTTCAATATTTGTCAATGCTTCAGTTTCGTGGGCTTTTAATTGTCCCTAAGGAAGAGTCACTTAGGAAGAAAAATGAAAAGATTATCACCATCTTTGAATAGATGTTCCCCCAGACAGTGGTGAAATACAAAGAAGCTGATCCACAGTAGTTCTGTGACCATCACAGAAGAACCAGAACACCTCCTAAGTGAGTAGGGAGAAAGGATGTCTATGTTTTATGTGATATATGTTAAGAAAATCAGAAACAGGTGAAAATCTAATAGATAACTTGCTAATTATTATGATTTTTTTCTTATATAAACAAGAATGAAAAATTCACTCTTCAAAAGAGTTTATACGGTATGTTAGTTTTCTAGGGCTGCCATAACAATGTACCACAGACTGGGTGGGTTAAACAACAGAAATGTTTTCCTCACAGTTCTGGAGGCTAGAAATCCAAGATCAAGCTGTTGCCAAGATCAAGGTGTTGGTAGGGTTCTACGCAGCTGTTACAAGGAATGAGGAATATCTTTGGGATGTAAGTCAAGTGAAAGAAAGCAATGTGGAGAAAAGTGTATATTTTATCATTTATCAGAGAAAAGTGGGGTGTACTGGTATACAATGGAACGATAAACTGTAAAATGAAAAAAACATCACTTAAAAAGGGAGGGAAGACATAGGGTAAAGAGAATTTGGACAGGAGCTAGACTTTTTGAATATGTCTTGTAAACTTAATTTTTGAACTGTGTAAATATTTTATGTAATTACGTAATTATAAAACAACAAAAAAACCCAAAAAGCAATCCCTAAATATCCTCTGTATTCAGTTGGGGACATAACTTCACAGAGCTGAACTAGTCCAAGTGGCTTTAATACACTGTAATTTGATCGTTCATCCCTGGTGCACAAAAAGGAATTTTAATCCATTTTCAGTACTCAGGATCCAAAAAAGGTCCAACACATTGCCTGTCTGACATGTCTTTTAAGCCTTTTATAATCTATATTTTCTCCTACATTTCTTTTTCTCCTTTATTTAAAAATTTTTGTTCTTGTTGATGAAAACTGTTTATCTTATAGTTTTCCTCAGAGTCTGTATTTTGCTGTTGCATCCCCATAATGTAAAAATAAAGACTTATGACATTTATCAGCCCATTGCGAAAGCAAACACGGATTGGTTATTTGATGAAATTAAGAAATTATTGTTTATCTCTTAGGGTGATAGTGTAGTGTGATCTTGTTAAGAAGAAATACATGCTGAAGTATATAAGGATCAAATGCAAATGATGTAATGTCTGAAATTTGCTTTAAAATTATATGGAGGGGCAATTGATCTGTTGATTGGCTGGGGAGCTCAGTCAAGTATAAATCAAACTATACGAGTTTAACTAATCCTGAAGGTGTTAAAAATTCTTTATAATAAAAAAATTATAATGAGCGCTATCTCTAGAGCCCATTCACCTGGGTTTGAGTTCTGACCCCACCACTTAGTAAATAAGTGGTTGTAGGTAAATCATTTTACCTTTCTGTTTCATAATCTGAAAACTGAGGGTGACAGTATTATTACCTCATAGGATTCTTGAGCCACCTAAATGAGATAATACATGTGAGATGATTGGGCCACATTCTGGCACATAATAAGTGTACAAGAAATTTTAGTAATCATCATTAACTATTATTATTTTCTCTAAGTTTAATAAATGAAAACTGGGAGACAGAGGGAGTCTGAGGTATAACTCAGAGGAAAGCAGAGGCACTGGATGGGCAGAGCCATTGCAACATACACTGAGCTCCTAAGTTCAGTCATTCCTGAAGCTAGCATACCCCTGGACTTCCCACTTACTGGGGCAATAATTTATTAAGTCTATTTGAGTTGGGTTTCTGACACTAGCAAGTGAAGTTGTTCTAGTCATTTCCACACATTCTAACATATCTTAAACAGCGTTCCACCCTTTACCTAAAGCACAACTCTACTTATACTTGTCACTCAAAATATGAACAGACTTCCTAGTTTTTTAATAAATAAAAGCCAACCACTCAGCCTGGTATTTAACATCCTTTTTGACTTTGTCCAAATTAACTTTTCCAGCTTTATGTTTTACTCTGCCTAGTTCCCTGACCAGGGATTGACTCCGTGCCCCCTGCAGTGGGAGCACGGAGTCTTAACCACTGGACCACCAGGTGCAGTGACCAAGTTCTTAAGTATGCTGCTTCTGTGCCTCTAGGCTTGGCTGCCTCTCACCTGGAATATAACATCTTGCCTGTCCATTTAATAAGTGACTTCTCATCTTTCAAGGTCTTTTGCAAATGTCACTCTTCTCTGAAAATTTGTTTTATTAGGTGCTGGAAGGGCTGTGCTACATTTTATATAGCCCTTTGCTTTACTCCTTCTACACCATGCATCATTGATATTTTGGTATTAATATTATAGTTAGTTTAAAAATTGGGATGTTTAAAAAATTCATATGATATCATGAATCCCCTTATACTTGGAATAAAATCCTATCACTTTTGTGTACAAAGGCTCACATGATCTGGCTCCTTCCAGCTTCTCTGATGGCCTATGAGATGATTGTCTCCCCTCAATATACCCCAGCTTAATAGGTCTTATTTATATTCTTCAGAAAACCCAGCTTTTCTTGCCATTGATTAGTCATCCCCATTTGTCTGTAAGACTCTACTTCCAGATCTTCCTATGGCCGGGCTCTGCTCATTATTTACGCTTTATCTAAGGTCCTTTCTCAAAGACGCCTCTCCTCTTCACCCTACCTAAATTAGCCCAACCCCTACCCTGGAATCCCTATCATATTATACTATGTTATTTTCTCTGTAGAATTTTCAAGTGTCTTGAATTACCATGTTTGTTTGTTTAACCCTTGGATGTCTTTTCTGCCCGCTTCTCCTCCCAACTCCACTACATTAAAATTTCTATGAGAGTAGGGATCATTTTGGTCTTAATGCTGTATTTCCATCACCTAGAACAGAGGCTAGCACATAATTGGTGTTTCATAAATATTTGCTGAATGAACATTTTAAAACCCCTTTACTAGATTATCTGTACTACATAGGCACAGCCTGTTTTCCTATTTTACATAAATTATCATAATCCTTTTTATAGGTTATGCACACTGTGACTATCTGATGAGTGGACAAAATTTCCTTATTATGTTGAACCATATGAAATTGTCATTTTTGTATATCAAAAATAGTTGAATATCAGCAATTTCCTATGGTTGAATCTTAAGCTGTTTTTCGAAGAATTAACCTTACCTAAAGAGAGTTCTGGCCTTTGCGTTTGGCTCCTGGGAGGTGATGTCTACATGTCTTGAATGTCTTGCCTGATAGGAGTGTCTTTGTTTGCCTGGGGCTTTGGCCACCTCACAGTCTAACAATGTGATTTGTGACGGGGGCTTTGGGACGTGCCATATCAGTTCCAAACTCCAGAGGAACGGGAGACTAAAGGTATTAGCCCCAACCTCTAAAAAGGGCTGGCAAAGATCATACAGGCAGTATGTAATCAAGTCTTAATAAAAAGTCTGGATAACAAAGGCTTGGATGCACTTCCTGGATTGGTATTGTTGTACAGTCACATACTGGTACTGAGAGAGTATCTGTTACTTAAGCTCTAGAGACTTTCTCCCTGCATTAACCTGTGTAAATACTCATTGGAACTGCTCTCATAAAGTGATTAGACCATCAGAATATACTTAATGTTTATGATGCAGTACTGAATTCAATGTAATCAAGTGCTAAAATCTATGGTACAGAAAATGCTGTGCTATGACCTGTTATTACAAAGTAAGATCAATATCAAAGAAGATGGGACTTGAAGTGGATCTAGGTATAAAATGTAGCACGAATTCTCACTCTACCTGGTCTTTATCACACATGGGTAAAATGGCCAAAACTTTTTGAGATAACTGCTCATGGATGGAATCAGATCTCATACCATGCCCTCAACCATAAACCTTCCCAATGAAAACCATAATCTTACAAACTGCTCTCATATCCCTAGTTCCATAAGGAATTACCGTCATCTCATGACACGTCTTCAGTGTGACAGCTAACTTCGCAAGTGACGCTTGGGTGACTTCATATAGAGAGTAGAAGGTGACTTCACATAAGTGTGAAACATTCATCTTTTAATAGATTTGAGCTTAAACATGGATATTCCAAGTTTTTACCTTTTCTAGAATGCATCCAAACTTCCAATCTGCTGTTTGCAGAAAATGAAGATTTTAAAAAATATTTTTATATTTATGCTCAATCATTAGTAACCTCTCCTAAAAATCAGATGTTTTTAAAACATCTTAAATGGCAGTCATTTTTTTTACATGATACAACTCCTATTCTTCTGACATGAGACAAAATTACTTGTAAATAAAAAAATTAGAACACCACTTATTGGAAGTAAGTTCCTGGAAATCTCTTTCTTCAAAGCATTCTGGTATGATATACATGGAACCCAAGACTGAGAGATATTAAGTAATAAAAAGACAGTCTGTAGTCTTAAGGAACTTACAATTTGAAGCCGGAGAGAGGAGTGATACAAAATATTATATGAATCCTGACAGAGGTTGACTGATACTCAAGAGCTGACTCTGCTATTTCCAAAGAGAACTAAGAAACATCCAACTGGAAAACACAGGAGTGTATTTTCAGTGGCAATTCAGAGTCGATATACACAGTGATGAAAGGGTTGAGATCATTTCAACAGGGTCAGTCCCTGTCTTTGCTTCTTATTCCATCCAATTTAAATGAGAAGCTTGAATTATAAAGAGGATAATTTGCATGGTTGTAAAAATTCCTGGAACACATCTATATTTTAAATCATACAATTAAAGTAGGTTGTATCAGAGCAGGATTCTGCGTCTCTAGAAAAATAAGCAAATTCATTAGCTTTCAAATCAGAGAGTAGAAATCTTCAGTGGCATGTAAACATTAAATTTGGTTGTTATGATTTCTATGTTGAGTCTCAAAAAGAGACTTTTAGAAGCATTTCTACTTTGCTTCCTCCAAATATCATAAATCATCACTTTGATTTCACTGCACATTTTTTTCAGTTAGGCTAGACTGTAAAAAATTTTGTTGTAATCTTTTAAAGTAATCATCAAATGTTTGTAGATCTTAAACGGAACAAGTATATTACGAGACCAATGGGAGAAAATACTCCAACTTGTGGCTCAATATTAGCACACAAATATTAATGAGTTCCAGTCATTCCCCAGGATGTCAAGAATAGAAGAAATATTTGAAAATATTTTCAAAATGCATCTCACGGTGCTGATTCCAGGGTGAAGCTCTTTCAGCTGTTAATGAAAAGCAAGCAAACACGTTCTCCTCATGTGACCCATGACACGGCACAGACTGCTCACAGAAGACTACTTTTAGTGTTGCTTTCATGCCCCCAATTTTTGCTTTCTGGAAATTGGTGTTAATACTCAGTGGTAGACCCCCACTGACCTTGTCTGTACTCCATGGCTCTGTCCACACAACCAATTAAACTGAAAGTATATATCTGACCAAAGGTGGACCAATTAGCACCTCTATCCAGAATTAAAGAATTAGAAAAGAGTGACTAGGAGACTGAGTGTATTTGGGACTAAGTTTTGTAAATGGTAGAAGTCTTGGGAGAAAGCCAATAAATTTGAAGCAGAGATCATTGAAATTTCCCATTTGTAAATGATCTCTTCCTTTGATTCCAAGAGATACTCGAGTGTTTCCAATAATTGTCTCTCTCCTGGCTCCTATTACCCAGAATCCAGTGGCCACAAACCTAGGGATGAACAATTTAATAGCAGAAGAAGTCATGAAATATCCAAGTATAACTTTATGTCTTCAGCTTCAAATTATCGTTTAAGATCCAAATTATTATTCATGCTTTTGCTACTGCAAATCCTGTAGAGTGCTTCGAGTTGAATTTTATAGCTGTAAAGGGACCTTAGAGATGATCTGGTTCAACTCTCTCATTATACAGATGAGGGAAGTAAGGTCCAAAGAATTTAAGTGACTTGCTTGTTAAAGATCTACAGCTATCAATCAGCGAAATTAGGGGTCCAGCGCTTTTATGTACTTAGTTTTGTGAATTATATGTTTTCATGTTATCTTAGTTGACTGGTTTTAATTAGGATTCGCTTTGCAATTTGTTTTAAATTCATATTGATTTATTATTTATTTTTGTATTATGAAAAAAAATTTAAAGAGAAATAAACTTTTACAAATATACTGGAGCCTCCTCTATGTGCCTTCCCATTTCTGTTTACATCTTTCCTTCCCATGATGAATTTTCCTATTTATCATTTCTGATACATATTTTTTGCTACATATGTATAATACATGCCAATAAAATATATAGTATCATTTTGCATGTTTAAAAATTTATATAATCATACCATAACTCAACATTATATTTTTGAGATTTAGCCACACTGATACATGTAGCTGCCATTTATTCAATTTCATTGTATTAAAATACTACAACGTTTCTATTTCCCTATTGATGGACATTTAGGTTGTTTCCAGTACTTCATTATTCACACACTGCTGCAATAAATATTCTTGTACATGTGCACTTATCTACACATATGGGAGTCTCTCTATGGTATGTAGGAAGAGAAGGACTGAGTAATGATTTGGAGCACTTCCAACCTAACTAGACTTTGTCCAAAGTTTTAGTTGTACCAAATTATGCTTTTTTTATTTAAAAAAATTTAAAAATTATTTTAAAGAATTTTAATTGAAGTATAGTTGATTTACAATGTTGTGTTAGTTTCAGGTATACAGCAAAGTGGTTCAGTTATACATTTATCCATTCTTTTTCAGATTCTTTTGCCATATAGGTTATTACAGAATGTTGAGTAGAGTTCCCTGTGCTATACAGTAGGTCCTTGTTGATTATATATTTTAAATATAGTAGTGTGTATATGTTAATACTAACCTCCTAATTTATCTCTCCTGCCCCACCTTTCCCCTTTGGTAACCATAGTTTGTTTTCTATGTCTATGAGTCTGTTTCTGTATTATAAATAAGTTCATTTGTATCATATTTTTAGATTCCACATGTAAGTGATATATGGTATTTGTCTTTCTCTGTCTGACTTACTTCCCTTAGTATGATAATCTCTAGGTCCATCCATGTTGTTGCAAATGGCACTATTTCATTCCTTTTTATGGCTGAGGAATATTCCACTGTATATATCTACCACATCTTCTTTATCCACTCCTCTGAGTTGATAGACATTTAGGTTGCTCCCATGTCTTGGCTATTGCAAATAGTGCTGCGACGAACATCGGGGTGCATGTATTTTTTGAATTATGGTTTTCTCCAGGTATAGGTCTAGGAGTGGGATTGCAGGATCATATGGTAGCTCTATTTTTAGTTTTTTAAGGAACCTCCATACTGTTCTCCATAGTGGCTGTACCAATTTACATTCCCACCAACAGTATAGGAGGGTTCCTTTTTCTCCACACCCTCTCCAGCATTTATTATTTGTAGACTTTTTGATGATGGCCATTCTGACCAGTGTAAGGTGATACCTCATTGTAGTTTTGGTTTGCATTTCTCTAATAAGTAATGATGTTGAACATCTTTTCATGAGCCTTTTGGCCATCTGTATGTCTTCTCTGAAGAAATGTCTATTTAGATCTTCTGCCCATTTTTTGATTGGGCTGTTTGTTTTTTGATATTGAGATGTATGAGCTGTTTGTATATTTTGGAGATTAATCCCTTGTTGGGTGCATCATTTGCAAATATTTTCTCCCATTCTATAGGTTATTTTTTTGTTTTGTTTATGGTTTCCTTTGCTGGGTAAAAGCTTTTAAGTTTAATTAGGTCCCATTTGTTTATTTATTTATTATATTTCCATTATTCTAGGAGACAGATTCAAAAAGATATTGCTGCAGTTTATGTCAAAGAGTGTTCTGCCTATGTTTTCCTCTAGGAGTTTTATAGTATCCGGTTTTACATTTAGGTTTTCAATCCATTTTGAATTTACTTTTGTGTATGGTGTTAGAGAATGTTTTAATTTCATTCTTTTATATGTAGCTGTCTAGTTTTCCCAGCACCAGTTATTGAAGAGACTGTCTTTTCTCCATTGTATATTCTTGTCTCCTTTGTCATAGATTAATTGACTATAGGTGAATGAGTTTATTTCTGGGCTTTAAATCCTGTTCCATTGATCTATATTTCTGTTTTTGTGCCAGTACCATACTGTTTTGATTACTGTAGCTTTGTAGTATAGTCTAAAGTCAGGGAACATTATTCCTCCAGCTCTGTTTTTCTTTCTCAAGATTGCTTTGGCTACTTGGGGTCTTTTGTGCTTCCACACAAATTAAAAAAATTTTTGTTCTAGTTCTGTGAAAAATGTCATTGATAATTTGATAGGGATTGCATTGAATCTGTAGATTGCTTTGGGTAGTATAGTCATTTTGGCAATATCAATTATTCCACTTCAAGAACACAGTATATCTTTCCATCTGTTTATGTACTTTTTAAGAGGATGCTTCAAAACCTCTGTATTTCAAATCTGTATTGTTAATATCTGGCCTTTAGAAACTTTAATTAGCCAGTCTTTAAAGTAAGTTAGTAATCTGAAAGTATCCTGATAGTACTCTTCTAACTTCAAATTCATACTTTACTAGAGTTCAAGTCAACTGGTTTGTATTTCCTGAAAAGTCCAGGAGTTGAGCTCAATGGGTAGGATATTTGGTGCAAGGAAATTGTTGTAATGAACTACAGATAATGAGATAATGAAAGACTTAGGCCACTTGTGTTCAGGACATGTGCCTTTTGTTTACTTCTACTTTGCTATGTGACGGATTTATGAATATACAGATTTATGGCTTTATAGGTCTATCATGAGTTTCATTTAGTAAGGGTGTACCATGGATATCAAACTGTTGATGAAGAGCATATGGATTTAGCAGCTGATAAACAGACTGGCTCACTTTTGGTTTCCTTTTGTTCTAACTTTGAACTACTGGGGCATAAAATAAAAAAGACTGAATGAGAGAGCTATTTGAACTTTATGGCCATGTGCTCATGAGTCAAAGTAATTTGAAAAGATTAAAGAGATGTGGCTTATTATGTAAAACAAAATTAGCACAAACTTTGTTATAGTTTTTACTCTAAATGTTTCCCATTGAACCAGTAGAGTCGTCACAATTTCCACATTTTGTTATTCTAACTCCAAGTTGGAATGATCCTTAACATTACAGTTTTTAGGGATTCATAGCTTAAATTTTAATTCATGAATTGAAGTTAAAGTAATGTTCTGAAATAGTATTTCTGTTGATAGGAAATTTATCAATCATCTTCCTAAACTACTTAAGACTGGCTATGAGAATTTTACTCATCATGGAACGTAGCTCTATTTAACAATCTTTTAGCTGTGCTACCTTCATTCACAGATGTAACAGCTATTTAAACTCACACACCCTCACACCCACCCACCATATCTTGATTTATCAGATCAAAATACGAAGTGGTAGAAGTACACTTTCTTATTTAAGATTTCAGAATTCTTTCTTTTTGTTCAAGTTCCTTCATAATCATATCCTGCACTTTCATGCTATTATTTTAAAACTTTTATCACAGATTTAAAAAACTGAGCAAACTAAGTTAAATGATCGTTTTCATAATAATGTGTTACCTCTGGCTAGGACAGTTGCATTTCAAAAGTAATGCAAATCATGATGCCCATAGTAATCCCAAAGGGTGAGTCAGTGAATGGGGAAGTCCGTCACTTCTGAAGGGATGTGGGGCACGCCATGGCTTTTCAAAGCCTTAGTTCTTCTCTTAGCCCCATGTTACTTCCAGGCTTCCCTTTCCAGTCTCACACTGTGGTGCCTTCCCCTCCTTCTATGTTCACTTTACTGAGGAGTCATCAACATGCAGAGCTTCATCTTTAGATTTTTCTCTCACTTCTTCAATTCCAGTGGGTAGTCCAATACAGTAAGCCCCCTACATACGAATGAGTTCTGTTCCAAGTGTAAGTCTAATGTGTTTGTAAGTCCAACAAAGTTAGCCTAGGTACCCAACTAACACAATCGGCTATATAGTACTGTACTGAAATAGGTTTATAATACTTTTCACACAAATAATACATAAAAAACAGAAAATAAAGAAAACATTTTTAATCTTACAGTATATTACCTTGGAAAGTACAGTAGTACTGTACAGTAGTACAGTACAGTAGTACAACAGCTGGCATCCAGGGGCTGGCATCGAGTGAACAGGCAAGAAGAGTTACTGACTGGAGGAGGGAGAGGAGTTGGGAGATGGTAGAGCTGAAGGATCGTCAGCAATAGGAGACGGAGGGCGAGCTGCAATTTCACTCATGCCTGAGGTTGATGGAATGCACGTTCGCATCTTTGAAAGTTTACAACTTGAAGGTTCGTATGTAGGGGACTTACTGTATTGAACTTCAGCATTTTATTGCTCATTTTGCTTTATGTCTGACTTGCCACTCCATTCATGAGGCCACAATTTGGTGGAGGGCCCAAACCTTTCACTCCCTGGTTTCTGAAACTAAACATAATTTGATTTACGAGTCTCTAATATATCTTTACACAATTTCAATATGTGGAAATCCAGTCTGAGAAAACCTTTGGGGATGATTAGTCATTTAGAGAAGAAACTGAAAGAGACTTCTTAAAACAGTGAGTTCTCTGATGATTATAACTGAAATAGTCAAGGTTGGCAAAAGCACAGGCATGAGCACAGGAGAGAAAATGTAAAGATTAAATATAGGAAGAAGAGTCTAAACCCATTGGAGGAGTAGTATCAAAGGAAGGTTGCATGGAAACATGCAGAGTCAGAAGTTTAAAATGTATGTATTTTCCAGAATGTCCAAGCACAAATGTGGCAAGTGCTGTATGGAGTTCTGATTAGCAGGTAGTCATCAAAACTCAGATTCCATTTGTTCACTCATCCATTCTCTGTCCATTCATCCATTGAAACAAACAGAACACCACATCTGAGCTGGGTCTCCCAGACATTAAAATGAATGGCAATTTTTGCTCTCAAAGAGCTTAGAGGCCTGTTAATGAATATGGAAGCAGGGATTGATTCATTTATAGAGAAACTGGGTAATTTCCTATGTGGACGGGGGGACCAGGGAGAGGTTTAGTAGTACAGGAAGAAGGGCAGAGCCCAGTGAGCCTGGAGTACTGGTCTGTCAAATCTAGAGCAAGCCCAGAATAATGATTATTGAGGGTTGGATTTTTAAGTGCTGGGTTTGGGCCAAGGGCAGACTGTAATGAAATTTCTGTTAGTCCAGTGCAGTGACAGCTTCATAAAGTGAACTTTGTCAAATTTAAGGAACTGCCTTTTTTCCTCCCCTGATATTAGGTCTTTTCTACTTTTTAAAAAGATAATAGTGATAGGTAGTTTAAAAAAATGTTTTTGAGGAGAGTAATGTCACCAAAATGGAGATCCCAGCCTCTGTCCTCCAACGAAGATCAACAATTAGCTATCCACAAATAAAACAGCTCTGGGAGAACTCTAGAGAAATTTTAGCAACACAGAGGAACAAAAAAACTGAGAATAACTGCATAAGAAGAAAAGAAAGACAACTTCCTTTTGCCTACATCACCCCATCCTCAAAGCCAGCATTGCTCAGCACCAAGAAGGAACTTCCCAGCTAGAAAGACTTCCCCTCACCAGGAAAGTGAGAGTGAGACACTTCACAAGGGTGGCATTTTGGTTCACCCCACTCAGACCAGCAAAGATGAGATATATAGAGATAGCTGGGAACAAGGAAGAAAAGCAGGGAGTGCCAAGAGCAGCAACACAGTGGGAGGGATCATGGTTCACAGTGACCAGCTCTGCAGGCAAACCCAGCAGATCTCACTGCTGAAGAAACTCATGGCCAGCACAGCAGCCACAGACCCCTGCAGGTTTCACCAGCTTTGGCCCAACAGGTATTCACGTTCACTGACGCCAGCCACCCAAATCTCCTTCCCTACTTGCTCCCCTCTATCCCTGCTGGAGCCAGCTCAGGCCTTTGTAACTGCCCAAGTGCAAGATGCCAGCCTAGACCCCTATGGCTGACCCCCACCACCTTGTGTGTGCTTAAGGCTGGTGCCCCTCCAGCTGTGCACTTGCATGCTGCTGGCCTGACACCTGTCACTGGCCTCCACTGCAGTGTACATGCCTGGGGGGTGTGCGGCCATAGGAGAGCACACTGATAGCCAGGGCTCCCGCAGCTGCCTGTGGCCCTGGATTAGGCTCTGTTTTGCGTCACTGGCCTACATCACTGCACCCACCTGCAGCTACCCTTCCAGCTGTGCATCTGCATGCCCCCAGCTGGACACTGTCACCAGCCTTCACTGCAATGCATACACTCAGAGGAGACTGTGCAGCTGTGGGAAAACACGCCAAAAGCCAGGGCCCCTACATCTGCTGGCCCATAGTTGGCTCTGGCCCTTGCTGCCTGCCCTGGCCACTAGCTGTTGGGCCTGGAGCCACTGCTGAGGACCCCAACAGCCTTGCAGCCACTGTGGACACCCCACAGTGCTTTCTAAAGACCCCACAGTTGTGGACGTTGTGGATCTCAGTGGCCTGGGCCAAAGAGATATCACACTTCCCAAACCTGGTGTTGTCACACACCCTCATCCTTGTCACTCTGTACTTCTAGACCCAGGGTCACAGCACACTTCAGCATGCTCCCACCTGCAGGTAAAATTTTTCCCTTACTGAAGTCAGTCCCTAAAGTCTGGAAGAAGTGACTACTTCATATGTGCAGACATCTATGTAAGGCTACAGGGATCATGAAGAATCAGGGAAACATGACTCCACCAAAGAAATATAGTAAACTTCCAGTAACTGATTTCAAATAAATGGAGGTCCAGGAATTGCCCAGCGAAGAATTCAAAATAATTGTTCTAAAGATACTCAGAGAGCTACAAGAAAACACAGATAAGCAATTTAATGACATCAGATGAACAACACAAGAACAAATTGAGAAGTTCAATAAAGAGATAGATAGAAACGTAAAAAAGAACCAAAGGGAAATTTGGAGCTAAAGAATACAAGTGAACTGAAGAATTCAATAGAGAGCTTCAACAGCAGCCAAAACCAAGCAGAAGAAAGAATCAGTGAGGCAGAAGACATGCCAACTGAAATTATCCAATCAGAGGAGCAAAAAGAAAAAAGAATGAAAAGGAATAAAGAAAGCTTACAAGACTAATGGGATACCATCCAGAGAAACAATGTACACATTACTGGAACCCCAGGAGTAGAAAAGAAGGAGAAAAGGGTAGAAAGATTATTTGAAGAAATGATGGCTGAGAACTTCCCCAACCTGGGGAGAGATTTGGACATCCAAGTTCATGAAACTAACAGGTCACCCCCAGATTTCAATCCAAAATGATCTACTCCAAGGTCATTATAATAAAACTGTCTAAAATAAAAACAAAGAGAATTTTAAAAGCAGAACTAGGTAAAAAATCTCTCATGCAAGGGAACTCCCATAGAGCTATCAGCAGATTTCTCAGCAGAAACCTTGCAGGTCAGGAGAAAATGGGATGATATATTCAAACTGCTGAAAGAAAGAAACTGCTAACCAAAATTACTTTACCCAGGAAAAAAAGTCTTTGAAAAATTAAAAGAGTTGGTAACTCTATCTGGATGATCTATTTCTTTTTAAATTTGGTTGGCCTATAAAATTCAAAACCTAGGATTTATCATATTAGCCTAAGACCCACCCATCCGGGACCCCAGCCACAGGACTGGTTACTGTGATTGAACTTTCAGGCCTGGAACTTCATCAATTTCCTCTTGATATTCTGCACTCCTTCTCCTCACATAAGTGTTCTCACAATCTCCCCCATCAAATTTCAGCCATTCACAATTGCCTCTAGCTGTTGTCCTTTCTCAGCCTTATTACATTCAAACTTCTTTCTCTCCTCCAGTCACAAATTTCCTTAACCCATTTCAACCTTGTGTTTGCCTCCCATCATTAAAACCATGGTCACCAGAGTCACCACTGCCCAGTCACTCTGGGCATTTCCTATCTGAACTGCTTCCCTGCCATGATTTTGGTGCTTCTACACTTCCTTGTATTTTCTCTTGCATCTATTCCATTTATTTTCACATTTCTGAATACGTGTGGAGTAAAGTCATACACACTGCTGTGTTTCTTCTTCTTCTTCCCTCTGCATATATTATGTCCTTCCTAACATTAAATTAAATGCCTCTAAAAAATTCTGCTCAGTCTAACTAAATGAAACAATAGATTTACCATCCTTTTATACTTTCCATTAGGTTCTTGCATTTAGAACCTATTTGGCATCCAAGGTGAGAAACTGTTAATTTCAATGAAGGTTAAAAGTCAAGTGACTTTAGATAATTTTATATCTCCATGTAGTTTTGGTGGCAATGTCTGTGGGAAATGCCCTGTTCTCAGCACCAGTAACCGCTCTGAGGGTTACCTATGACATTATTAGAATGCCTGACCTAGAAGAATCCTTAAGAGTGAGTCAAACTCTCTTACATTTCAATGGAGAGATTAAAGTCCATATATTTAGGGATTCATTAGGGGATTGAACATTGAATTCACCAAGATTTAAGTTTCCTCTGTCTGGGGAAAGGGATCTTAAAAAAGAAAAGTAATTTAATTACAGAAAAATAAAGAAAAGTACACGTCTTGCATTCTTGAGTTTATAGCCAGGGATTTTTACCTAATATACATACACACCCACACCCTGTCCCCACTCTGCTGACACAAGGCTATTTTCACCTTTAAGTGAAGATACACTGAGCATATATAGAACTTGTGGCATTTAGCATGGTCCAGTCTTTGCATAAAATTGCCAGAAAATTTCTTGAGATTAAGGATGAAATGTACATGAAAACTCTGGGTTGTCAGTACTCATTGAACTTCTTTGAGTTCCAGGGTATTACAAGTTCAGAAGGAGTTCTTAGTAAGCCAATACCAACAGCTGTGGTCAGTTAATGGGGTAAGAATTAAACAGAAGAATTAGAGAATGATGATTATATGACTAAATAACTTCAGACTTGAATTTTGGTCACGTTTATTTCAATTAAAGGTCTGTAAAATTTCCAGCTCTACACAATGTGAGAAAAAGCCAAAATTGAAGAGAAAAAAGAACAGGAAACAAAATATATGTTGGGTTATGGTTTTGTATGAAGTATTTTGAAATTAAAAGTGTTTATTTTAGATGAGTGGTATTTCTTTGACTTGAAGTAGGAAAATACTTAAATTAGACTGCAAATTAAATTAGTGCTAAGGATTGGAAATATTTGAGAACATTCTTAAGGGATAAATATATATTCCATTTCCTCTGTTTTTTTTTTTTTTTTCCTTGCGGTACACGGGCCTCTCACTGTCGTGGCCTCTCCCGTTGCGGAGCACAGGCTCCGGACGCACAGGCTCAGCGGCCATGGCTCACGGGCCCAGCCGCTCCGCGGCATATGGGATCTTCCCGGACCGGGGCACGAACCCGTGTCCCCTGCATCGGCAGGCGGACTCTCAACCACTGTGCCACTAGGGAAGCCCCATTTCCTCTGTTTTTTAAAGGCTTCTATTGCTCACTCTTATCAGAAAGCATAATTTGCTGTTGCTAGTCAAGGAATAATAAATCTATTAGTTTGTTTCTGGGGTTCCAGGTTTCCAGAGAACTGACAATATTTTGGTAAATTTCTCTTCTGTGTCATAACAAAATTTCCTTTGTGTATTTTGGGGGTGTCAAGTTCAATGTCTTAGTCAACAAGCAAGTATCTCCTTTAAGCCTCAATGAATCATAGAGTTGGAAGGGCATCCAAGAGTAATTTAATCCTATCCTTTACTCCCAGGCAAGATATCAGAATCATGCTTTACCCTGTTTGTAAAATCTGAAAGAATGCAATAATCTAGAATAGATGATTGAAATACTTACCATAAAGTTATTGTTGTTATTGTTGCATCTCTTATAACCTTCTTTTCTGAATCAAGATCAATAAGTGAAAATAGGTGAGGTTGTTTGTTTCTTTTGCAAACTGTATAAGTCTACTTAAGAATTAACATATTTAGTTTGGGTACTTTTTAGCAGTCCATTTAGCAAAACAATGTCCTAGTGTTATTATAGCCAAAGACAGTAATAGCTTCCTAAAAATATATTATCATTGCTGTAGCTGAATAGTCCATGTTCTTATCTATATATAATCAGTTTTCCTTTAGATGATTTATAATTTCTTCTAGGTACTGATGCTATACACACATGCTAAATTATATACCATTTTTAAAAAATACTAACAAGATGTTCTCCATCATTCCAGTTATTATTTACCTTTTTATTTTCACTTTCTCTAAACTGACAAAAAAATGTAGCAAAGGACATATACCATTTGTTATAACCCACAGAAACTGAACATTATACAAGTAGATCAAAATACTTTATAGTCACTACAGACTATAGTTTAAGAAGGCATCAAATCAGATACTATTCTGAATCAAAGACAGTCTCAAGCTGTCAGAGTCTCCTCAATGTGGCATTTCAACGTGAATGCCACATTCACTCATGTTGAGTGAAACAGAGGTATTAGGAACAATTTAAAAAGGGATTTTCAACCAGTTACCCTTTAGGGGAAAGACGCTGGTCTTTAGATTCAAGAGACCTTTAAATTTCTAATAAATCTGTCCCCCAAAATGGCAAAAACCTGCCTGACTTGAAATAAGCCTCCTGCTATTCCTACCCTGCATGGGTCAGTTACTATTGGAAGACTGTGATCCAAGTTGTAGATTAAGAGAGGTGATTGCAACACCAATGTCCTGGAGACTTTCAAAAGAGTAATTTCTTTTTCTTTTATGCTTTAACACGAAAATGCCATGGAAAAGCCCTCACTTTTTCCTAGGGTAACATGATCAACAGAGAAATAATAAAACAATGGAAAAAAATCAATCCGTTTTTTTCTCTATTGTGATGTACATTTTCTCTGCTGGAAAAGTGCAGGAATCTGGAATTTGTTATGTAGAAATGCTGAACTATCTGTGATGGGTGCTGGAGACCATGCAAGAGAACATGAAGTATCTAGTTTTTCAGACCACAAAGCATCCTTTGATAGAAACTATTCTGAGGAATCTTCTCTTAGAAACAGTTTAGCTTGTAATATAAAACCTCCTGAAATTGACATTAAAGCACCTGTTTTAAACATCAAAGTTATATCCTCATCAAAAATACATCTACATGTGGAACAATTCTCACTGAAAACTAACTGGAGACTGGCAGCAACACTCTCGTACAACCAAGGCTGTAGGAAAGATCCACACGGAATCAGGTAGGAAGGGAAGAGAAACAATCAGGTCAGGACCTGTGTCCCTAGGAGGGACTCAGAGGAAAAGGGACATTGCTTGGGCAGAGATCCTACTTGGGGATTGAGCGGTTCAAGCCACATACAGGGTGCCCCAGCCCTGGGTTTCTACACAGGGAAGATAAGTCCCCTTGGCTGGCCGCAGGGCCTGTGGGACTAACAGGAGGGCTGTGGGAAGCCTGGCCTCTGCTCGTGAGGAGCACATGCATGCTTGCTCACACCTGAAGCAGGTTGGAGAGGGTGGATTGAAAACTGCATGAGTGGGTGGTTGGTTTCTTGTGTCTGCCCCAGTACATGCCCCAACCTGAGCTAAACAAATGCTTCAGCCCCACTTGGGAGCTTGGCTGTGAGACACAGAGTCATCTCAAACCTGAAGTGGCATCTGAGCAGGGTGGGGACAGCCATTACTGGCACTTACACAGGCAGCACAGCAGAAGCAGTCTGGATCTCTGTCCCCAGAGGGAAAACCACAGCCTATGCTCCAAAACAAGCTGAGTGCCCACACCAACCTCTCTTGTTCCAGCACTGCTCTCCTCTGGGGCAAGGGTACTGGTCTGGGAGCCAGAGAGCACACTTAAAGGGAACAGAGTCAGTTTGGACCTGACTCTTAGGACATCTGTTCCAGCAACTTGAGACTTGCCTCAGCCCCTAATAGGGCAGTGAGTACCACCAAGCAGAAGGGAAACCCCAGCTCACACCTCGCTCCAGCACTACCTCCTCCGTCTTCAGCCCCACCTCCTACCAAGGTGATAGCTGACAACACACCTTGAGGAAAGACCTCACTTGTGTTCACGTCATATCCAGCTCTCCCACCAAAGCCACTGGGCATATGCAGACTGTATAGGGACACTCCCACATAAGGACATCCCTTTAAGACCACAATAGGTAACTGTTTCACCTAATTTTATAAAGATAGTGAAAGTTAAGCAAAGTGAAGTCAGAGGAATGTGTCTCAATTGAAAGAGCAAGAGAAAACCCCTGAAAAAAGTAAATAATGAAACAGAAACAATTTACCAGACAAAGATATTACAAAAAAAGAAACTTACAGGCCAATATCTCTGACGAATATAAGTGCAAAAATCCTCAGCAAAATGTTAGCAAACCAAATTCAACAATATATAAAAAGGATCATACACCACGATCAAGTGGGATTTATTCCAGGTATGAAAGGACTGTTCAATATCCACAAATCAATCAATATATATGCCACATTAACAAAAGGAATACTAAAAATCATACAATCATCTTGATAGAAAAGACATTTGACAAAATTAAACATTCATTCATGATAAAAGCTATCATCATAGTTGATATAGAGGGAACATATCTCAACATAACAAAGGCCATTTATGACACAGCTAACATCATACTCAATGGTGAAAAGCTGAATGCCTTTCCTCTAAAATTAGGAAAAAAGGCAAGTATGCTTACTTTCACCGTTTCTATTTAACATAGTATTAGAAGTCCTAATTAGCAATCAGAAAGGAAAACAAATAAAAGGCATTCAAATTGGAAGGGAAGATGTAAAACTGTTACTATTTGCAGATGATGTGATACTTTATATAGAAAATCCTAAAGTCTGTACCAAAAAACTATTAGAACTAGTAAATAAATTCAGCTAAGTTGCAGGATATAATATTAATATACAGAAATCTGTTATATTTCTATTCACAAATAATGAACTATCAGAAAGAGAAAACAAGAAAACAATCACATTTAAAATTGTATCCAAAAATTGTATCAAAAAGAAGAAAATACCTAGGAATAAACTTAAGGAGGTGAAAGACCTACACTCTGAAATCTATAAAAGATTGATGAAGAAATTTGAAAACTATACAAAGAAATGGAATGATATTCTGTGTTCTTGGATTGGAAGGATTAATATTGTTAAAATGTCCATACTATCCAAAGCAATTCAGAGATTCAGTGCAATCCATATCAAAATACCCATGACATTTTTCACAGAGCTAGAACCAATAAACCTAAAATTTACATGGGACCACAAAATATGCCAAATTGCCAAAGCAGTTGATCTTGAGAAAAAAGGTCAAAGCTGGATGTATCATGGTCAGTGAATTCAGACTATACTACAAAGCTACAGTAATCAAAACAGCATGGTACTGGCACAAATACAGACACATAGAGCAGTGGGACAGAATAGAGAGTCCAGAAATAAACCCATACACTTATGGGCAATTAATTTACAACAAAGGAGGCAAGAGTACACAATGGAGAAAAGACAGTCTCTTCAATACGTTGTGCTGGGAAAACTGGATAGCTAGATGTAAAAGAATGAAATTAGAACATTTCCTCACATCACATACAAAAATTAAAAGAATGAAATTAGAATATTTCCTTACATCACCTTAATGTAAGACCAAAAACCATAAAACTCCTAGAAGAGAACATAGGCAGAACGCTCTTTGACCTAAATCATTGCAATACTTATTTTTGGATCTGTCTCCTAAGGCAAAAGAAGTAAAAGCAAAAGTAAACAAATGGGACCTAATTAAACTTAAATAATTTTGCACAGCAAAGGAAACAATCTACAAAATGAAGAGACAACCTACTGAATGGGAGAAAGTATTTGCAAATAGTATGACAAATAAAAGGTTAATATCCAAAATATATAAACAGCTCATACAACTCTACAACAAAAACAAAACAACCTGATTAAAAAATAGGCAGAAGATCTGAATAGACATTTTTCCAAAGAAGACATACAAATGGTCAACAGGCACACAAAAAGATGTTCAACATCACTAATCATCAGAGAAATGCAAATCAAAACCACAGTGAGATATCACCTCACACCTGTCAGAATGGCTATCATCAAAAAGAACACAAATAACAAATGTTGGCAAGGATGTGGAGAAAATGGAACCCTCATACACTGTTGGTACAAATGTAAACTGGTGCAGCCACTATGGAAGACAGCTTGGAGGTTCCTTGAAAAACTAAAAATAGAACTACCATATGATCCAGTAATTCCACTCCTGGTACATACCCAAATAATATGAAGACACTAATTTGAAAAGACACATGCACCCCGTTGTTCACTGAAGCATGATTTACAATAGCCAAGATATGGAACCAACATAACTGCCCATCAACAGACGAATGGATAAAGAAAATGTATGTATACATATATACACAATATAATATTACTCAGCCACAAAGAAGAATGAAATTCTGCCATTTGCAACAACATGGATAGACCTAGAGAGTATTATGATTAGTGAAATTAGTCAAAGACAAATAGCCTACGTTATCACTTTTATGTGGAATCTAAAAAATAAAACAAATTAATGTATATAACAAAACAGAAACAGATTGACAGATGTAGAAAACAAACTAGTTATTACCAGTGTAGAAAGGGAAGGAGGAAGAGGTAAGATAGGGGTATGAGATTAAGAGATACAAACTACTATGTATAAGATAGATAAGCAACAAGGATATACCATACAGCACAGGGAAATATAGCCTTATTTTGTAATGACTTTAAGTGGAATATAACCTATAAAAATATTGAATCACTATGTTGTACACTTGAAACTAATATTGTAAATTAATTATACTTCAATTAAAAAAAAGATCAAAGTGAAATCCTGTATTTTCCAAGTCACAATTTTGGAAAAGCTTTAAAATTTCTCTTTTGGTTAAAAAATGAAGATGAAAGCTAGTGTAACTTGAGAAATTACTTTGTGCCAGGCTCACATAAATAATATGTGGTATATTCATATAATGGAATATTATTCAGTCATAAAGTGGAATGAAGTACTAGATATACAACATGGATGAAGCTTGAAAGCATTATGCTAAGTGAAAGAAACCAGACACAAAAGACCACATATTAAATGATTCCATTCATATGAAACGCCAAGAATATGCAAATCCATAGAGACAGAAAGTAGATTAGTGATAGCAAGGGGCTGGGGGAGGGAAATAAGGAGTGACTACTAATGAGTACTGGGATTTTGGGGAATGATAGAAATTTTCTGGAATTAGTGGTGATGACAGTGCAAACTTGTGAACATACTAACAACCCCTGAATTATGCACTTAAAAATGCAAATGCAATTTTTCTACATGGTCATTCTTTCACATTACTAAATAAATTAGTTGGAATGGAAAAAAATTGGATCAGAGAGGAACCATGCCTTTAAGAATTTAAATATCCCTTATAGGTGATAAAGGTATAAATTAATAACTTAAATACACGGTAGACTGAGCTAATTATCATGAGGGTGAAACCCCTTTTGCCTTGTGTCTTTAATTCACTTAATAATTTTATTACAGGTGCCAGTATGTCTTTCTCATTAACAAAGCTCTTTCATGAGACTGGCATAAAGTTCATAACTACTGAAGTTGAGAAATGGGTAAATGGAGTCCTTTTTCTATTGCTTCTACATTTATGTTTAGGTGAAAATTTCTGTAGAAATAAAGATATTACCTATTTGGGGAAAGCATTATTTTCCTAAATAAGTTGGAGCATATTTTTCTTTCCTGCATTTTTGTAATAAAGGTAAAATTTATATCAGTGAAATGCACAGATCTTAAAACTACTTCCTTTCCCTAGAAATTTCCCAGTCATTATCTCTCATATGCAACCACTGTTCTGATTTGTCACTGTATATTTGTTTTGCCTGTTTTTGAATGTTGTATAAATGTATATACAGTATGTCATCTTTTATGTCTGGCTTAGTTTGCTCCACATAATATTTTTGATATTTTCTCACGTTGTTCTGTGTATCAGTAGTTCATTCTTTTTTAATTGCTAAAGAGTATTTTATTAAATGAGTATGTCACAATTTGCTAATCTGTTCTCCTATTGATGGACATTTGGACAAGTTTTAATTATTTTGAAAAGAACTGTTATGTTATATTCCAGTACAAGTCTTTTTGTGGACATATATTTTCATTTCTCTAGATATTTATAATGAAACTTCTAATAATTTTGCAAAGTGCTATATCAACTTACAATCTCACCAGCAGAGTAAATGAGTGTACTAGTTACTGCATATCCTAACATTTTGTTTTTATTAGTCTTATTTATTTTAGCCAATCTAGTGGGTATGAAACGGTACTTAATTATAGTTTTACTTGGCATTTCCCCGATGACTAATGATTTTTAGAATCTTTTAATGTACTTATTAGACACATGAAGTGGCTTTTCATGTCTTTTCCTCATTTTAACAATTAAGTTGTCTTTTGTTATTTATTTGTAGGAGTTCTTTATATATTCTAGCTCAATTTCTTTGTTGGATATATGTATTACAAATGTTTTCTTCAATGTGTGGCTTGCCTTTTCATACTTTTAATTATATCTTTTGATGAGTAGAAACTTTAGTTTTTATGAAGTCCAAATTAGCAATTAAAAAAATGTTCAGTGCTAAATAATCTTTGCCTAGGTGGCAAAGATTTTCTTGTTTTATTTTCTTCTAGAAGCTTTATAGTTTTAGCTTTTCAGTGTAGTCTAGGACATTTCAAATTGATTTTGTATATGGTATTTACTTTCCTCCAGCTATCTAAATTGAAGTCAAGGGTTGTTTTAGTTCAGGTTTGCCACTTTCTATTCTCTTCAGTATATTTTGTGACAAGTCATTTCCTCTCTTCAGTTCTCAGTTTCCCATCTATAAAATGAGAGCATTATAATAGGTACATACAGTATGATTATTTTCTAAAAGTTGAAGAAGTCCTATGTCAAGAAACAATTTTAGTCCCACACCCTACCAATATGTTAATTGAGAAGTTAGATTATAAGGATTGTGGTCATCCTCTTGTAGACAGTCCCTGTTATCTTACTATCTACTCATATACGAGCATAAGAAAGTATTCTAAAGACCTCAGGGAAAATTCCTTCTAAAGCCAAACCTGGGAATCAAGATATTTATTAAGTACAGTACGTGAGTGAGAATTACTGGAGCTATCAGCTAGTTCTGTCTTTTCCTGTTTTTTTAATTAATGAATTTTTATTTTTGGCTGCATTGGGTCCCCTTTGCTGCGTGCAGGCTTTCTTTTAGTTGCGGCGAGTGGGGGCTACTCTGTTGCGGTGCGCGGGCTTCTTATTGCGGTGGCTTCTCTTGCTGCGGAGCATGGGCTGTGGGCATGCAGGCTTCAGTAATTGCAGTGCGTGGGCTCAGCAGTTGTGGCACGCAGGCTCTAGAGTGCAGGCTCAGTAGTTATAGCGCACGGGGTTAGTTGCTCCACTGCATGTGGGATCTTCCGGGACCAGGGCTCGAACCCGTGTCGCCTGCATTGACAGGCGGATTCTTAATCACTGTGCCACTAGGGAAGCCCCTGTTCTGTTTTTTAACAAATATTTACTTGCTATTTGGGTCTGTGGTTAAACACTTTTTTTTTTTAAGTAAGAGTTGGACCAGGGAAAAGGTTTGTCAAAATATAAACTACAGAAATGCATCTTAACACTTTCCAAATCTGCTCACCTGGGAGGAGTTCAGAGTAGTGAAAGAGGAAGTAAGACTGGGGACGGGTGAGTCAGAAATGGAAGTATACTTTTTGGATCAGAAGTGTGCATGACTTGGGTTTGGCTTCCATTGGCTGTGGAAGAGAGGGGTCAGGTTGAGAAGAAGGAGCCAAAGTGTGAGGATTTAAAGCCAGAAGCAAGTTTCGATTGTAGACATTAGAGACGGAAAAGATCCACAGGATAATACTACCAAACGCATTTCCCGCCAACTCAGGATACATTTGAACAGAGAGAGCAGATATGAAACTGACCATAACCAAAGGCCAGTGCTCAGCCATTGCTCTGGGCTTTAAAATAGTGATGTGAATGAAGTTTAGTTCAAGTTTATACTATTCAGATCAAATAAAACACTTGTGCCTTTTTAAAAGAAGCTGGGATAGAAGTTTTTTTGATTTTTGAAATCAATAAAAAAGTATTCTGGAAATGTCTCCACGTTCTCTAGATAATATAATTGCCATGTTTTCTCTGAATGTCTCTCATCTATAGGAACAGGGCTGCAAATGAATGTGAGAGTTTGTGCAATATCCTGGAAGAGTGATTCCAAAATTGCAGATCATAGATTTATACAAATCCACAGAGTAAAAGGGGGAAAAATAAGGATAGTATGTTTTTTCATAGAGTTAATTTTATTAAAAGTAAAGGATTTACCTTAATTTTGAGATTAAGACCTTTCTATATTTTTGCTTTTAGAATATCCTTTTTGAAAAAGAAAAGATAGTATTGGTTTGTGTATTTTTAATCACCTATCTTGGCAAAACGAAAATTGATAAATAACCCTATATAAATCCCTTCATTAAAAAAGTGAGTCTAAGTTATTTAAATTCAAGGTACAGCTTCATCAGAACAGCGTGAGGGCATTTACAAAATGAAACAGGAATGTCATCATCAAAACTACGTCTCTGTTGATTGTAAGACAATTCACTGTTTTAGATACAACTAGGCTGGAAAACATACCACCTCGTAATTATTCATGCCATCAGTAATAAGGTGCATCCTCATAACAGAATTTTTTCTTTTTTTTTTGCGGTACGCGGGCCTCTCACTGTTGTGGCCTCTCCCATTGCGGAGCACAGGCTCTGGACGCGCAGGCTCAGCGGCCATGGCTCATGGGCCCAGCCGCTCCACGGCATGCGGGATCCTCCCAGACCGGGGCACGAACCCGTGTCCCCTGCATCGGCAGGCGAACTCTCAACCACTGCGCCACCAGGGAAGCCCCAGAATTTTTAATATATGAAGATATATAGATGTAAGCCTAAGTATCTGTGAAATATAGTGTATGACTTGCATAAAGAAGATTAATTCACTTAACACGTAGTTAATTATTCAGTATTCTTCCTATTTATTCATTGTACAAAGTACCTGAGTCTAGGCTTTGAAGAGTTTCTGAGTGATACATAAAATTATGTCCCATATTCTTCATTCTTTTCACAGTGTAAAATTTGCTTAAAATTTTGAAGTTTTTCAAGTTATAATTTTTAGACACTTCTCATTTGATAACTATATCAAGTTGGCTTTGCCATCTTCTGCAGCTATGCAAACCATTCTGTAGTCTCAAACATACACAGCTCAGTGGATGAATAGCCAAGTAGAAACCACCATAACATATGTGATGTGCTTCTTAACGTTGGCAAGGGGGACCTGGTGCTGCTTGATGCATTCACAAGCGTAGTGTTCTTTCTATAAAGCTAAAGTGTAACGGGATGTGTTTAGGGATCATAAACAGGAAAGATAAATTCAAATTTCTGTTAAATATCTCCTCAAGTATTTCTCAAAAAGAGTTGTTGAAATTCTTTAGAAACCTCTGTCACATTTGTTAGAAAGTAAGGCAATCTCTTTTCCAAGCCCAGTCCTTAAACATTTCTCATTAGTATTTCACTACTGACTTCGGTATTTTACCCCAGTGACAGGCATTTTGTCGGTCTTCTATTGTAGCTCAAGTTCCCTAGTTGGTACAGTTACAATTTTTGGCATTGCAAAATACAAAGAAACTAACTTGAAGTGCATCAAAATTCTGTCCCTGGAAGAGAGTAGATGGGGATGGTTGATAAAGAGGTAATTTTGGGATTTTTTATAAAGCATTTTCCTTTGTACCTGAAAGTCCATATGTTAATAAATTGTTATAGTGAGGTTTCATTGAATTAAGAAAATTTCTCTACCAGAAACATAAAATGGCTTTTTATCAATTTGTAGATTTTCCCACTGCTTAGTATCCATTGTACATGTACAGAGAATTAGGACATTTTAAGGTAAATGAAATGAAGATCTGGATTGAGAAGACTGGGTTATGACCTACACTAGAAAAACTCACTTTGGTCCCTTCACTTTTTTTATTTATTTATTTTTTTAACATTTTTATTGGAGTATAATTGCTTTACAATGGTGTGTTAGTTCCTGCTTTATAACAAAGTGAATCAGCTATACATATACATATATCCCCATATCTCCTCCCTCTTGCGTCTCCCTCCCACCCTCCCTATCCCACCCCTCTAGGTGGTCACAAAGCACCGAGCTGATCTCCCTGTGCTATGTGGCTGCTTCCCACTAGCTATCTATTTTACATTTGGTAGTGTATATATGTCCATGCCACTCTCTCACTTGGTCCCAGTTTACCCTTCCCTCTCCCTGTGTCCTCAAGTCCATTCTCTATGTCGGCACCTTTATTCCTGTCCTGCCCCTAGGTTCTTCAGAAATAATTTTTTTTTTTTAGATTCCATATATATGTGTTAGCATATGGTATTTGTTTTTCTCTTTCTGACTTACTTCACTCTGTATGACAGACTCTAGGTCCATCCACCTCACTACAAATAACTCAATTTTATTTCTTTTTATGGCTGAGTAATATTCCATTGTATATATGTGTCACATCTTCTTTACCCATTCATCTGTCGATGGACACTTAGGTTGCTTCCATGTCCTGGCTATTGTAAATAGTGCTGCAATGAACATTGTGGTACATGACTCTTTATGAATTATGGTCTTCTCAGGGTACATGCCCAGTAGCGGGATTGCCGGGTCATATGGTAGTTCTATTTGTAGTTTTTTAAGGAACCTCCAAACTGTTCTCCATAGTGGCTGTATCAATTTACATTCCCACCAACAGTGCAAGAGGGTTCCCTTTTCTGCACACCCTCTCCAGCATTTATTTTTTGTAGATTTTTTGATGATGTGTGCCTTTCAAATCTTGATTCTCTTTCATATCAACATATTTCTGGTGTCAGGTGCCATACTGCAATACAACCTCTGACCCTGCAACTTCATGCTGTGTTGCAAATTTTATCAAAACATATGAACACATTTCTAGGGCCACTCGCATGGTCTTGGACAATAAAAAAGAAGGGGTTCTGAAGCTTAAGCTTCATGAACTTAATGGAAAATCTAGCACTGAGTAACAGCAACAAAAGCTGGCCTGTAGGGAGCAAAAAAGGGGTATCTGGTGGATAGGCAGCAGAGTGCTTACAGGAGCCTGATAGGTTAGAGACATTTAGCCAGGAAGAAAGAAGGGATGGAGTGGTGGTTAGAAAGAGGGGTTGTATTACATGAAAAGCTTCTGTCTGTGGATCGCATTTTTAAGTTGAGGGATATGAATATACAGAGACAGGGTGAGGGGAAGGAAGGAGGAAGAGACAAAGGAGGGGGAGGAGGAGGGAAAAGAAAAAGAAAAAGAATTAGGGCAGCACTTTTAAAATTTCTAGTCATAGACTCTTAGTCTCTTCTTCCTTCTTTAAAGTTGATCTAAATTCTCAATGGATTCCCAACATGGCTTCCATGTGGTCCCTGTATGGAGGGAGGCTATCTCCATCCTCTGTGACTTCCCCTAACGAGCATCTCCTGCCAGAAGCTGATGTCATTTGTTTTCCCTCTGCGTCTCAGGTCACTGCCAAAGCTTTGTTCCATTTTGGCCTCTGGATGTCTGAGCCTTAACTTTTTCGTTTTTCTGCTCCCAGTCACAAAGTATTTTTCTTTCCCACACCCTTCCTCGAGAAACATCTCAGACAGTAAGGGAGGGATGAGAGGAGGCACAATAACATGATGAGTTAAAAATGGGATACATTGGAAGCTTAAGACAGATTATGTCAATACAGATATTTTCCCTGGAAAGTAGAACATTACCGCTCTGCTTTCTAAAATCGATGGGGTAAACATACAAATTCAGTGAATGGACCTGAATTTTGCCATTGTAAGCGGTCAGTATAAGTTCTTTTTCAAAATGAATCACAAAAATATCTGTATTCTAAATAGGTTTTGTTTGGATATTGAAGGGCTAGGAATTTTATGACATTTCGGAACCTGACACTTGAAAGTAACAACACAATCAAAAGTGTCACACTTGGCTGTGTTCACATGCTGCCAAAAAAATTCAGGAGAAAATTGAAAAATTCACTCATTCATCTGGAAGTTTCCAAATACCCAGATGTTTGACATCATGCAGATTGTTAGGTGACTGATTGGGTTGTTCATATTCCGCATGTTTGGCAATGTATAGATAGATTCTGGTTATGTTTTCAGATAGGGAAATACAATGTGTTTCATGTGTTCTCTTGGGCCCCCAAAGCTAATGGTGTCTAATGGATTTTTCCCATTTGATCCCCATGAACACAGTTTAATTTCACTCGTGTTTTTTAGTCCCACAAAAAGGCAGGTACAGATATTTTATTGCTTTTAAATCTCAAAGTACTAACAGATTTGAGTAAGAAAAATAATTTTGTTCCAACAGAAAGCTTTTCACCCCAAGGAATAAAATTTTCCTCTCTTTATTCCAGCAAATGAACAATAAAAATACATGAAATCATAATATTGCTAAGTCTGAGAATAAACATCAAAACTTGACTGTTTTTTTTCTTTTAAGGCAGAACAAGAGGATGAGTTTTTCTAAAAAAGTACTTTCAGTTAAATTGTGTCTAAACACTATTACTTTAGCACATCAAGATTTAGAAGCATTAGGAGAATGGCAGGCTAATTTTCACTATAAATAGTGACTCTTTGTGCATTCTGTTTGCCTAGAGTTAATTTTTTTGTCAAGTACTTCCCAGCTGGGCTATGCTACTCATTTTAAATTGATTGTGTGTTCTGCATGGAGCTAGATCAATTTAGGGACCTGAGAGCTACCACAGAGAGACATTCACCTTAATTTAAGAGACTTGGGCTTGTAAGCCTTTTCTTCAATATGTCTAATGACTTAATTCAACAAATATTGACCGAGTTGTTTCCATTTAAAGAACACTGGCCTTAGTACCATGGGACATAGAGTTAAATAGTGGAAAAGCCTTACATTTCAATTGACTAAGTTAGAGAATATTGGTCTGAAGCAATAAATTTGATAAAAATACACTGTAGGGAAGAAATGATGCCTACCAAATAGAAATTAGTTATCAATTATTAATATTTTGAGACTGAAACTTAAAAGTTACTAACATATTCTTAAGGAAATGGAATAGAAATTAGGGATTATTTAAGGAAATTTTATTCTTCCTTCTTCTATATGGTACAGAAACCATTAAGGAGAAAATGGACCAAAATAAAAGTAGAGAATGAGGATTACAGTATTTCTTCTATACTTGAATGATTTCAAAGCATATACCAATATTAAAAGAAGTCTTCAAGAATTCTAGAAAAGTAGAAAGCATTTGAGTGATAAAAGCACTAATAGCATGTTAAGTGCAAATCAATACAAATGACAACCTGATGGATTGATTCATTCAGAAGAGATCAGGTTATCAAAAGATCAAATGCAAAGTGAAAATCCATAAATATCGATGTGTTCTGATACATTGAGGAAGAGAACTGCAGGATAACACGTGACAGCTAAGCTATACGTGGTGGATAACAAATACAGTCCTCCAGCCCTCCCTATCCACGGCTTCCATATCTGTGGATTCAATCAACCGTGGATGGAATCAGAGGTGCGACTGTACTAGGCCATTTTATATAAGGGACCTGAGCATCCACGGATTTTGGTATCCCTTGGGGGGAGGAGTCCTGGATCCAATTCTCTGCGGATACTGAAGGACGAATGTAATTGCAAGAGGTACGTAATTAAGACAATAAATTGCGGCAAATGAGTAAATAGCATGTCTTAGATTGGTCCTCAGTTGTGGGCTGAAACAGATTAATGTAGTACAGTAAGCATAACTTTAAGAGTATTTTAGAAGAGAACTGCTATACTATGTACTGGGATGCACCCAGAGCAGATCAAAGTATCCTTGCTGCAGGGAAGTATATTCTGCTACAGAATAATTTTAATAAAGCAGTCGAAGTCACCCCCCTCCCAAACCAACTGTCCAGTTTAATAGAAATAAGCATAGGAAAAATGTAGCTCTGAGAGAAGGACTAAACAAATGTAGAAATAGTAGCATCAACGTTAAAATTGTTGCTATCACGATTACAAGAACCACTTCAGTCATTGCAATAGTAAGCAAAAATTTTCTGTGGTTTATTTGCTTATACAAATAGAATCTGATGTGCATAGGTACAAATCAATACAAATGGCCAAATGTGGCAGTTTAATTCAGTCAGTAGAGACCAAATTATTGAAAGTTCTAGTGTAAAGGGAAAAATCCCTAAACATGTATGTATACTGCTACAGTGAGAGAAACACCACAAAATAACTAAAGGCAACGTGGAACAAATATTCAGTTCTAGTGTGGAGTTTAACTCTTCCAGGGATGAAGAGGAAAAATCGGATACAAAAACAAGGAGACTCTGATCAATGAAACAGGCTTGGTGGAGGCATGCTGAAACCCCATGTGTGGGATGATAAGTGAAAGTAGAGAGAACTGGCACCCCTAAAGGGGTAGATAGCACAAAATATAGTGACAACAGAGAAGTGTCAAACTTCAGTTAATTTAAGCTACTGAGATCCAACTTTGATTTGGTAAGCTGTACCGTTATAGTAGAGGGACCCAGCCTACAGTAAAATTCAAAGTCAGGGAACAGTTGCTTCACATTATGGTGGTTTGCTTAGTTTGCAGTAGGATCCCCAGCATTGACTATGTAATAAGGATAATGCGCCACCGCAGCCCTAAGGGAGAGCAGTTGGAAGGGGCTTGGAAGGCTGCTAACAGCCAGGTGAAGCAAGTTTGTTTTCAAGGAATAGTACGGTGACTAAAAAGCATATGGTTGTCTTTGCTCCCATCTAAGCACCTGAATACTGGTTTTATGATGGCAAAGCTGAATTTTGTGTACACTGACAGTTGTGCTGGCTGCTTGGCAGGATGCATTCGAGTTGAGTTTGGATGAGATTGTACGTGCTAACGGTATTTAGTGTCTCCAGTTAAGAACTCAGTAAGATGTGGAATGAAGAATCACCCCATATTTAAGGAAAAGGATGTTGATTTCATATTCAAATACCAGCCTACTGTCATGTGTAACTTGTTTTGTAAACATCTTAAGTTTAAAATATCTAAATCTAAGTTTCAATATTCTCCTCCAAACTAGTTCCTCCTTACTGTTATTTCAGGCACCTAGTTGCTCAAGCCAGAAATTCAAAAGCCATCTTTGATGTTTCTATTTCCCTTAGCCCTTGCATTCAGTCCATCACCAAGGCTTGTTAATTGTGCCTACAAAATGCTCCCGGTGTCCATGCACTTCTACCTCTGCTGCCTCTCTCTGTTCCAAGCCACCTGTTCTTCAGACTAGATGACTGCCTCTCAGGTTCTCTACTTCTCCTTCTCAGCCTTTCCCAACCCATTCTCCATGAAGCAGTTTGATCACGTAAAATTGTAAATCAGATCAAATTACTCACCTGTTTCAAATAACTTCAAAGATCTTTTATTGCTCTTAGCATAAAGTTGTTTCTCAGTATAGCCTATGATGTTCTGCATGACCTAGGCCTTGTCTGCCTTTCCAGGGTGTTTTTTGACCACTTTTTCCCATGTTCACCATGCTTAAGGCTCACTGATATTTTTTATTTCTCTAATCACACCAATTTTTTCTCAACTTAAGGCTATTGTATTTTCTGCATCATTTTTGCATCATGCTTCTAGGCCAAAAGGAAGACCTGACAATTTCATTTAGTAAGTAGTTATGGCCAAAAAACTTGGTAAGTATTTATGTCCTAACAACTCAGTAGCAGCTTTAAAAAAGTAAATTGAAAGAAAAAGAATAAAATTCTCAACCACAATTATTATGAGTGGGATGTGTGCAGCACCGTTTGTCCATAGCACAAATTCTCAAGTTTTGGAATCAGATTAGATACTGCCACTCTTGTTTTCTGTCTCACATTGGTTTTTATGTGGTACTTGCTTTTTCTTGTAGCAAGTGTTGAAAATTTTGTAAATCTGCTGTAAAAAGATATCACATCATGAAAAGAAATACAGCATGATAAAATTATCAACTACTTAGAGTTAGTAGTTCACCTTGTGTCTCCCAAATATTGAATATCTCTGTATTTCTCTCTCTAAAATATATCAGAGTACCCTAGTAAGTTCATTGTGGTCCTCCAGGGTGCCTTGGCACATAATTTGGAAACCATGGCTCTGGAGAGCTTGCATAGAAGAGTGACCTGATCTGACTGAAATTTAACAGAATTACCATGGCTACTGTGGAGACAATACTGAAGGGGCAAAGGTAGAAGCATGACCAGTTAGTAGCCTACTGCAGTAATTGAAAGTTAATGGTGTGGTAATTAGGCTGGAGTGGTAATAGAGGAGGTGATAAGGAGTTTAGATATACTTATGATATGAGCTTACAAGAGTTGCTGATAAATTGGATTTCAGCTGTGGAGGAAAGAGAGAAGTCAAAGATAAATTCAAGTTATTAGTCTATGTAACTGAAAGGATAGACAAGCAATCTTAATGAGGGTATGGGAAGATTAGGGACTCAGTTTTGTATGTGTTAAATTTGATCCAAGCAGAGAATAGGAAATTAGGGTCTGGAGCTCAAGGGAGAGTTTTGATCTATACACACGTCTGTGAATCATCATCATATATTTATAGGCAAGAGACTAGATGAGATTTCCAAGGGAGTAAGTTACATAGAGAAGAGTTTCAGGAGATAGAAAAGCATGTTTACATATAAATTAAATATAAATTTATCCAGGTCGAAGGGAAAACTAATGATGCTACTGAAAGGAAAGAATTACTGGAACAATAACCCATAGGAGATAAGAGATCATGGAATCTAATCCAGAGCCCTATTTAAGGGCTGGGATTAGTTAGTAGCACAGACAAATGCCCATAGTAATGCGGGAGAAGGTAGGGGATATGGGGATAAACAAAAGTTTGGTTATATGTGAAGACTGGCAAAGTTCTCTCTTTATTGTTTCTATCTCTTCAGTAAAATATAAGCAAAGTCGTCAGCTGACAGTAACAGTGGTGGTAACAGAGTTGGAAATTTGAGGAGAGAGGAAAGGTTATGAAATAGTTTTCTAAGAGAGTGGAAGAACAAATAAAATAGGTTAAATTGCAGTGTTGGAGAACATTAATGGTCTAATGGAGGTTCGTGATCATGAATTACAATAAGAACATTTAGCAGGATTATATAGTTTTCCGAGCCAGGTTCAGTTTCACTGGTGCAAGTCTGGAATAGGTAGACAGCTAGATATAACCAATATAGTGTGTTTTTTAAAAGTATGATGAAGAAAAAGAGGTCAAGGGAATGGAGGGTTTATCTAAGGTAGCAAATGTAATGACTGATTCTGGATTTTAAGTTGGTTAACAAGGACAGTGACGATATTAGAGAGGTGAGGGTCAATGAAAAGATGGTAGAATCCAGAGTTTGTAGGACCTAATTGGTTCAAAGGATTGTTGGAGTGAGGGTATTAGAGGTACTTCTGGTCATATAATAGGCTCTTGAAAATGAGATTATGGAAAGATTAAAATTATGGGAAATTACAAGGCAGAGGTATATGCATGGAGTGAGTGGCTGAGTTAGGGCGTTAGCAAGATATTTGGAGGAGGGGAGGTCAGGGAACTGTAAAACCAGGGCACTGGAATGATCACTAACCAGTATTCTCTGGCTTTTTGAGCCATTCTTAGAAAGGCCTTTTGCACTCCATTGTTATAAAAATAATTCTGTGTTTTCTTCTGTTACTATTAGGATTTCACTTTCTACATTTAATTATTTCATCTCTTAGAATTTTTTCTTGGAAAATGATTTGAGATATCAATACAATCATTTTTTCCAGATGCATACCTAATTGTCCTAATGTCATTTACTGAACAGTCTTTTTACCATTGATTTAACACCTTTATCATATATTAAAATTACATATGCATTTGGGCCTACTTTTGGACTTACTACTCTATTTTTTTGGTCTGGTTATATACCAGTACCATAATATTTAAATTATTGAGTATTATGTTTAATATCTGTTGAAGCTAACCCACCCACTCTCATTGCTCTTCTGTTTCAGTGATTTCTTACCTATTCTTACATATATTTTCCCATATACTTTGGAATCTGATTTTCTATTAAAAACTATTAATATTTTAATTGCAGTTGTATTATGCTTATAAATTAAGAATAATTGACATCTTTATAATTTTGAGTCTTCTCATTCAAGATGTCCATTTGTGCCTTTTGGAGGTGCATTCGTTTTACTCCATAGGCCTAGTAAATTACTTGTTAAATTTATATTAAGTAATTTTATGTATTTTTGTTGCTAATGTGAATGTGGTTTTATCCCATTGTATATTTTAATTGGTTGGCTTTTGCATCTGTGAAAAACCACTGATTCCCATATACTATTTTTTCACCCTGCTACTTTAATCAATTCTCTTTTCATCTGTAATACTTTTTTAGTTGATTCCTGTGATATTATTTCAAATGATAATAATATCATTTGAAATAATATCATTAAAATTTTCCAAATTTTATACCTCAAATTTTTGTTCTTATGTCTAATTGCACTGGCTGCTAATTCAAGTACAATATTAAAAAATAGATGTACTGATGATTTTTCTCTTGCTCTTGTCTTTAATGGGAACTCCTCAGTTAAGCATAATGCTGGTTTAGCCAAAGAATAAATTCTTATCTATACTTATGCTATTAATTATTAAAAATCAAGAATAGTTTTGAATTTTGTTCTTTTAGCCTCTAAGGAGATGACTATATAATTTTTTTCTCCACAGATATATTAATATGATGAACTATATTACTAGGTAAATTACATTAACAGATTTCTCTAACTCTGAATCATTCTGGCATTATTGGAATTAGCCTCTTGGTTTATCACCTTTTAAATGTACTGCTTTTAATGTGCTACTAATATATTACATAGGTAATTTTATTATATTCACAAGGAGGACTTTTTTTGTGTGTATGTGTCTTCCAGGTTTTGGTACCAATACTATATTTGCTTCGTAAAAATAAATTCTTGAAATTTTCTTCCTTTTTAATGCTCTGGAACAGTTTGTATATCATTTAAATTATTTGGTCTTAATATTTGTCAGAATTCCCCTGGGAAACCTTCTGAACCTGGAGCTTTATTGTGTGTGTGTGTGTGTGTGTGTATGTGTGTTTGTGTGTGTGTGTGTGTATGTGTGTTGCTGCTCTCCAAAGAAACATTCATTCTGTGCAATAACGTGTCTTTTTTAATGAGCTGTTCACCCTGTGGCTTTGTTTTGGTCTGACTAGATTTAAGCCACGGTTCAGATTTGCTCATTATTCTGGAGGCAGAAACTAGGAATTGCCTCCTTAGTGTATTATTAAATAAAATAAGCTTTTCTTCTTTTGCATAATTTTCCTCTTAATAATAAAAAACATGAATGCCCAATAAGGATAAGAGGAAAAAGAAAGCTTGAGAAGTGCCGGATAAATACCCAGTCTTTCGTTTGTTATGTTTAGTGATGGAAACTGATTATATAACTTGCCATCATTTGTTTCAAACAGACTACAAAGAGGAACAAAACAACAGGGATTTAAACATGGGAGGTTGTTCTTTACCAGGGGACCCTAGGTGTAATGGAGGTTATTTTGTTTATTAGGAGGGGAAAGGAGAATAAAGAAGCAGGATAGGGGTGGAGGTCGAAGGACTTTTCATTAGATTTTCCAGGTGTTTCTCGAACTAAACTGAGGTTTATTGCAAATGATCTTTATTCCAGGATCAAGTTACCTACTATTGATATTATTTGTCATATTTTTATGTGTTGAATAGTTCTCAGCAGGGGCATGAAACTTGTGGAGTCCAGGATCCCTTTAGGTAAAAGTGGCAGGGCCCACCTGACAAGGAATAATTCCTTAATATCTGGCCTCCATGAGTATGCTAGCAAATTATCCATCAGCAGCTATCTAATAAGCTTTCCAGAGGCATTCCTCCCCATTTTCTCTTCTGTTCCTGAAGAGTCACCGGGGATTTGTTTTATTTACTTAGTTTTCACATGATATTCCAGATTCTGTGTATGTGGATGGGCAGGGCATCAATGACTTGTGTGATAAAATGTGTTATGTGGCATGGTTGAAAAATGAAAAAAAATAATTTAGATGAATTTAATTGAAATTCCTTTAATTTGTACACATCTAAAAATACTACCCAGACTAATTTTTCTTCCTTCTTTGAGAAGTTGCTGGTTTGCAAGCACTGTCTCAAGATTTCTTTCTGTACAACACATGCATATGACGGCCTCCCTTTCATCACCCTAAATAAGAAAGATGGCCTCATAGAATAGAATGAAATCTTTGGGCCTGTGCCACTGGGCAGGGCCAACTTTTAACATAACTTTGGTGTTAGATGATCCAATTTTCATAACAATCAGCTGTCCTCCTGCACTCTGTGACCATAAGTACTCCATGCTTTTGTACTCTTTCCTCTGGTTTAACAAATACCCATAAAGGCAATATGGTGTGTTACCTACAAGTATGGACTTTGCAGTCAGAATGCCTGGGCTTGAATTCTGGTTGTGCCATTTGCTGGATGTGTGACATGAACAAGTTACTTACCTGCCTTAAGCCTCAGAATCTTAATCTTGAAACGAAAATAAAAAAAGCCCTACTTCATGAGATTGTTGCTGATAACAATAAATAAATGAGATCACGGAACTAGCATGCAGCTGGACAGATAGTTAAAGCTCTATTAATGTTAATAATCATTATCTGCAATTAATGATGTCTATAAGACATAGAGCTAGGGCCATGAAGAATTCAAAGAACTATAATGTTCAATCAAAGAAAGTTTATATTCTGATGGGGAGATAAGATACACACACAATAACAGCAAAAAATATATGATGGAAGTAGACATTTAAATGACAGTTTTTCAAGAGAAGGCTTTACAGAGAATCTAAGCTTAAAGGCTGAGTACTGAAGCATAAGTACCCTTTAGGTAAAAAGGCATTTCTTTTTCCATATTATATATTATATATATTATATAATTATATATTATAAAATATATAATATATAATATATATAATATATAATATATATTATATTCCTACTTATTCTGGGATAATTATAATCCCAGAATAATTATTAATACTCTTTTCATTCTCAGTTTGAGTGGTAAATTAGGTGGACCCCCATCATATAAGGCACAAATCTTGCTGTTATAAAGGTGTCATTTGGACATGCACACCAGAAATTACTGGAGAGTAACATCAGATTTGATGCAATCAAGCATTTAATTTCCTGATAGAGCCTAAAGTGTTATATTCAGGAGGGACAGTGAGGGAGTTGACATCATTAGGAAAGGTTTTAAATGGGAAGAATCTGAAGGCTGGATAGACCGAGGGAGGACTGACATTCCAAGCGAGGGAGAAAGAGGAAAAAGTCATAGGTGTGGGTATACAGATAACAATTTTGTGCCCCACTAAGGAAACCAACTTAGTGGAGTGGGAAAAATGGTTTGTTGGATAAGGTATGCCATTTGATGGGGAAGTGTAGACTCTGCCTGAACTGGAGAAATTGTTGTGACATCCAGCACACAGGAATGAGAAAACGTGGCAACAGTAATGATTTTGGAAAACTGGTCCAAGAGTGGTGAGTGGGAGATGGGCACTTGTCCTGTGTGGGGAGAAAAAGTTGAAGTACTGAGCTCAGGGCAGAAATTCTCCCATTACAGAGCCTTACTTGGGGGAATCTCACTGGAAGGGAAATCCACATGAGCAATGCTCAGGGTAGGCTTCTGTCATACCATGGGACACAGTTACACAGTGCAGATTGACAGTACTGTTGTCATAGGACTAATTGGACAGGAAATCATTTCCTGAAGGAAATAATTTTGTGTAAGATGACAGGTCTCTTTTCTGGGTCAAGAAACTATAGAGTTATTAATACTTTTTTTTTGCGGTACGTGGGCCTCTCACAGCTGCGGCCTCTCCCGTTGCGGAGTACAGGCTCCGGACGCGCAGGCTCAGCAGCCATGGCTCACTGGCCTAGCCGCTCTGCGGCATGTGGGATCTTCCCGGACCGGGGCACGAACCCGTGTCCCCTGCAACGGCAGGCGGACTCTCAACCACTGCGCCACCAGGGAAGCCCAATGCTTTTTTAAAACAGGAAGAATAGAAATAAAAGTACAGTGATGTGTTCCATATAGCTTACTGCCATGTGCTACAATGCACTCAGAGGACATCAGTCTATTTTCTTGCCCCTGCTGTACTTTGCACACTTATCACACACAAGGCAAATGCTTCTTTTACTCTTCTAGCTCCCATTGCAAATTCTGTGTAGTCAGGATCTCATTTTAATAATATTTTATCTACAGTGTTTTGCATAATGCATTCATGATAAATTAGTGAAGTCAGATGATGCTGGAATTTCTGTTTTGATAATTCAGTTGACACCCAAAGAAGTTAAAAGATCTTCAAAAACAAAAAACAAAAACACAGAGAAAGGAATGTGATGTGTTCTTGTGGGCTAAGCACAGTTAGGAAGTGTGAATGGCTTCCCTGCTTAGTGTAGGATGTGATTTTTGTCATGGATTTGACTATATATGAAATTATTATCTAAAGGATGGTAAGCATAAGACATCTTTCCTCTCAACTAAAAAGGCACACGATGTTCCCTGCTTGGATATTAATGTATTTTATTCTTTCTGCTTTTTCTTTTACTCTTTTTCATAATATTAGTTTCTAATATTACCTAAATCAGCAGTCGATGAATATTAATGTTTAGGTATATAATCTGTCCTTTATAGCACTTCCATAATGCTTTTCATTGTTAATTACAGCAGTAACATCACAAACAGCCATGTTAGGAACTTGAATGTGCTTTGGAATCAGATGGACCTGGCTTAAATTATTCTATCTCACCGACTAGCTGTGTGACCATTCATAAGTTATTTCTTCTCTCCGAGCCACCATTTTTTGTGCCTTAAAATGGGGATAGCAACAGAACATATCTCATAGAGTTGTTGTGATTATTAAATGACATATATATTTAAAGGAATATTGTAGGACGGTGACATCATCAAGAAGGTGATGTAGCGTATTTCCGACTTCAGTCCCCCTCACAAAGAGACAAACTAGCCACTATCCAAAGACAAGTTACCATTGTGGAAATCTCATAACTTGGAGATAAGGGTGAAACACCACCCTGGAACACGGAGACTGAGAAGGTCTGCATTAAAAGGGTAAGAGGAGTGGTTTCACTTTGATCGCATTGTCCTCCCTCAGGCCAGCACAGCTACATTAAGGGGACCCCCTCTGGGCCTATGGCTTCTCCAGTGGGGAAAGACATCCAGCTCCCCTGGCATTGTGTGATACTTCCTGAGAGGCCCATTCAGGTTTTGTTTCACAGCAACTGAGGCAGGAAAGACAGGACCGGGCCCAAGGACAGCCTCCTCATGTATGGGCATTAGGCAGAAGGCGAGGCCACCCCCTTGTTTTGCACATGAGGCCATGGCACACGGAGGAATGGTATCTAAAGCGGAAACTCTGTAGCATCTGAACGAGAAACCCCGACCGTGAAAACCGTGGAGCAGGCGCAATAAAAATGCACAGGTTGCTGATGGCCCTGTAACGACCTTCCACGTGTGATGCTTAGCTAGAAGGGAAAATTTAAGGGAAAGTAGCTCTTAGAGCAAATGAATGGTGGCTTCAGGAGACAGATGCACAGCATCGGGAGCTGATGCAACCTGGTGCAATCCAGGCCACACGTCAACCTTCCCCTCAATGAATATTTCACCCCGAATCACAAAGACCCCACCCGTTCAAAGGACTAAAAATAAAAGGGGGATCAAAAAACTGCAGCGCACCCGTCACGAACGAGGATGCCCACACTCTTCTCCGAGCGTGTCCTTTCGCTTCTGCCCTGAATAAACTGCTTTCTTTGTCCTCTTTGCTCCTCAGCCTGTGTGTGTGTGTGTGTGTGTGTGTGTGTGTTTTCCTTTGTGTTCCTCACCTGACAGCCAGCCCTGTCTATCTGTTGAGCTTAAGTTCTAATCCTGCTTAACTAAGGAGCCTAAACAGTGACGTGGGCAGTCTCAAAGCCCAGCCGGTGGTATTGCCCAGCTATGGATCGCAGGCTAGGGTGGCACCCAGCAGTGGAGCCCAACATACGGCCCTGATTGATGGCTGAACCTAGTCTGTAGCCTCAGCCAGGCAGGGGGCCCAGCCAGTGATCCCCCCATCATAGTTCCATCCAACCAGGGAGCCCTGACTGACCCTGCCCAACTGTGGAACATAGTCTCCAGCCCCACCTAACTGTGGGATACAGCTGGAGGCCCCATCTGAACAGAGAGCCTGGCCAGTGACCTTGCCTAACAGCAGAGCACAGCAAGTGGCCTACCTGATCTCAAAGCACAGCCTGTGGCCCCACCCAACTTTGGGTCACAGTCTGTTACCCCGCCTGATCACAGAGCACAGCCTGAGACTCTGTCTGATGATAAAGCCCTGACTGTGGCCCTGCCTAAACGAGAGAGACCAGCCAGTGGCATCATCCTGTTTGGCAGCAGAGTCTAAGATGCCACCTGAGCAAGACCAATTCTGGAGTCCAACTTACATCCCTATCCAACTGTGGATTCCAGCCACCGGCACTGCCCTGCCAGGGAACACAGTCTGCCACCTTACCCAGCCAGAGGCGAACCTGGAGCCCAGCTAGTGGCCCTACCTGACTGTAGAGCACAGCCAGCAGCCCTGCCAAATCAGAGAGTCTATCCAGTGGCCTCACTTGAACACAGAGCCCAGCCATCAGGCTCACCCAACCATGGTGCCCAGCCAGCAGCACAACATTCCACCCTCAACCTCAGAGCACAGGCGGTGGCCTCACTCAACTAGAGACCCCTATATAAAGCCACACCTACCTGTAGATGCTATCAGCTGACTCATCCAGTGCCCCAAGCTTCGTCAACTGGTGAAGGTGAGGTCGTTCCCTGCTGTAGCAAACCTGTAAAGTCAGGAAGAGGAGATCACTTACCTAAGTGCACAGATCATTGCAAGGATACAAGGATCATGAAGAATCAGGTAAACATGATGCCATCAAAGGAAACTAATAAAGGTCCAATAACTGATCCTAAAGAAATGGAGATCTATGAAATGTCTGAAATCAGAATAATTCTCTTAAAAAAGCTCAGTGAACTACAGGAATACACAGACAGACAGCTAAACAAAATTAGGAGAATAATGCATGAACAAAATAAGAGGTTCGAGGCTTATGGGAAGATGGCGGAAGAGTAAGACGCGGAGATCACCTTCCTCCCCACAGATACACCAGAAACACATCTACACGTGGAACAACTCCTACAGAACACCTACTGAACGCTGGCAGAAGACCTCAGACCTCCCAAAAGGCAAGAAACCCCCCACGTACCTGGAGGGGATTAAGAGCACTGCTTAAAGGAGCTCCAGAGACGGGCGCGAGCCGCGGCTATCAGCGCGGACCCCAGAGACGGGCACGAGACGCTAAGGCTGCTGCTGCCGCCACCAAGAAGCCTGTGTGCGAGCACAAGTCACTCTCCACACCCGCCTTCCGGGAGCCTGTGCAGCCCGCCACTGCCACAGTCCCGGGATCCAGGGTCAACTCCTCCGGGAGAACGCACGGCACGCCTCAGGCTGGTGCAACGTCACGCCGGCCTCTGCCGCCGCAGGCCCGCCCCGCACTCCGTGTCCCTCCCTCCCCCCAGCCTGAGTGAGCCAGAGCCCGCGAATCAGCGGCTCCTTTAACCCCGCCCTGTCTGAGCGAAGAACAGACGCCCTCCGGCGAGGCGACCTACACGCAGAGGCGGGGCCAAATCCAAAGCTGAGCTCCTTGGAGCTGTGAGAACAAAGAAGAGAAAGGGAAATCTCTCCCAGCAGCCTCAGAAGCAGCGGATTAAATCTCCACAATCAACTTGATGTACCTGCATCTGTGGAATACATGAATAGACAACGAATCATCCCAAATTAAGGAGGTGGACTTTAAGAGCAAGATTTATGATTTTTTCCGCTTTTCCTCTTTTTGTGAGTGTGTATGATTCTGTGTGAGATTTTGTCTGTATAGCTTTGCTTCCACCATTTGTCCGAGGATTCTATCCGTCCGGTTTTTTTTTTAATTAAAAAATTTTTTCTTAATAATTACTTTTTATTTTAATAACTTTATTTTATTTTACTTTATCATTGTTCTTTCTTTCCTTCCTTCCCTCCTTTAGACAACGAATCATCACAAATTGAGGAGGTGGACTTTGAGAGCAAGATTTATGATTTTTTCCCCTTTTCCTCTTTTTGTGAGTGTGTATGTGTATGCTTCTATGTGAGATTTTGTCTGTATAGCTTTGCTTCCACCATTTGTCCTGGGGCTCTATCCGTCCTTTTTTAAAATTTTTTCTCTTAATAATTATTTTATTTTAATAACTTTATTATATTTTATCTTACTTTATTTTATTTTACTTTATCTTCTTTCTTTCTTTTTTCCTTCCTTCCCTCCTTCCTTCCTTCCTCCCTCCCTCCCTCCCTCCTTTCTTTCTTTCTTTCTTTCTTCCTTCCTTCCTTCCTTCCTTCCTTCCTTCTTCTACTAATTCTTTCTTTCTACTTTTTCTCCCTTTTATTCTGAGCCATATGGATGAAAGGCTCTTCGTGCTGCAGCCAGGAGTCAGTGCTGTGCCTCTGAGGTGGGAGAGCCAACTTCAGGACACTGGTCCACAACAGACCTCCCAGCTCCACATAATATCAAACGGCGAAAATCTCCCAGAGATCTCCATCTCAACACCAGCACCTAGCTTCACTCAACGACCAGCAAGCTACAGTGCTGAACATCCTATGACAAACAACTAGCAAGACAGGAACACAACCCCACCCATTAGCAGAGAGGCTGCCAAAAATCATAATAACTCCACAGACACCCCAAAACACACCACCAGACATGGACCTGCCCACCAGAAAGACAAGATCCAGCCTTATCCACCAGAACACAGGCATTAGTCCCCTCCACCAGGAAGCCTACACAGCCCACTGAACAAACTTTAGCCACTGGGGACAGACACCAAAAACAATGGGAACTACGAACCTGCAGCCTGCAAAAGGAGACCTCAAACACAGTAAGATAAGCAAAATGAGAAGACAGAAAAACACACAGCAATTGAAGGAGCAAGATAAAAACCCACCAGACCTAACAAATGAAGAGGAAATAGGCAGTCTACCTGAAAAAGAATTCAAAATAATGATAGTAAAGATGATCCAAAATCTTGGAAATAGAATAGACAAAATGCAAGAAACATTCAACAAGGACCTAGAAGAACTAAAGATGAAACAAACAACGATGAACAACACAATAAATGAAGTGAAAAATACTCTAGATGGGATCAATAGCAGAATAACAGGCAGAAGAATGGATAAGTGACCTGGAAGATAAAATAGTGGAAATAACTACTGCAGAGCAGAATAAAGAAAAAAGAATGAAAAGAACTGAGGACAGTCTCAGAGACCTCTGGGACAACAATAAACACACCAACATTCGAATTATACGGGTTCCAGAAGAAGAAGAGAAAAAGGAACTGAGAAAATATTTGAAGAGATTATAGTTGAAAACTTCCCTAATATGGGAAAGGAAATAGTTAATCAAGTCCAGGAAGCACAGAGAGTCACATACAGGATAAATCCAAAGAGAAATATGCCAAGACACATATTACTCAAACTGTCAAAAATTAAATACAAAGAAAACATATTAAAAGCAGCAAGGGAAAAACAACAAATAACACACAAGGGAATCCCCATAAGGTTAACAGCTGATCTTTCAGCAGAAACTCTGCAAGCCAGAAGGGAGTGGCAGGACATATTTAAAGTGATGAAGGAGAAAAACCTGCAACCAAGATTACTCTACCCAGCAAGGATCTCATTCAGATTTGATGGAGAAATTAAAACCTTTACAGACAAGCAAAAGCTGAGAGAGTTCAGCACCACCAAACCAGCTCTACAACAACTACTAAAGGAACTTCTCTAGGCAAGAAACACAAGAGAAGGAAAAGACCTACAATAACGAATCCAAAACAATTAAGAAAATGGGAATAAGAACATACATATCGATAATTACCTTAAATGTAAATGGACTAAATGCTCCCACCAAAAGACACAGATTGGCTGAATGGATACAAAAACAAGACCCATATATTTGCTGTCTACAGGAGACCCACTTCAGACCTAGAGACACATACAGACTGAAAGTGAGGGGATGGAAAAAGATATTTCATGCAAATGGAAACCAAAAGAAAGATGGAGTATCAATTCTCATATCAGACAAAATAGACTTAAAAATAAAGATTATTACAAGAGACAAAGAAGGACACTACATAATGATCAAGGGATTGATCCAAGAAGAAGATATAACAATTGTAAATATTTATGCTCCCAAGATAGGAGCACCTCAATACATAAGGCAAATACTAACAGCCATAAAAGGGGAAATCGACAGTAACACATTCATAGTAGGGGACTTTAACACCCCACTTTCACCAATGGACAGATCATCCAAAATGAAAATAAATAAGGAAACACAACCTTTAAATGATACATTAAACAAGATGGACTTAATTCATATTTATAGGACATTCCATCCAAAAACAACAGAATACACATTTTTCTCTAGTGCTCATGGAACATTCTCCAGGAAAGATCATATCTTGGATCACAAATGAAGCCTTGGTAAATTTAAGAAAATTGAAATTGTATCATGTATCTTTTCCGACCACAACACTATGAGACTAGATATCAATTACAGGAAAAGATCTGTAAAAAATACAAACACGTGGAGGCTAAACAATACGCTACTTAATAACGAAGTGATCACTGAAGAAATCAAAGAGGAAATAAAAAAATACCTAGAAATAAATGACAATGGAGACACGACGACCCAAAACCTATGGGATGCAGCAAAAGCAGTTCTAAGAGGGAAGTTTATAGCAATACAAGCCCACCTTAAGAAACAGGAAACATCTCGAATAAACAACCTAAAGCAATTAGAGAAAGAAGAACCAAAAAACCCCAAAGTTAGCAGAAGGAAAGAAATCATAAAAGTCAGATCAGAAATATGTGAAAAAGAAATGAAGGAAACGATAGCAAAGATCAATAAAAGTAAAAGCTGGTTCTTTGAGAAGATAAACAAAATAGATAAAC